>NW_026989842.1:347324-694649 GCF_036321535.1 Camelus dromedarius
CTCCATTCCATACATATATAAGGGGAGGTACAAGCTCCAACTCGATTTTACAGTTAAAACTGCAGGAACTTCAAACCGGCACTAGGAAACACACTGAGAAAGCAGAGAAAATGTGTCTCCTGCAACCCGTTCCCTTGGTGCTAGATGAACGAACGTCTCTCCACTTGCTCAGTTCCGAGAGATAAGTGTGTGTGAAAGCCGTCCTTCACCTAGCTTGTTGGGAACACAAAGTTTCTTTTCAGTTGCAAATTCCATTCCATACATATATATGGGGAGGTTCAAGCTCCAACTCGGTTTTACCGTGAAAACTGCAGGAACTTCAAACCGGCAGTAGGAAACAGACTGAGAAAGCAGAGAAAAAGTGACTCCTGCAACCCGTTCCCTTGGTGCTAGATGAACGAACGTCTCTCCACTTGCTCAGTTCTGAGAGACAAGTGTGTGTGAAAGCCGTCCTTCAACTAGCTTGTTGGGAACACAAAGTTTCTTTTCAGTTGCAAACTCCATTCCATACATATATAAGGGGAGGTACAAGCTCCAACTCGATTTTACAGTTAAAACTGCAGGAACTTCAAACCGGCACTAGGAAACACACTGAGAAAGCAGAGAAAATGTGTCTCCTGCAACCCGTTCCCTTGGTGCTAGATGAACGAACGTCTCTCCACTTGCTCAGTTCCGAGAGATAAGTGTGTGTGAAAGCCGTCCTTCACCTAGCTTGTTGGGAACACAAAGTTTCTTTTCAGTTGCAAATTCCATTCCATACATATATATGGGGAGGTTCAAGCTCCAAATCGGTTTTACCGTGAAAACTGCAGGAACTTCAAACCGGCAGTAGGAAACAGACTGAGAAAGCAGAGAAAAAGTGACTCCTGCAACCCGTTCCCTTGGTGCTAGATGAACGAACGTCTCTCCACTTGCTCAGTTCTGAGAGACAAGTGTGTGTGAAAGCCGTCCTTCACCTAGCTTGTTGGGAACACAAAGTTTCTTTTCAGTTGCAAACTCCATTCCATACATATATATGGGGAGGTACAAGCTCCAACTCGGTTTGACAGTGAAAACTGCAGGAGCTTCAAACCGGCCCTAGGAAATAGACTGAGAAAGCAGAGAAAAAGTGTCTCCTGCAACCCGTTCCCTTGGTGCTAGATGAACGAACGTCTCTCCACTTGCTCAGTTCTGAGAGATAAGGGTGTTTGAAAGCCACACTTCATCCTAGCTTGTTGGGAACACAAAGTTTCTTTTCAGTTGCAAACTCCATTCAATACATATATATGGGTAGGTACTAGATCCAACTCGGTTTGACAGTGAAAACTGCAGGAACTTCAAACCGGCCCTAGGAAACAGACTGAGAAAGCAGAGAAAAAGTGTCTCCTGCAACCCGTTCCCTTGGTGCTAGATGAACGAACGTCTCTCCACCTGCTCAGTTCTTAGAGATAAGTGTGTGTGAAAGCCTCTCTTCACCTAGCTTGTTGGGAACACAAAGTTTCTTTTCAGTTGCAAACTCCATTCCATACATATATATGGGGAGGTACAAGCTCCAACTCTGTTTGACAGTGAAAACTGCAGGAACTTCAAACTGGCACTAGTAAATAGACTGAGAAAGCTGAGAAAAAGTGTCTCCTGCAACCCGTTCCCTTGGTGCTAGATGAACGAACGTTTCTCCACTTGCTCAGTTCCGAGAGATAAGTGTGTGTGAAAGCCGTCCTTCAGCTATCTTGTTGGGAACACAAAGTTTCTTTTCAGTTGCAAACTCCATTCCATACATATATATGGGGAGGTTCAAGCTCCAACTCGGTTTTACAGTGAAAACTGCTGGAACTTCAAAACGGCACTAGGAAACAGACTGAGAAAGCAGAGAAAAAGTGTCTCCTGCCACCCGTTCCCTTGGTGCTAGATGAACGAACGTCTCTCCACTTGCTCAGTTCCGAGAGAGAAGTGTGTGTGAAAGCCGTCCTTCAACTAGCTTGTTGGGAACACAAAGTTTCTTTTCAGTTGCAAACTCCATTCCATACATATATATGGGGAGGTAAAAGCTCCAACTCTGTTTGACACTGAAAATTGCAGGAACTTCAAACCGGCACTAGGAAACAGACTGAGAAAGCAGAGAAAAAGTGTCTCCTGCAACCCGTTCCCTTGGTGCTAGATGAACGAACGTCTCTCCAATTGCTCAGTTCTGAGAGATAAGTGTGTGTGAAAGCCGCTCTTCACCTAGCTTGTTGGGAACACAAAGTTTCTTTTCAGTTGCAAACTCCATTCCATACATATATAAGGGGAGGTACAAGCTCCAACTCGATTTTACAGTTAAAACTGCAGGAACTTCAAACCGGCACTAGGAAACACACTGAGAAAGCAGAGAAAATGTGTCTCCTGCAACCCGTTCCCTTGGTGCTAGATGAACGAACGTCTCTCCACTTGCTCAGTTCCGAGAGATAAGTGTGTGTGAAAGCCGTCCTTCACCTAGCTTGTTGGGAACACAAAGTTTCTTTTCAGTTGCAAATTCCATTCCATACATATATATGGGGAGGTTCAAGCTCCAACTCGGTTTTACCGTGAAAACTGCAGGAACTTCAAACCGGCAGTAGGAAACAGACTGAGAAAGCAGAGAAAAAGTGACTCCTGCAACCCGTTCCCTTGGTGCTAGATGAACGAACGTCTCTCCACTTGCTCAGTTCTGAGAGACAAGTGTGTGTGAAAGCCGTCCTTCACCTAGCTTGTTGGGAACACAAAGTTTCTTTTCAGTTGCAAACTCCATTCCATACATATATATGGGGAGGTACAAGCTCCAACTCGGTTTGACAGTGAAAACTGCAGGAACTTCAAACCGGCCCTAGGAAACAGACTGAGAAAGCAGAGAAAAAGTTTCTCCTGCAAACCGTTCCCTTGGTGCTAGATGAACGAACGTCTCTCCACTTGCTCGATTCTGAGAGATAAGGGTGTGTGAAAGCCGTCCTTCACCTAGCTTGTTGGGAACACAAAGTTTCTTTTCAGTTGCAAACTCCATTCCATACATATATATGGGGAGGTAGAAGCTCCAACACGATTTGACAGTGAAAACTGCAGGAACTTCAAACCGGCACTAGGAAAAAGACTGAGAAAGCAGAGAAAAAGTGTCTCCTGCAACCCGTTCCCTTGGTGCTAGATGAACGAACGTCTCTCCACTTGCTCAGTTCCGAGAGATAAGTGTGTGTGAAAGACGTCCTTCACCTAGCTTGTTGGGAACACAAAGTTTCTTTTCAGTTGCAAACTCCATTCCATACATATATATGGGGAGGTACAACCTCCAACTCGGTTTTACAGTGAAAACTGCAGGAACTTCAAACCGGCACTAGGAAACAGACTGAGAAAGCAGAGAAAAAGTGTCTCCTGCAACCCGTTCCCTTGGTGCTAGATGAACGAACGTCTCTCCACTTGCTCAGTTCTGAGAGATAAGTGTGTGTGAAAGCCGCTCTTCACCTAGCTTGTTTGGAACACAAAGTTTCTTTTCAGTTGCAAACTCCATTCCATACATATATATGGGGAGGTACAAGCTCCAACTCGATTTTACAGTGAAAACTGCAGGAACTTCAAACCGGCACTAGGAAACAGACTGAGAAAGGAGAGAAAATGTGTCTCCTGCAACCCGTTCCCTTGGTGCTAGATGAACGAACGTCTCTCCAATTGCTCAGTTTTGAGAGATAAGTGTGTGTGAAAGCCGCTCTTCACCTAGCTTGTTGGGAACACAAAGTTTCTTTTCAGTTGCAAACTCCATTCCATACATATATATGGGGAGGTACAAGCTCCAACTCGATTTTACAGTTAAAACTGCAGGAACTTCAAACCGGCACTAGGAAACACACTGAGAAAGCAGAGAAAATGTGTCTCCTGCAACCCGTTCCCTTGGTGCTAGATGAACGAACGTCTCTCCACTTGCTCAGTTCCGAGAGATAAGTGTGTGTGAAAGCCGTCCTTCACCTAGCTTGTTGGGAACACAAAGTTTCTTTTCAGTTGCAAATTCCATTCCATACACATATATGTGGAGGTAAAAGTTCCAACACTGTTTGACACTGAAAACTGCAGGAACTTCAAACCGGCACTAGGAAACAGACTGAGAAAGCAGAGAAAAAGTGTCTCCTGCAACCCGTTCCCTTGGTGCTAGATGAACGAACATCTCTCCACTTGCTCAGTTCCGAGAGATAAGTGTGTGTGAAAGCCGTCCTTCACCTAGCTTGTTGGGAACACAAAGTTTCTTTTCAGTTGCAAACTCCATTCCATACATATATATGGGGAGGTAGAAGCTCCAACACGGTTTGACAGTGAAAACTGCAGGAACTTCAAACCGGCACTAGGAAAAAGACTGAGAAAGCAGAGAAAAAGTGTCTCCTGCAACCCGTTCCCTTGGTGATAGATGAACGAACGTCTCTCCACTTGCTCAGTTCCGAGAGATAAGTGTGTGTGAAAGCCGTCCTTCACCTAGCTTGTTGGGAACACAAAGTTTCTTTTCAGTTGCAAACTCCATTCCATACATATATATGGGGAGGTACAAGCTCCAACTCGGTTTTACAGTGAAAACTGCAGGAACTTCAAACCGGCACTAGGAAACAGACTGAGAAAGCAGAGAAAAAGTGTCTCCTGCAACCCGTTCCCTTGGTGCTAGATGAACGAACGTCTCTCCACTTGCTCAGTTCTGAGAGATAAGTGTGTGTGAAAGCCGCTCTTCACCTAGCTTGTTGGGAACACAAAGTTTCTTTTCAGTTGCAAACTCCATTCCATACATATATATGGGGAGGTACAAGCTCCAACTCGATTTTACAGTGAAAACTGCAGGAACTTCAAACCGGCACTAGGAAACAGACTGAGAAAGCAGAGAAAATGTGTCTCCTGCAACCCGTTCCCTTGGTGCTAGATGAACGAACGTCTCTCCACTTGCTCAGTTCCGAGAGATATGTGTGTGTGAAAGCCGTCCTTCACCTAGCTTGTTGGGAACACAAAGTTTCTTTTCAGTTGCAAATTCCATTCCATACATATATATGGGGAGGTTCAAGCTCCAACTCGGTTTTACAGTTAAAACTGCAGGAACTTCAAACCGGCAGTAGGAAACAGACTGAGAAAGCAGAGAAAAAGTGACTCCTTCAACCCGTTCCCTTGGTGCTAGATGAACGAACGTCTCTCCACTTGCTCAGTTCTGAGAGACAAGTGTGTGTGAAAGCCGTCCTTCACCTAGCTTGTTGGGAACACAAAGTTTCTTTTCAGTTGCAAACTCCATTCCATACATATATATGGGGAGGTACAAGCTCCAACTCGGTTTGACAGTGAAAACTGCAGGAACTTCAAACCGGCCCTAGGAAATAGACTGAGAAAGCAGAGAAAAAGTTTCTCCTGCAACCCGATCCCTTGGTGCTAGATGAACGAACGTCTCTCCACTTGCTCAGTTCTGAGAGATAAGTGTGTCTGAAAGCCGTCCTTCAACTAGCTTGTTGGGAACACAAAGTTTCTTTTCAGTTGCAAACTCCATTCCATACATATATATGGGGAGGTACAAGCTCCAACTCGGTTTTACAGTGAAAACTGCAGGAACTTCAAACCGGCACTAGGAAACAGACTGAGTAAGCAGAGAAATAGTGTCTCCACCAACCCGTTCCCTTGGTGCTAGATGAACGAACGTCTCTCCACTTGCTCAGTTCTGAGAGATAATTGTGTGTGAAAGCCGTCCTTCACCTAGCTTGTTGGGAACACAAAGTTTCTTTTCAGTTGCAAATTCCATTCCATACACATATATGGGGAGGTAAAAGTTCCAACACTGTTTGACACTGAAAACTGCAGGAACTTCAAACCGGCACTAGGAAACAGACTGAGAAAGCAGAGAAAAAGTGTCTCCTGCAACCCGTTCCCTTGGTGCTAGATGAACGAACGTCTCTCCACTTGCTAAGTTCCGAGAGATAATTGTGTGTGAAAGCCGTCCTTCACCTAGCTTGTTGGGAACACAAAGATTCTTTTCAGTTGCAAACTCCATTCCATACATATATATGGGGAGGTACAAGCTCCAACTAGATTTTACAGTGAAAACTGCAGGAACTTCAAACCGGCACTAGGAAACAGACTGAGAAAGCAGAGAAATAGTGTCTCCTGCAACCCGTTCCCTTGGTGCTAGATGAACGAACGTCTCTCCACTTGCTCAGTTCCGAGAGATAAGTGTGTGTGAAAGCCGTCCTTCACCTATCTTGTTGGGAACACAAAGTTTCTTTTCAGTTCCAAATTCCATTCCATACATATATATGGGGAGGTTCAAGCTCCAACTCGGTTTTACCGTGAAAACTGCAGGAACTTCAAACCGGCAGTAGGAAACAGACTGAGAAAGCAGAGAAAAAGTGTCTCCTGCAACCCGTTCCCTTGGTGCTAGATGAACGAACGTCTCTCCACCTGCTCAGTTCTGAGAGATAAGTGTGTGTGAAAGCCGTCCTTCACCTAGCTTGTTGGGAACACAAATTTCTTTTCAGTTGCAAACTCCATTCCATACATATATATGGGGAGGTACAAGCTCCAACTCGGTTTTACAGTGAAAACTGCAGGAACTTCAAACCGGCACTAGGAAACAGACTGAGAAAGCAGAGAAAAAGTGTCTCCTGCAACCCGTTCCCTTGGTGCTAGATGAACGAACGTCTCTCCACTTGCTAAGTTCTGAGAGATAAGTGTGTGTGAAAGCCGTCCTTCACCTAGCTTGTTGGGAACACAAAGCTTCTTTTCAGTTGCAAACTCCATTCCATACATATATATGGGGAGGTTCAAGCTCCAACTCGTTTTTACAGTGAAAACTGCAGGAACTTCAAACCGGCACTAGGAAAGAGACTGAGAAAGCAGAGAAAAAGTGTCTCCTGCAACCCGTTCCCTTGGTGCTAGATGAACGAACGTCTCTCCACTTGCTCAGTTCTGAGAGATAAGGGTGTTTGAAAGCCACACTTCATCCTAGCTTGTTGGGAACACAAAGTTTCTTTTCAGTTGCAAACTCCATTCAATACATATATATGGGGAGGTACAAGCTCCAACTCGGTTTGACAGTGAAAACTGCAGGAACTTCAAACCGGCCCTAGGAAACAGACTGAGAAAGCAGAGAAAAAGTGTCTCCTGCAACCCGTTCCCTTGGTGCTAGATGAACGAACGTCTCTCCACCTGCTCAGTTCTTAGAGATAAGTGTGTGTGAAAGCCTCTCTTCACATAGCTTGTTGGGAACACAAAGTTTCTTTTCAGTTGCAAACTCCATTCCATACATATATATGGGGACGTACAAGCTCCAACTCTGTTTGACAGTGAAAACTGCAGGAACTTCAAACTGGCACTAGTAAATAGACTGAGAAAGCTGAGAAAAAGTGTCTCCTGCAACCCGTTCCCTTGGTGCTAGATGAACGAACCTTTCTCCACTTGCTCAGTTCCGAGAGATAAGTGTGTGTGAAAGCCGTCCTTCACCTAGCTTGTTGGGAACACAAAGTTTCTTTTCAGTTGCAAACTCCATTCCATACATATATATGGGGAGGTACAAGCTCCAACTCGATTTTACAGTGAAAACTGCAGGAACTTCAAACCGGCACTAGGAAACAGACTGAGAAAGCAGAGAAAATGTGTCTCCTGCAACCCGTTCCCTTGGTGCTAGATGAACGAACGTCTCTCCACTTGCTCAGTTCCGAGAGATAAGTGTGTGTGAAAGCCGTCCTTCACCTAGCTTGTTGGGAACACAAAGTTTCTTTTCAGTTGCAAATTCCATTCCATACACATATATGTGGAGGTAAAAGTTCCAACACTGTTTGACACTGAAAACTGCAGGAACTTCAAACCGGCACTAGGAAACAGACTGAGAAAGCAGAGAAAAAGTGTCTCCTGCAACCCGTTCCCTTGGTGCTAGATGAACGAACATCTCTCCACTTGCTCAGTTCCGAGAGATAAGTGTGTGTGAAAGCCGTCCTTCACCTAGCTTGTTGGGAACACAAAGATTCTTTTCAGTTGCAAACTCCATTCCATACATATATATGGGGAGGTAGAAGCTCCAACACGGTTTGACAGTGAAAACTGCAGGAACTTCAAACCGGCACTAGGAAAAAGACTGAGAAAGCAGAGAAAAAGTGTCTCCTGCAACCCGTTCCCTTGGTGATAGATGAACGAACGTCTCTCCACTTGCTCAGTTCCGAGAGATAAGTGTGTGTGAAAGCCGTCCTTCACCTAGCTTGTTGGGAACACAAAGTTTCTTTTCAGTTGCAAACTCCATTCCATACATATATATGGGGAGGTACAAGCTCCAACTCGGTTTTACAGTGAAAACTGCAGGAACTTCAAACCGGCACTAGGAAACAGACTGAGAAAGCAGAGAAAAAGTGTCCCCTGCAACCCGTTCCCTTGGTGCTAGATGAACGAACGTCTCTCCACTTGCTCAGTTCTGAGAGATAAGTGTGTGTGAAAGCCGCTCTTCACCTAGCTTGTTGGGAACACAAAGTTTCTTTTCAGTTGCAAACTCCATTCCATACATATATATGGGGAGGTACAAGCTCCAACTCGATTTTACAGTGAAAACTGCAGGAACTTCAAACCGGCACTAGGAAACAGACTGAGAATGCAGAGAAAATGTGTCTCCTGCAACCCGTTCCCTTGGTGCTAGATGAACGAACGTCTCTCCACTTGCTCAGTTCCGAGAGATATGTGTGTGTGAAAGCCGTCCTTCACCTAGCTTGTTGGGAACACAAAGTTTCTTTTCAGTTGCAAATTCCATTCCATACATATATATGGGGAGGTTCAATCTCCAACTCGGTTTTACAGTTAAAACTGCAGGAACTTCAAACCGGCAGTAGGAAACAGACTGAGAAAGCAGAGAAAAATTGACTCCTTCAACCCGTTCCCTTGGTGCTAGATGAACGAACGTCTCTCCACTTGCTCAGTTCTGAGAGACAAGTGTGTGTGAAAGCCGTCCTTCACCTAGCTTGTTGGGAACACAAAGTTTCTTTTCAGTTGCAAACTCCATTCCATACATATATATGGGGAGGTACAAGCTCCAACTCGGTTTGACAGTGAAAACTGCAGGAACTTCAAACCGGCCCTAGGAAACAGACTGAGAAAGCAGAGAAAAAGTTTCTCCTGCAACCCGATCCCTTGGTGCTAGATGAACGAACGTCTCTCCACTTGCTCAGTTCTGAGAGATAAGTGTGTGTGAAAGCCGTCCTTCACCTAGCTTGTTGGGAACACAAAGTTTCTTTTCAGTTGCAAACTCCATTCCATACATATATATGGGGAGGTTCAAGCTCCAACTCGGTTTTACAGTGAAAACTGCAGGAACTTCAAACCGGCACTAGGAAACAGACTGAGAAAGCAGAGAAATAGTGTCTCCACCAACCCGTTCCCTTGGTGCTAGATGAACGAACGTCTCTCCACTTGCTCAGTTCTGAGAGATAATTGTGTGTGAAAGCCGTCCTTCACCTAGCTTGTTGGGAACACAAAGTTTCTTTTCAGTTGCAAATTCCATTCCATACACATATATGGGGAGGTAAAAGTTCCAACACTGTTTGACACTGAAAACTGCAGGAACTTCAAACCGGCACTAGGAAACAGACTGAGAAAGCAGAGAAAAAGTGTCTCCTGCAACCCGTTCCCTTGGTGCTAGATGAACGAACGTCTCTCCACTTGCTCAGTTCCGAGAGATAAGTGTGTGTGAAAGCCGTCCTTCACCTAGCTTGTTGGGAACACAAAGTTTCTTTTCAGTTGCAAACTCCATTCCATACATATATATGGGGAGGTAGAAGCTCCAACACGGTTTGACAGTGAAAACTGCAGGAACTTCAAACCGGCACTAGGAAAAAGACTGAGAAAGCAGAGAAATAGTGTCTCCTGCAACCCGTTCCCTTGGTGCTAGATGAACGAACGTCTCTCCACTTGCTCAGTTCCGAGAGATAAGTGTGTGTGAAAGCCGTCCTTCACCTATCTTGTTGGGAACACAAAGTTTCTTTTCAGTTGCAAATTCCATTCCATACATATATATGGGGAGGTTCAAGCTCCAACTCGGTTTTACCGTGAAAACTGCAGGAACTTCAAACCGGCAGTAGGAAACAGACTGAGAAAGCAGAGAAAAAGTGTCTCCTGCAACCCGTTCCCTTGGTGCTAGATGAACGAACGTCTCTCCACCTGCTCAGTTCTGAGAGATAAGTGTGTGTGAAAGCCGTCCTTCACCTAGCTTGTTGGGAACACAAATTTCTTTTCAGTTGCAAACTCCATTCCATACATATATATGGGGAGGTACAAGCTCCAACTCGGTTTTACAGTGAAAACTGCAGGAACTTCAAACCGGCACTAGGAAACAGACTGAGAAAGCAGAGAAAAAGTTTCTCCTGCAACCCGATCCCTTGGTGCTAGATGAACGAACGTCTCTCCACTTGCTCAGTTCTGAGAGATAAGTGTGTGTGAAAGCCGTCCTTCAACTAGCTTGTTGGGAACACAAAGTTTCTTTTCAGTTGCAAACTCCATTCCATACATATATATGGGGAGGTTCAAGCTCAAACTCGGTTTTACAGTTAAAACTGCAGGAACTTCAAACCGGCACTAGGAAACAGACTGAGAATGCAGAGAAAAAGTGTCTCCTGCAACCCGTTCCCTTGGTGCTAGATGAACGAACGTCTCTCCACTTGCTCAGTTCTGAGAGATAAGTGTGTGTGAAAGCCGTCCTTCACCTAGCTTGTTGGGAACACAAAGTTTCTTTTCAGTTGCAAACTCCATTCCATACATATATATGGGGAGGTAAAATTTCCAACTCTGTTTGACACTGAAAACTGCAGGAACTTCAAACCGGCACTAGGAAACAGACTGAGAAAGCAGAGAAAAAGTGTCTCCTGCAACCCGTTCCCTTGGTGCTAGATGAACGAACGTCTCTCCACTTGCTCAGTTCTGAGAGATAAGTGTGTGTGAAAGCCGTCCTTCAGCTAACTTGTTGGGAACACAAAGTTTCTTTTCAGTTGCAAACTCCATTCCATACATATATATGTGGAGGTACAAGTTCCAACTCTGTTTTACAGTGAAAACTGCAGGAACTTCAAACCGGCCCTATTAAACAGACTGAGAAAACAGAGAAAAAGTGTCTCCTGCAACCCGTTCCCTTTGTGCTAGATGAACGAACGTCTCTCCACTTGCTCAGTTCTGAGAGATAAGGGTGTTTGAAAGCCACACTTCATCCTAGCTTGTTGGGAACACAAAGTTTCTTTTCAGTTGCAAACTCCATTCAATACATATATATGGGGAGGTACTAGCTCCAACTCGGTTTGACAGTGAAAACTGCAGGAACTTCAAACCGGCACTAGGAAAGAGACTTAGAAAGCAGAGAAAAAGTTTCTCCTGCAACCCGTTCCCTTGGTGCTAGATGAACGAACGTCTCTCCACTTGCTCAGTTCTGAGAGATAAGTGTGTGTGAAAGCCGTCCTTCACCAAGCTTTTTGGGAACACAAAGTTTCTTTTCAGTTGCAAACTCCATTCCATACATATATAAGGGGAGGTACAAGCTCCAACTCGGTTTTACAGTGAAAACTGCAGGAACTTCAAACCGGCCCTAGGAAACAGACTGAGAAAGCAGAGAAAAAGTGTCTCCTGCAACCCGTTCCCTTGGTGCTAGATGAACGAACGTCTCTCCACTTGCTAAGTTCTGAGAGATAAGTGTGTGTGAAAGCCGTCCTTCACCTAGCTTGTTGGGAACACAAAGCTTCTTTTCAGTTGCAAACTCCATTCCATACATATATATGGGGAGGTTCAAGCTCCAACTCGTTTTTACAGTGAAAACTGCAGGAACTTCAAACCGGCACTAGGAAAGAGACTGAGAAAGCAGAGAAAAAGTGTCTCCTGCAACCCGTTCCCTTGGTGCTAGATGAACGAACGTCTCTCCACTTGCTCAGTTCTGAGAGATAAGGGTGTTTGAAAGCCACACTTCATCCTAGCTTGTTGGGAACACAAAGTTTCTTTTCAGTTGCAAACTCCATTCAATACATATATATGGGGAGGTACTAGCTCCAACTCGGTTTGACAGTGAAAACTGCAGGAACTTCAAACCGGCCCTAGGAAACAGACTGAGAAAGCAGAGAAAAAGTGTCTCCTGCAACCCGTTCCCTTGGTGCTAGATGAACGAACGTCTCTCCACCTGCTCAGTTCCTGGAGATAAGTGTGTGTGAAAGCCTCTCTTCACATAGCTTGTTGGGAACACAAAGTTTCTTTTCAGTTGCAAACTCCATTCCATACATATATATGGGGACGTACAAGCTCCAACTCTGTTTGACAGTGAAAACTGCAGGAACTTCAAACTGGCACTAGTAAATAGACTGAGAAAGCTGAGAAAAAGTGTCTCCTGCAACCCGTTCCCTTGGTGCTAGATGAACGAACCTTTCTCCACTTGCTCAGTTCCGAGAGATAAGTGTGTGTGAAAGCCGTCCTTCACCTAGCTTGTTGGGAACACAAAGTTTCTTTTCAGTTGCAAACTCCATTCCATACATATATATGGGGAGGTTCAAGCTCCAACTCGGTTTTACAGTGAAAACTGCTGGAACTTCAAAACGGCACTAGGAAACAGACTGAGAAAGCAGAGAAAAAGTGACTCCTGCAACCCGTTCCCTTGGTGCTAGATGAACGAACGTCTCTCCACTTGCTCAGTTCTGAGAGACAAGTGTGTGTGAAAGCCGTCCTTCACCTAGCTTGTTGGGAACACAAAGTTTCTTTTCAGTTGCAAACTCCATTCCATACATATATATGGGGAGGTACAAGCTCCAACTCGGTTTGACAGTGAAAACTGCAGGAACTTCAAACCGGCCCTAGGAAACAGACTGAGAAAGCAGAGAAAAAGTTTCTCCTGCAAACCGTTCCCTTGGTGCTAGATGAACGAACGTCTCTCCACTTGCTCAATTCTGAGAGATAATGGTGTGTGAAAGCCGTCCTTCACCTAGCTTGTTGGGAACACAAAGTTTCTTTTCAGTTGCAAACTCCATTCCATACATATATATGGGGAGGTAGAAGCTCCAACACGGTTTGACAGTGAAAACTGCAGGAACTTCAAACCGGCACTAGGAAAAAGACTGAGAAAGCAGAGAAAAAGTGACTCCTGCAACCCGTTCCCTTGGTGCTAGATGAACGAACGTCTCTCCACTTGCTCAGTTCCGAGAGATAATGTGTGTGAAAGCCGTCCTTCACCTAGCTTGTTGGGAACACAAAGTTTCTTTTCAGTTGCAAACTCCATTCCATACATATATATGGGGAGGTACAAGCTCCAACTCGGTTTTACAGTGAAAACTGCAGGAACTTCAAACCGGCACTAGGAAACAGACTGAGAAAGCAGAGAAAAAGTGTCTCCTGCAACCCGTTCCCTTGGTGCTAGATGAACGAACGTCTCTCCACTTGCTCAGTTCTGAGAGATAAGTGTGTGTGAAAGCCGCTCTTCACCTAGCTTGTTTGGAACACAAAGTTTCTTTTCAGTTGCAAACTCCATTCCATACATATATATGGGGAGGTACAAGCTCCAACTCGATTTTACAGTGAAAACTGCAGGAACTTCAAACCGGCACTAGGAAACAGACTGAGAAAGCAGAGAAAATGTGTCTCCTGCAACCCGTTCCCTTGGTGCTAGATGAACGAACGTCTCTCCACTTGCTCAGTTCCGAGAGATAAGTGTGTGTGAAAGCCGTCCTTCACCTAGCTTGTTGGGAACACAAAGTTTCTTTTCAGTTGCAAATTCCATTCCATACACATATATGTGGAGGTAAAAGTTCCAACACTGTTTGACACTGAAAACTGCAGGAACTTCAAACCGGCACTAGGAAACAGACTGAGAAAGCAGAGAAAAAGTGTCTCCTGCAACCCGTTCCCTTGGTGCTAGATGAACGAACATCTCTCCACTTGCTCAGTTCCGAGAGATAAGTGTGTGTGAAAGCCGTCCTTCACCTAGCTTGTTGGGAACACAAAGTTTCTTTTCAGTTGCAAACTCCATTCCATACATATATATGGGGAGGTAGAAGCTCCAACACGGTTTGACAGTGAAAACTGCAGGAACTTCAAACCGGCACTAGGAAACAGACTGAGAAAGCAGAGAAAAAGTGTCTCCTGCAACCCGTTCCCTTGGTGATAGATGAACGAACGTCTCTCCACTTGCTCAGTTCCGAGAGATAAGTGTGTGTGAAAGCCGTCCTTCACCTAGCTTGTTGGGAACACAAAGTTTCTTTTCAGTTGCAAACTCCATTCCATACATATATATGGGGAGGTACAAGCTCCAACTCGGTTTTACAGTGAAAACTGCAGGAACTTCAAACCGGCACTAGGAAACAGACTGAGAAAGCAGAGAAAAAGTGTCTCCTGTAACCCGTTCCCTTGGTGCTAGATGAACGAACGTCTCTCCACTTGCTCAGTTCTGAGAGATAAGGGTGTGTGAAAGCCGTCCTTCACCAAGCTTTTTGGGAACACAAAGTTTCTTTTCAGTTGCAAACTCCATTCCATACATATATAAGGGGAGGTACAAGCTCCAACTCGGTTTTACAGTGAAAACTGCAGGAACTTCAAACCGGCCCTAGGAAACAGACTGAGAAAGCAGAGAAAAAGTGTCTCCTGCAACCCGTTCCCTTGGTGCTAGATGAACGAACGTCTCTCCACTTGCTAAGTTCTGAGAGATAAGTGTGTGTGAAAGCCGTCCTTCACCTAGCTTGTTGGGAACACAAAGCTTCTTTTCAGCTGCAAACTCCATCCCATACATATATATGGGGAGGTTCAAGCTCCAACTCGTTTTTACAGTGAAAACTGCAGGAACTTCAAACCGGCACTAGGAAAGAGACTGAGAAAGCAGAGAAAAAGTGCCTCCTGCAACCCGTTCCCTTGGTGCTAGATGAACGAACGTCTCTCCACTTGCTCAGTTCTGAGAGATAAGGGTGTTTGAAAGCCACACTTCATCCTAGCTTGTTGGGAACACAAAGTTTCTTTTCAGTTGCAAACTCCATTCAATACATATATATGGGGAGGTACTAGCTCCAACTCGGTTTGACAGTGAAAACTGCAGGAACTTCAAACCGGCCCTAGGAAACAGACTGAGAAAGCAGAGAAAAAGTGTCTCCTGCAACCCGTTCCCTTGGTTCTAGATGAACGAACGTCTCTCCACCTGCTCAGTTCTTAGAGATAAGTGTGTGTGAAAGCCTCTCTTCACCTAGCTTGTTGGGAACACAAAGTTTCTTTTCAGTTGCAAACTCCATTCCATACATATATATGGGGAGGTACAAGCTCCAACTCTGTTTGACAGTGAAAACTGCAGGAACTTCAAACTGGCACTAGTAAATAGACTGAGAAAGCTGAGAAAAAGTGTCTCCTGCATCCCGTTCCCTTGGTGCTAGATGAACGAACCTTTCTCCACTTGCTCAGTTCCGAGAGATAAGTGTGTGTGAAAGCCGTCCTTCACCTAGCTTGTTGGGAACACAAAGTTTCTTTTCAGTTGCAAACTCCATTCCATACATATATATGGGGAGGTTCAAGCTCCAACTCGGTTTTACAGTGAAAACTGCTGGAACTTCAAAACGGCACTAGGAAACAGACTGAGAAAGCAGAGAAAAAGTGTCTCCTGCAACCCGTTCCCTTGGTGCTAGATGAACGAACGTCTCTCCACTTGCTCAGTTCCGAGAGAGAAGTGTGTGTGAAAGCCGTCCTTCAACTAGCTTGTTGGGAACACAAAGTTTCTTTTCAGTTGCAAACTCCATTCCATACATATATATGGGGAGGTAAAAGCTCCAACTCTGTTTGACACTGAAAATTGCAGGAACTTCAAACCGGCACTAGGAAACAGACTGAGAAAGCAGAGAAAAAGTGTCTCCTGCAACCCGTTCCCTTGGTGCTAGATGAACGAACGTCTCTCCACTTGCTCAGTTCCGAGAGATAAGTGTGTGTGAAAGCCGTCCTTCACCTAGCTTGTTGGGAACACAAAGTTTCTTTTCAGTTGCAAATTCCATTCCATACATATATATGGGGAGGTTCAAGCTCCAACTCGGTTTTACCGTGAAAACTGCAGGAACTTCAAACCGGCAGTAGGAAACAGACTGAGAAAGCAGAGAAAAAGTGACTCCTGCAACCCGTTCCCTTGGTGCTAGATGAACGAACGTCTCTCCACTTGCTCAGTTCTGAGAGACAAGTGTGTGTGAAAGCCGTCCTTCAACTAGCTTGTTGGGAACACAAAGTTTCTTTTCAGTTGCAAACTCCATTCCATACATATATAAGGGGAGGTACAAGCTCCAACTCGATTTTACAGTTAAAACTGCAGGAACTTCAAACCGGCACTAGGAAACACACTGAGAAAGCAGAGAAAATGTGTCTCCTGCAACCCGTTCCCTTGGTGCTAGATGAACGAACGTCTCTCCACTTGCTCAGTTCCGAGAGATAAGTGTGTGTGAATGCCGTCCTTCACCTAGCTTGTTGGGAACACAAAGTTTCTTTTCAGTTGCAAATTCCATTCCATACATATATATGGGGAGGTTCAAGCTCCAACTCGGTTTTACCGTGAAAACTGCAGGAACTTCAAACCGGCAGTAGGAAACAGACTGAGAAAGCAGAGAAAAAGTGACTCCTGCAACCCGTTCCCTTGGTGCTAGATGAACGAACGTCTCTCCACTTGCTCAGTTCTGAGAGACAAGTGTGTGTGAAAGCCGTCCTTCACCTAGCTTGTTGGGAACACAAAGTTTCTTTTCAGTTGCAAACTCCATTCCATACATATATATGGGGAGGTACAAGCTCCAACTCGTTTTGACAGTGAAAACTGCAGGAGCTTCAAACCGGCCCTAGGAAATAGACTGAGAAAGCAGAGAAAAAGTGTCTCCTGCAACCCGTTCCCTTGGTGCTAGATGAACGAACGTCTCTCCACTTGCTCAGTTCTGAGAGATAATGGTGTTTGAAAGCCACACTTTATCCTAGCTTGTTGGGAACACAAAGTTTCTTTTCAGTTGCAAACTCCATTCAATACATATATATGGTTAGGTACTAGCTCCAACTCGGTTTGACAGTGAAAACTGCAGGAACTTCAAACCGGCCCTAGGAAACAGACTGAGAAAGCAGAGAAAAAGTGTCTCCTGCAACCCGTTCCCTTGGTGCTAGATGAACGAACGTCTCTCCACCTGCTCAGTTCTTAGAGATAAGTGTGTGTGAAAGCCTCTCTTCACCTAGCTTGTTGGGAACACAAAGTTTCTTTTCAGTTGCAAACTCCATTCCATACATATATATGGGGAGGTACAAGCTCCAACTCTGTTTGACAGTGAAAACTGCAGGAACTTCAAACTGGCACTAGTAAATAGACTGAGAAAGCTGAGAAAAAGTGTCTCCTGCAACCCGTTCCCTTGGTGCTAGATGAACGAACGTTTCTCCACTTGCTCAGTTCCGAGAGATAAGTGTGTGTGAAAGCCGTCCTTCAGCTATCTTGTTGGGAACACAAAGTTTCTTTTCAGTTGCAAACTCCATTCCATACATATATATGGGGAGGTTCAAGCTCCAACTCGGTTTTACAGTGAAAACTGCTGGAACTTCAAAACGGCACTAGGAAACAGACTGAGAAAGCAGAGAAAAAGTGTCTCCTGCCACCCGTTCCCTTGGTGCTAGATGAACGAACGTCTCTCCACTTGCTCAGTTCCGAGAGAGAAGTGTGTGTGAAAGCCGTCCTTCAACTAGCTTGTTGGGAACACAAAGTTTCTTTTCAGTTGCAAACTCCATTCCATACATATATAAGGGGAGGTACAAGCTCCAACTCGATTTTACAGTTAAAACTGCAGGAACTTCAAACCGGCACTAGGAAACACACTGAGAAAGCAGAGAAAATGTGTCTCCTGCAACCCGTTCCCTTGGTGCTAGATGAACGAACGTCTCTCCACTTGCTCAGTTCCGAGAGATAAGTGTGTGTGAAAGCCGTCCTTCACCTAGCTTGTTGGGAACACAAAGTTTCTTTTCAGTTGCAAATTCCATTCCATACATATATATGGGGAGGTTCAAGCTCCAACTCGGTTTTACCGTGAAAACTGCAGGAACTTCAAACCGGCAGTAGGAAACAGACTGAGAAAGCAGAGAAAAAGTGACTCCTGCAACCCGTTCCCTTGGTGCTAGATGAACGAACGTCTCTCCACTTGCTCAGTTCTGAGAGACAAGTGTGTGTGAAAGCCGTCCTTCACCTAGCTTGTTGGGAACACAAAGTTTCTTTTCAGTTGCAAACTCCATTCCATACATATATATGGGGAGGTACAAGCTCCAACTCAGTTTGACAGTGAAAACTGCAGGAACTTCAAACCGGCCCTAGGAAACAGACTGAGAAAGCAGAGAAAAAGTTTCTCCTGCAAACCGTTCCCTTGGTGCTAGATGAACGAACGTCTCTCCACTTGCTCAATTCTCAGAGATAAGGGTGTGTGAAAGCCGTCCTTCACCTAGCTTGTTGGGAACACAAAGTTTCTTTTCAGTTGCAAACTCCATTCCATACATATATATGGGGAGGTAGAAGCTCCAACACGGTTTCACAGTGAAAACTGCAGGAACTTCAAACCGGCACTAGGAAAAAGACTGAGAAAGCAGAGAAAAAGTGTCTCCTGCAACCCGTTCCCTTGGTGCTAGATGAACGAACGTCTCTCCACTTGCTCAGTTCCGAGAGATAAGTGTGTGTGAAAGCCGTCCTTCACCTAGCTTGTTGGGAACACAAAGTTTCTTTTCAGTTGCAAACTCCATTCCATACATATATATGGGGAGGTACAAGCTCCAACTCGGTTTTACAGTGAAAACTGCAGGAACTTCAAACCGGCACTAGGAAACAGACTGAGAAAGCAGAGAAAAAGTGTCTCCTGCAACCCTTTCCCTTGGTGCTAGATGAACGAACGTCTCTCCACTTGCTCAGTTCTGAGAGATAAGTGTGTGTGAAAGCCGCTCTTCACCTAGCTTGTTGGGAACACAAAGTTTCTTTTCAGTTGCAAACTCCATTCCATACATATATATGGGGAGGTACAAGCTCCAACTCGATTTTACAGTGAAAACTGCAGGAACTTCAAACCGGCACTAGGAAACAGACTGAGAAAGCAGAGAAAATGTGTCTCCTGCAACCCGTTCCCTTGGTGCTAGATGAACGAACGTCTCTCCACTTGCTCAGTTCCGAGAGATATGTGTGTGTGAAAGCCGTCCTTCACCTAGATTGTTGGGAACACAAAGTTTCTTTTCAGTTGCAAATTCCATTCCATACATATATATGGGGAGGTTCAAGCTCCAACTCGGTTTTACAGTTAAAACTGCAGGAACTTCAAACCGGCAGTAGGAAACAGACTGAGAAAGCAGAGAAAAAGTGACTCCTTCAACCCGTTCCCTTGGTGCTAGATGAACGAACGTCTCTCCACTTGCTCAGTTCTGAGAGACAAGTGTGTGTGAAAGCCGTCCTTCACCTAGCTTGTTGGGAACACAAAGTTTCTTTTCAGTTGCAAACTCCATTCCATACATATATATGGGGAGGTACAAGCTCCAACTCGGTTTGACAGTGAAAACTGCAGGAACTTCAAACCGGCCCTAGGAAACAGACTGAGAAAGCAGAGAAAAAATTTCTCCTGCAACCCGATCCCTTGGTGCTAGATGAACGAACGTCTCTCCACTTGCTCAGTTCTGAGAGAGAAGTGTGTGTGAAAGCCGTCCTTCAACTAGCTTGTTGGGAACACAAAGTTTCTTTTCAGTTGCAAACTCCATTCCATACATATATAAGGGGAGGTACAAGCTCCAACTCGATTTTACAGTTAAAACTGCAGGAACTTCAAACCGGCACTAGGAAACACACTGAGAAAGCAGAGAAAATGTGTCTCCTGCAACCCGTTCCCTTGGTGCTAGATGAACGAACGTCTCTCCACTTGCTCAGTTCCGAGAGATAAGTGTGTGTGAAAGCCGTCCTTCACCTAGCTTGTTGGGAACACAAAGTTTCTTTTCAGTTGCAAATTCCATTCCATACATATATATGGGGAGGTTCAAGCTCCAACTCGGTTTTACCGTGAAAACTGCAGGAACTTCAAACCGGCAGTAGGAAACAGACTGAGAAAGCAGAGAAAAAGTGACTCCTGCAACCCGTTCCCTTGGTGCTAGATGAACGAACGTCTCTCCACTTGCTCAGTTCTGAGAGACAAGTGTGTGTGAAAGCCGTCCTTCACCTAGCTTGTTGGGAACACAAAGTTTCTTTTCAGTTGCAAACTCCATTCCATACATATATATGGGGAGGTACAAGCTCCAACTCAGTTTGACAGTGAAAACTTCAGGAACTTCAAACCGGCCCTAGGAAACAGACTGAGAAAGCAGAGAAAATGTTTCTCCTGCAAACCGTTCCCTTGGTGCTAGATGAACGAACGTCTCTCCACTTGCTCAATTCTGAGAGATAAGGGTGTGTGAAAGCCGTCCTTCACCTAGCTTGTTGGGAACACAAAGTTTCTTTTCAGTTGCAAACTCCATTCCATACATATATATGGGGAGGTAGAAGCTCCAACACGGTTTCACAGTGAAAACTGCAGGAACTTCAAACCGGCACTAGGAAAAAGACTGAGAAAGCAGAGAAAAAGTGTCTCCTGCAACCCGTTCCCTTGGTGCTAGATGAACGAACGTCTCTCCACTTGCTCAGTTCCGAGAGATAAGTGTGTGTGAAAGCCGTCCTTCACCTAGCTTGTTGGGAACACAAAGTTTCTTTTCAGTTGCAAACTCCATTCCATACATATATATGGGGAGGTACAAGCTCCAACTCGGTTTTACAGTGAAAACTGCAGGAACTTCAAACCGGCACTAGGAAACAGACTGAGAAAGCAGAGAAAAAGTGTCTCCTGCAACCCTTTCCCTTGGTGCTAGATGAACGAAAGTCTCTCCACTTGCTCAGTTCTGAGAGATAAGTGTGTGTGAAAGCCGCTCTTCACCTAGCTTGTTGGGAACACAAAGTTTCTTTTCAGTTGCAAACTCCATTCCATACATATATATGGGGAGGTACAAGCTCCAACTCGATTTTACAGTGAAAACTGCAGGAACTTCAAACCGGCACTACGAAAAAGCCTGAGGAAGCAGAGAAATAGTGTCTCCTGCAACCCGTTCCCTTGGTGCTAGATGAACGAACGTCTCTCCACTTGCTCAGTTCCGAGAGATAAGTGTGTGTGAAAGCCGTCCTTCACCTAGCTTGTTGGGAACACAAAGTTTCTTTTCAGTTGCAAATTCCATTCCATACATATATATGGGGAGGTTCAAGCTCCAACTCGGTTTTACCGTGAAAACTGCAGGAACTTCAAACCGGCAGTAGGAAACAGACTGAGAAAGCAGAGAAAAAGTGACTCCTGCAACCCGTTCCCTTGGTGCTAGATGAACGAACGTCTCTCCACTTGCTCAGTTCTGAGAGACAAGTGTGTGTGAAAGCCGTCCTTCACCTAGCTTGTTGGGAACACAAAGTTTCTTTTCAGTTGCAAACTCCATTCCATACATATATATGGGGAGGTACAAGCTCCAACTCAGTTTGACAGTGAAAACTGCAGGAACTTCAAACCGGCCCTAGGAAACAGACTGAGAAAGCAGAGAAAAAGTTTCTCCTGCAAACCGTTCCCTTGGTGCTAGATGAACGAACGTCTCTCCACTTGCTCAATTCTCAGAGATAAGGGTGTGTGAAAGCCGTCCTTCACCTAGCTTGTTGGGAACACAAAGTTTCTTTTCAGTTGCAAACTCCATTCCATACATATATATGGGGAGGTAGAAGCTCCAACACGGTTTCACAGTGAAAACTGCAGGAACTTCAAACCGGCACTAGGAAAAAGACTGAGAAAGCAGAGAAAAAGTGTCTCCTGCAACCCGTTCCCTTGGTGCTAGATGAACGAACGTCTCTCCACTTGCTCAGTTCCGAGAGATAAGTGTGTGTGAAAGCCGTCCTTCACCTAGCTTGTTGGGAACACAAAGTTTCTTTTCAGTTGCAAACTCCATTCCATACATATATATGGGGAGGTACAAGCTCCAACTCGGTTTTACAGTGAAAACTGCAGGAACTTCAAACCGGCACTAGGAAACAGACTGAGAAAGCAGAGAAATAGTGTCTCCACCAAACCGTTCCCTTGGTGCTAGATGAACGAACGTCTCTCCACTTGCTCAGTTCTGAGAGATAATTGTGTGTGAAAGCCGTCCTTCACCTAGCTTGTTGGGAACACAAAGTTTCTTTTCAGTTGCAAATTCCATTCCATACACATATATGGGGAGGTAAAAGTTCCAACACTGTTTGACACTGAAAACTGCAGGAACTTCAAACCGGCACTAGGAAACAGACTGAGAAAGCAGAGAAAAAGTGTCTCCTGCAACCCGTTCCCTTGGTGCTAGATGAACGAACGTCTCTCCACTTGCTCAGTTCCGAGAGATAAGTGTGTGTGAAAGCCGTCCTTCACCTAGCTTGTTGGGAACACAAAGTTTCTTTTCAGTTGCAAACTCCATTCCATACATATATATGGGGAGGTACAAGCTCCAACTAGATTTTACAGTGAAAACTGCAGGAACTTCAAACCGGCACTAGGAAACAGACTGAGAAAGCAGAGAAATAGTGTCTCCAGCAACCCGTTCACTTGGTGCTAGATGAACGAACGTCTCTCCACTTGCTCAGTTCCGAGAGATAAGTGTGTGTGAAAGCCGTCCTTCACCTATCTTGTTGGGAACACAAAGTTTCTTTTCAGTTGCAAATTCCATTCCATACATATATATGGGGAGGTTCAAGCTCCAACTCGGTTTTACATTGAAAACTGCAGGAACTTCAAACCGGCAGTAGGAAACAGACTGAGAAAGCAGAGAAAAAGTGTCTCCTGCAACCCGTTCCCTTGGTGCTAGATGAACGAACGTCTCTCCACCTGCTCAGTTCTGAGAGATAAGTGTGTGTGAAAGCCGTCCTTCACCTAGCTTGTTGGGAACACAAATTTCTTTTCAGTTGCAAACTCCATTCCATACATATATATGGGGAGGTACAAGCTCCAACTCGGTTTTACAGTGAAAACTGCAGGAACTTCAAACCGGCACTAGGAAACAGACTGAGAAAGCAGAGAAAAAGTGTCTCCTGCAACACGTTCCCTTGGTGCTAGATGAACGAATGTCTCTCCACTTGCTCAGTTCTGAGAGATAAGTGTGTGTGAAAGCCGTCCTTCAGCTAACTTGTTGGGAACACAAAGTTTCTTTTCAGTTGCAAACTCCATTCCATACATATATATGGGGAGGTAGAAGCTCCAAATCGTTTTGACAGTGAAAACTGCAGGAACTTCAAACCGGCACTAGGAAACAGACTGAGAAAGCAGAGAAAAAGTGATCCTGCAACCCGTTCCCTTGGTGCTAGATGAACGAACGTCTCTCCACCTGCTGAGTTCTGAGTGATAAGTGTGTGTGAAAGCCGCTCTTCACCTAGCTTGTTGGGAACACAAAGTTTCTTTTCAGTTGCAAACTCCATTCCATAGATATATATGGGGAGGTAGAAGCTCCAACTCGGTTTGACAGTGAAAACTGCAGGAACTTTAAACCGGCACTAGGAAAGAGACTGAGAAATCTGAGAAAAAGTGTCTCCTGCAACCCGTTCCCTTGGTGCTAGATGAACGAACGTCTCTCCACTTGCTCAGTTCCGAGAGATAAGTGTGTGTGAAAGCCGTCTTTCAACTAGCTTGTTGGGAACACAAAGTTTCTTTTCAGTTGCAAGCTCCATTCCATAAATATATATGGGGAGGTAGAAGCTCCAAATCGGTTTGACAGTGAAAACTGCAGGAACTTCAAACCGGCACTAGGAAACAGACTGAGAAAGCAGAGAAAAAGTGTCTCCTGCAACCCGTTCCCTTGGTGCTAGATGAACGAACGTCTCTCCACTTGCTCAGTTCCGAGAGAGAAGTGTGTGTGAAAGCCGCTCTTCACCTAGCTTGTTGGGAACACAAAGTTTCTTTTCAGTTGCAAACTCCATTCCATACATATATATGGGGAGGTACAAGCTCCAACTCGATTTGACAGTGAAAACTGCAGGAACTTCAAAACGGCACTAGGAAACAGACTGAGAAAGCAGAGAAAAAGTGTCTCCTGCAACCCGTTCCCTTGGTGCTAGATGAACGAACGTCTCTCCACTTGCTCAGTTCCGAGAGACAAGTGTGTTTGAAAGCCGTGCTTCACATAGCTTGTTGGGAACACAAAGTTTCTTTTCAGTTGCAAACTCCATTCCATACATATATATGGGGAGGTACAAGCTCCAAATCTGTTTGACAGTGAAAACTGCAGGAACATCAAACTGGCACTAGTAAATAGACTGAGAAAACTGAGAAAAAGTGTCTCCTGCAACCCGTTCCCTTGGTGCTAGATGAACGAACGTCTATCCACTTGCTCAGTTCCGAGAGATAAGTGTGTGTGAAAGCCGTCCTTCAACTAGCTTGTTGGGAACACAAAGTTTCTTTTCAGTTGCAAACTCCATTCCATACATATATATGGGGAGGTATTAGCTCCAACTCGGTTTTACACTGAAAACTGCAGGAACTTCAAACCGGCACTAGGAAACAGACTGAGAAAGCAGAGAAAAAGTATCTCCTGCAACTCGTTCCCTTGGTGCTAGATGAACGAACGTCTCTCCACTTGCTCAGTTCTGAGAGATAAGTGTGTGTGAAAGCCATCCTTCACCTAGCTTGTTGGGAACACAAAGTTTCTTTTCAGTTGCAAACTCCATTCCATACATATATATGGGGAGGTACTAGCTCCAACTCGTTTTGACAGTGAAAACTGCAGGAACTTCAAACCGGCACTAGGAATCAGACTGAGAAAGCAGAGAAAAAGTTTCTCCTGCAACCCGTTCCCTTGGTGCTAGATGAACGAACGTCTCTCCACCTGCTGAGATCTGAGAGTTAAGTGTGTGTGAAAGCCGCTCTTCACCTAGCTTGTTGGGGACACAAAGTTTCTTTTCAGTTGCAAACTCCATTCCATACATATATATGGGGAGGTACAAGCTCCAACTCGATTTTACAGTGAAAACTGCAGGAACTTCAAACCGGCACTAGGAAACAGACTGAGTAAGCAGAGAAAAAGTGTCTCCTGCAGCCCGTTCCCTTGGTGCTAGATGAACGAACGTCTCTCCACTTGCTCAGTTCCGAGAGATAAGTGTGTGTGAAAGCCGTCCTTCACCTAGCTTGTTGGGAACACAAAGTTTCTTTTCAGTTGCAAACTCCATTCCATACATATATATGGGGAGGTACTAGCTCCAACTCGTTTTGACAGTGAAAACTGCAGGAACTTCAAAACGGCACTAGGAAACTGACTGAGAAAGCAGAGAAAAAGGGTCTCCTGCAACCCGTTCCCTTGGTGCTAGATGAACGAACGTCTCTCCACTTGCTCAGTTCTGAGAGATAAGTGTGTGTGAAAGCCGTCCTTCACCTAGCTTGTTGGGAACACAAAGTTTCTTTTCAGTTGCAAACTCCATTCCATACATATATATGGGGAGGTAGAAGCTCCAACTCGATTTGACAGTGAAAACTGCAGGAACTTCAAACCGGCACTAGGAAACAGACTGAGAAAGCAGAGAAAAAGTGTCTCCTGCAACCCGTTCCCTTGGTGCTAGATGAACGAACATCTCTCCACTTGCTCAGTTCTGAGAGATAAGTGTGTGTGAAAGCCGATCTTCACCAAGCTTGTTGGGAACACAAAGTTTCTTTTCAGTTGCAAACTCCATTCCATACATATATATGGGGAGGTACAAGCTCCAACTCGATTTTACAGTGAAAACTGCAGGAACTTCAAACCGGCACTAGGAAACAGACTGAGAAAGCAGAGAAAAAGTGTCTCCTGCAACCCGTTCCCTTGGTGCTAGATGAACGAACGTCTCTCCACTTGCTCAGTTCCGAGAGATAAGTGTGTGTGAAAGCCGTCCTTCACCTAGCTTGTTGGGAACACAAAGTTTCTTTTCAGTTGCAAACTCCGTTCCATTCATATATATGAGGAGGTAATAGCTCCAAATCGGTTTGACAGTGAAAACTGCAGGAACTTCAAACCGGCACTAGGAAACAGACTGAGGAAGCAGAGAAAAAGTGTCTCCTGCAACCCGTTCCCTTGGTGCTAGATGAACGAACGTCTCTCCTCTTGCTCAGTTCTGAGAGATATGTGTGTGTGAAAGCCGTCCTTCAACTAGCTTGTTGGGAACACAAAGTTTCTTTTCAGTTGCAAACTCCATTCCATACATATATATGGGGAGGTAGAAGCTCCAACTCGATTTGACAGTGAAAACTGCAGGAACTTCAAACCGACACTAGGAAACAGACTGAGAAAGCAGAGAAAAAGTGTCTCCTGCAACCCGTTCCCTTGGTGCTAGATGAACGAACGTCTCTCCACATGCTCAGTTCTGAGAGATAAGTGTGTGTGAAAGCCGCTCTTCACCAAGCTTGTTGGGAACACAAAGTTTCTTTTCAGTTGCAAACTCCATTCCATACATATATATGGGGAGGTACAAGCTCCAACTCGATTTTACAGTGAAAACTGCAGGAACTTCAAACCGGCACTAGGAAACAGACTGAGAAAGCAGAGAAAAAGTGTCTCCTGCAACCCGTTCCCTTGGTGCTAGATGAACGAACGTCTCTCCACATGCTCAGTTCTGAGAGATAAGTGTGTGTGAAAGCCGCTCTTCACCAAGCTTGTTGGGAACACAAAGTTTCTTTTCAGTTGCAAACTCCATTCCATACATATATATGGGGAGGTACAAGCTCCAACTCTATTTTACAGTGAAAACTGCAGGAACTTCAAACCGGCACTAGGAAACAGACTGAGAAAGCAGAGAAAAAGTGTCTCCTGCAACCCGTTCCCTTGGTGCTAGATGAACGAACGTCTCTCCACTTGCTCAGTTCCGAGAGATAAGTGTGTGTGAAAGCCGTCCTTCACCTAGCTTGTTGGGAACACAAAGTTTCTTTTCAGTTGCAAATTCCATTCCATACATATATATGGGGAGGTTCAAGCTCCAACTCGGTTTGACAGTTAAAACTGCAGGAACTTCAAACCGGCACTAGGAAACAGACTGAGAAAACAGAGAAAAAGTGTCTCCTGCAACCCGTTCCCTTGGTGCTAGATGAACGAACGTCTCTCCACTTGCTCAGTTCTGAGAGATATGTGTGTGTGAAAGCCGTCCTTCAACTAGCTTGTTGGGAACACAAAGTTTCTTTTCAGTTGCAAACTCCATTCCATACATATATATGGGGAGGTAGAAGCTCCAACTCGATTTGACAGTGAAAACTGCAGGAACTTCAAACCGACACTAGGAAACAGACTGAGAAAGCAGAGAAAAAGTGTCTCCTGCAACCCGTTCCATTGGTGCTAGATGAACGAACGTCTCTCCACATGCTCAGTTCTGAGAGATAAGTGTGTGTGAAAGCCGCTCTTCACCAAGCTTGTTGGGAACACAAAGTTTCTTTTCAGTTGCAAACTCCATTCCATACATATATATGGGGAGGTACAAGCTCCAACTCGATTTTACAGTGAAAACTGCAGGAACTTCAAACCGGCACTAGGAAACAGACTGAGAAAGCAGAGAAAAAGTGTCTCCTGCAACCCGTTCCCTTGGTGCTAGATGAACGAACGTCTCTCCACATGCTCAGTTCTGAGAGATAAGTGTGTGTGAAAGCCGCTCTTCACCAAGCTTGTTGGGAACACAAAGTTTCTTTTCAGTTGCAAACTCCATTCCATACATATATATGGGGAGGTACAAGCTCCAACTCTATTTTACAGTGAAAACTGCAGGAACTTCAAACCGGCACTAGGAAACAGACTGAGAAAGCAGAGAAAAAGTGTCTCCTGCAACCCGTTCCCTTGGTGCTAGATGAACGAACGTCTCTCCACTTGCTCAGTTCCGAGAGATAAGTGTGTGTGAAAGCCGTCCTTCACCTAGCTTGTTGGGAACACAAAGTTTCTTTTCAGTTGCAAATTCCATTCCATACATATATATGGGGAGGTTCAAGCTCCAACTCGGTTTGACAGTTAAAACTGCAGGAACTTCAAACCGGCACTAGGAAACAGACTGAGAAAACAGAGAAAAAGTGTCTCCTGCAACCCGTTCCCTTGGTGCTAGATGAACGAACGTCTCTCCACTTGCTCAGTTCTGAGAGATAAGTGTGTGTGAAAGCCGTCCTTCACCTAGCTTGTTGGGAACACAAAGTTTCTTTTCAGTTGCAAACTCCATTCCATACATATATATGGGGAGGTACTAGCACCAACTCGGTTCGACAGTGAAAACTGCAGGTACTTCAAACCGGCACTAGGAAACAGACTGAGAAAGCAGAGAAAAAGTGTATCCTGCAACCCGTTCCCTTGGTGCTAGATGAACGAACGTCTCTCCACTTGCTCAGTTCTGGGAGATAAGTGTGTGTGAAAGCCGTCCTTCACCTAGCTTGTTGGGAACACAAAGTTTCTTTTCAGTTGCAAACTCCATTCCATACATATATATGGGGAGGTACAAGCTCCAACTCGATTTGACAGTGAAAACTGCAGGAACTTCAAAACGGCACTAGGAAACAGACTGAGAAAGCAGAGAAAAAGTGTCTCCTGCAACCCGTTCCCTTGGTGCTAGATGAACGAACGTCTCTCCACTTGCTCAGTTCCGAGAGACAAGTGTGTTTGAAAGCCGTGCTTCACATAGCTTGTTGGGAACACAAAGTTTCTTTTCAGTTGCAAACTCCATTCCATACATATATATGGGGAGGTACAAGCTCCAAATCTGTTTGACAGTGAAAACTGCAGGAACATCAAACTGGCACTAGTAAATAGACTGAGAAAGCTGAGAAAAAGTGTCTCCTGCAACCCGTTCCCTTGGTGCTAGATGAACGAACGTCTATCCACTTGCTCAGTTCCGAGAGATAAGTGTGTGTGAAAGCCGTCCTTCAACTAGCTTGTTGGGAACACAAAGTTTCTTTTCAGTTGCAAACTCCATTCCATACATATATATGGGGAGGTACAAGCTCCAACTCGGTTTTACACTGAAAACTGCAGGAACTTCAAACCGGCACTAGGAAACAGACTGAGAAAGCAGAGAAAAAGTATCTCCTGCAACTCGTTCCCTTGGTGCTAGATGAACGAACGTCTCTCCACTTGCTCAGTTCTGAGAGATAAGTGTGTGTGAAAGCCATCCTTCACCTAGCTTGTTGGGAACACAAAGTTTCTTTTCAGTTGCAAACTCCATTCCATACATATATATGGGGAGGTACTAGCTCCAACTCGTTTTGACAGTGAAAACTGCAGGAACTTCAAACCGGCACTAGGAATCAGACTGAGAAAGCAGAGAAAAAGTTTCTCCTGCAACCCGTTCCCTTGGTGCTAGATGAACGAACGTCTCTCCACCTGCTGAGATCTGAGAGATAAGTGTGTGTGAAAGCCGCTCTTCACCTAGCTTGTTGGGGACACAAAGTTTCTTTTCAGTTGCAAACTCCATTCCATACATATATATGGGGAGGTACAAGCTCCAACTCGATTTTACAGTGAAAACTGCAGGAACTTCAAACCGGCACTAGGAAACAGACTGAGTAAGCAGAGAAAAAGTGTCTCCTGCAGCCCGTTCCCTTGGTGCTAGATGAACGAACGTCTCTCCACTTGCTCAGTTCCGAGAGATAAGTGTGTGTGAAAGCCGTCCTTCACCTAGCTTGTTGGGAACACAAAGTTTCTTTTCAGTTGCAAACTCCATTCCATACATATATATGGGGAGGTACTAGCTCCAACTCGGGTTGACAGTGAAAACTGCAGGAACTTCAAAACGGCACTAGGAAACTGACTGAGAAAGCAGAGAAAAGTGTCTCCTGCAACCCGTTCCCTTGGTGCTAGATGAACGAACGTCTGCCCACTTGCTCAGTTCTGAGAGATAAGTGTGTGTGAAAGCCGTCCTTCACCTAGCTTGTTGGGAACACAAAGTTTCTTTTCAGTTGCAAACTCCATTCCATACATATATATGGGGAGGTAGAAGCTCCAACTCGATTTGACAGTGAAAACTGCAGGAACTTCAAACCGGCACTAGGAAACAGACTGAGAAAGCAGAGAAAAAGTGTCTCCTGCAACCCGTTCCCTTGGTGCTAGATGAACGAACATCTCTCCACATGCTCAGTTCTGAGAGATAAGTGTGTGTGAAAGCCGCTCTTCACCAAGCTTGTTGGGAACACAAAGTTTCTTTTCAGTTGCAAACTCCATTCCATACATATATATGGGGAGGTACAAGCTCCAACTCGATTTTACAGTGAAAACTGCAGGAACTTCAAACCGGCACTAGGAAACAGACTGAGAAAGCAGAGAAAAAGTGTCTCCTGCAACCGTTCCCTTGGTGCTAGATGAACGAACGTCTCTCCACTTGCTCAGTTCCGAGAGATAAGTGTGTGTGAAAGCCGTCCTTCACCTAGCTTGTTGGGAACACAAAGTTTCTTTTCAGTTGCAAACTCCGTTCCATTCATATATATGGGGAGGTAATAGCTCCAAATCGGTTTGACAGTGAAAACTGCAGGAACTTCAAACCGGCACTAGGAAACAGACTGAGGAAGCAGAGAAAAAGTGTCTCCTGCAACCCGTTCCCTTGGTGCTAGATGAACGAACGTCTCTCCTCTTGCTCAGTTCTGAGAGATATGTGTGTGTGAAAGCCGTCCTTCAACTAGCTTGTTGGGAACACAAAGTTTCTTTTCAGTTGCAAACTCCATTCCATACATATATATGGGGAGGTAGAAGCTCCAACTCGATTTGACAGTGAAAACTGCAGGAACTTCAAACCGACACTAGGAAACAGACTGAGAAAGCAGAGAAAAAGTGTCTCCTGCAACCCGTTCCCTTGGTGCTAGATGAACGAACGTCTCTCCACATGCTCAGTTCTGAGAGATAAGTGTGTGTGAAAGCCGCTCTTCACCAAGCTTGTTGGGAACACAAAGTTTCTTTTCAGTTGCAAACTCCATTCCATACATATATATGGGGAGGTACAAGCTCCAACTCGATTTTACAGTGAAAACTGCAGGAACTTCAAACCGGCACTAGGAAACAGACTGAGAAAGCAGAGAAAAAGTGTCTCCTGCAACCCGTTCCCTTGGTGCTAGATGAACGAACGTCTCTCCACATGCTCAGTTCTGAGAGATAAGTGTGTGTGAAAGCCGCTCTTCACCAAGCTTGTTGGGAACACAAAGTTTCTTTTCAGTTGCAAACTCCATTCCATACATATATATGGGGAGGTACAAGCTCCAACTCGATTTTACAGTGAAAACTGCAGGAACTTCCAACCGGCACTAGGAAACAGACTGAGAAAGCAGAGAAAAAGTGTCTCCTGCAACCCGTTCCCTTGGTGCTAGATGAACGAACGTCTCTCCACTTGCTCAGTTCCGAGAGATAAGTGTGTGTGAAAGCCGTCCTTCACCTAGCTTGTTGGGAACACAAAGTTTCTTTTCAGTTGCAAATTCCATTCCATACATATATATGGGGAGGTTCAAGCTCCAACTCGGTTTGACAGTTAAAACTGCAGGAACTTCAAACCGGCACTAGGAAACAGACTGAGAAAACAGAGAAAAAGTGTCTCCTGCAACCCGTTCCCTTGGTGCTAGATGAACGAACGTCTCTCCACTTGCTCAGTTCTGAGAGATAAGTGTGTGTGAAAGCCGTCCTTCACCTAGCTTGTTGGGAACACAAAGTTTCTTTTCAGTTGCAAACTCCATTCCATACATATATATGGGGAGGTACTAGCACCAACTCGGTTCGACAGTGAAAACTGCAGGTACTTCAAACCGGCACTAGGAAACAGACTGAGAAAGCAGAGAAAAAGTGTATCCTGCAACCCGTTCCCTTGGTGCTAGATGAACGAACGTCTCTCCACTTGCTCAGTTCTGGGAGATAAGTGTGTGTGAAAGCCGTCCTTCACCTAGCTTGTTGGGAACACAAAGTTTCTTTTCAGTTGCAAACTCCATTCCATACATATATATGGGGAGGTACTAGCTCCAACTCGTTTTGACAGTGAAAACTGCAGGAACTTCAAACCGGCACTAGGAAAAAGCCTGAGAAAGCAGAGAAAAAGTGTCTCCTGCAACCCGTTCCCTTGGTGCTAGATGAACGAACGTCTCTCCACTTGCTCAGTTCTGAGAGATAAGTGTGTGTGAAAGCTGTACTTCACCTTGCTTGTTGGGAACACAAAGTTTCTTTTCAGTTGCAAACTCCATTCCATGCATATATATGGGGAGTTAGAAGCTCCATCACGGTTTGACAGTGAAAACTGCAGGAACTTCAAACCGGCACTAGGAAACAGACTGAGAAAGCAGAGAAAATGTGTCTCCTGCAACCCGTTCACTTGGTGCTAGATGAACGAACGTCTCTCCACATGCTCAGTTCTGAGAGATAAGTGTGTGTGAAAGCCGCTCTTCACCAAGCTTGTTGGGAACACAAAGTTTCTTTTCAGTTGCAAACTCCATTCCATACATATATATGGGGAGGTAAAAGCTCCAACTCGATTTTACAGTGAAAACTGCAGGAACTTCAAACCGGCACTAGGAAAGAAACTGAGAAAGCAGAGAAAAAGTGTCTCCTGCAACCCGTTCCCTTGGTGCTAGATGAACGAAAGTCTCTCCACTTGCTCAGTTCTGAGAGATAAGTGTGTGTGAAAGCCGTCCTTCACCTAGCATGTTGGGAACACAGAGTTTCTTTTCAGTTGCAAACTCCATTCCATACATATATATGGGGAGTTACTAGCTCCAACGCTGTTTTACAGTAATAACTGCAGGAACTTCAAACCGGCACTAGGAAACAGACTGAGAAAGCAGAGAAAAAGTGTCTCCTGCAACCCGTTCCCTTGGTGCTGGATGAACGAACGTCTCTCCTCTTGCTCAGTTCTGATAGATAAGTGTGTGTGAAAGCGGTCCTTCACCTAGCTTGTTGGGAACACAAAGTTTCTTTTCAGTTGCAAACTCCGTTCCATTCATATATATGGGGAGGTACTAGCTCCAAATCGGTTTGACAGTGAAAACTGCAGGAACTTCAAACCGGCACTAGGAAACAGACTGAGGAAGCAGAGAAAAAGTGTCTCCTGCAACCCGTTCCCTTGGTGCTAGATGAACGAACGTCTCTCCACTTGCTCATTTCTGAGAGATATGTGTGTCTGAAAGCCGTCCTTCAACTAGCTTGTTGGGAACACAAAGTTTCTTTTCAGTTGCAAACTCCATTCCATACATATATATGTGGATGTAGTAGCTCCAACTCGGTTTCACAGTGAAAACTGCAAGAACTTCCAACCGGCACTAGGAAACAGACTGAGAAAGCAGAGAAAAAGTGTCTCCTGCAACCCGTTCCCTTTGTGCTACATGAAAGAACGTCTCTCCACTTGCTCAGTTCTGAGAGATAAGTGTGTGTGAAAGCCGTCCTTCACCTAGCTTGTTGGGAACACAAAGTTTCTTTTCAGTTGCCAACTCCATTCCATACATATATATGGGGAGGTACTAGCTCCAACTCGTTTTGACAGTGAAAACTGCAAGAACTTCAAACCGGCACTAGGAAACAGACTGAGAAAGCAGAGAAAAGTGTCTCCTGCAACCCGTTCCCTTTGTGCTAGATGAACGAACGTCTCTCCACTTGCTCAGTTCTGAGAGATAAGTGTGTGTGAAAGCCGTCCTTCACCTAGCTTGTTGGGAACACAAAGTTTCTTTTCAGTTGCAAACTCCATTCCATACATATATATGGGGAGGTACTAGCTCCAACTCGGTTTTACAGTGAAAACTGCAGGAACTTCAAAACGGCACTAGGAAAAAGACTGAGAAAGCAGAGAAAAGTGTCTCCTGCAACCCGTTCCCTTGGTGCTAGATGAACGAACGTCTCTCCACTTGCTCAGTTCTGAGAGATAAGTGTGTGTGAAAGCCGTCCTTCACCTTGCTTGTTGGGAACACAAAGTTTCTTTTCAGTTGCAAACTCCATTCCATACATATATATGGGGAGGTAGAAGCTCCAACTCGGTTTTACAGTGAAAACTGCAGGAACTTAAAACCGGCACTAGGAAACAGACTGAGAAAGCAGAGAAAAAGTGTCACCTGCAACCCGTTCCGTTGGTGCTAGATGAACGAACGTCTCTCCACTTGCTCAGTTCTGAGTGATATGTGTGTGTGAAAGCCGTCCTTCACCTTGCTTGTAGGGAACACAAAGTTTCTTTTCAGTTGCAAACTCCATTCCATACATATATATGGGGAGGTAGAAGCTCCAACTCGGTTTCACAGTGAAAACTGCAGGAACTTCAAACCGGCATTGGAAACAGTCTGAGAAAACAGAGAAAAAGTTTCTTCTGCAACCCGTTACCTTGGTACTAGATGAACGAACGTCTCTCCACTTGCTCAGTTCTGAGAGATATGTGTGTGTGAAAGCCGTCCTTCACCTAGCTTGTTGGGAACACAAAGTTTCTTTTCAGTTGCAAACTCCATTCCATACATATATATGGGGAGGTACAAGCTCCAACTCGGTTTGACAGTGAAAACTGCAGGAACTTCAAACCGGCACTAGGAAACAGACTGAGAAAGCAGAGAAAAAGTGTCTCCTGCAACCCGTTCCCTTGGTGCTAGATGAACGAACGTCTCTCCAATTGCTCTGTTCTGAGAGATAAGTGTGTGTGAAAGCCGTCCTTCACCTAGCTTGTTGGGAACACAAAGTTTTTTTCAGTTGCAAACTCCATTCCATACATATATATGGGGAGGTAGAAGCTCCAACTCGGTTTCACAGTGAAAACTGCAGGAACTTCAAACCGGCACTAGGAAACAGACTGAGAAAGCAGAGAAAAATTGTCTCCGGCAACCCGTTCCCTTGGTGCTAGATGAACGAAAGTCTCTCCACTTGCTCAGTTCTGAGAGATAAGTGAGTGTGAAAGCCGTCCTTCACCTAGCTTGTTGGGAACACAAAGTTTCTTTTCAGTTGCAAACTCCATTCCATACATATATATGGGGAGGTAGAAGCTCCAACTCGGTTTTACAGTGAAAACTGCAGGAACTTCTAACCGGCACTAGGAAACAGCCTGAGGAAGCAGAGAAAAAGTGTCTCCTGCAACCCGTTCCCTTGGTGCTACATGAAAGAACGTCTCTCCACTTGCTCAGTTCTGAGAGATAAGTGTGTGTGAAAGCCGACCTTCACCTAGATTGTTGGGAACACAAAGTTTCTTTTCAGTTGCCAACTCAATTCCATACATATATATGGGGAGGTACTAGCTCCAACTCGGTTTGAGAGTGAAAACTGCAGGAACTTCAAACCGGCACTAGGAAACAGACTGGGACAGCAGAGAAAAAGTGTCTCCTGCAACCCGTTCTCTTTGTGCTACATGAACGAACGTCTCTCCACTTGCTCAGTTCTGAGAGATAAGTGTGTGTGAAAGCCGTCCTTCACCTAGCTTGTTGGGAACACAAAGTTTCTTTTCAGTTGCAAACTCCATTCCATACATATATATGGGGAGGTAGAAGCTCCAACTCGGTTTTACAGTGAAAACTGCAGGAACTTAAAACCGGCACTAGGAAACAGACTGAGAAAGCAGAGAAAAAGTGTCTCCTGCAAACCGTTCCCTTGTTGCTAGATGAACGAACGTCTCTCCACTTGCTCAGTTCTGAGAGATAAGTGTGTGTGAAAGCCGTCCTTCACCTAGCTTGTTGGGAACACAAAGTTTCTTTTCAGTTGCAAACTCCATTCCATACATATATATGGGTTGGTACTAGCTCCAACTCGGTTTGACAGTGAAAACTGCAGGAACATCAAACCGGCACTAGGAAACAGACTGAGAAAGCAGAGAAAAAGTGTCTCCTGCAACCCGTTCCTTTGGTGCTAGATGAACGAACGTCTCTCCACTTGCTCAGTTCTGAGAGATAAGTGTGTGTGGAAGCCGTCCTTCACCTAGCTTGTTGGGAACACAAAGTTTCTTTTCAGTTGCAAACTCCATTCCATACATATATATGGGGAGTTACTAGCTCCAACTCGGTTTTACAGTGAAAACTGCAGGAACTTCAAACCGGCACCAGGAAACAGACTGAGAAACCAGAGTAAAGTGTCTCCTGCAACCCGTTCCCTTGGTGCTAGATGTACGAACGTCTCTGTACACGCTCAGTTCTGAGAGATAAGTGTGTGTGAAAGCCGTCCTTCACCTAGCTTGTTGGGAACACAAAGTTTCTTTTCAGTTGCAAACTCCATTCCATACATATATATGGGGAGGTAGTATCTCCAACTCGGTTTTACAGTGAAAACTGCAGGAACTTCAAACCGGCACTAGGAAACAGACTGAGAAAGCAGAAAAAAAGTGTCTCCTGCAACCCGTTCCCTTGGTGCTAGATGAACGAACGTCTCTCCACTTGCTCAGTTCTGAGAGGTAAGTGTGTGTGAAAGCCGACCTTCACCTAGCTTGTTGGGAACACAAAGTTTCTTTTCAGTTGCAAACACCATTCCATACATATATATGGAGAGGTACTATCTCCAACTCGTTTTTACAGTGAAAACTGCAGGAACTTCCAACCGGCACTAGGAAACAGACTGAGAAAGCAGAGAAATAGTGTCTCCTGCAACCCGTTCACTTGGTGCTAGATGAACGAACGTCTCTCCACTTGCTGAGTTCTGAGAGATAAGTGTGTGTGAAAGCCGTCCTTCACATAGCTTGTTGGGAACACAAAGTTTCTTTTCAGTTGCAAACTCCATTCCATACATATATAAGGGGAGGTACTAGCTCCAACTCGGTTTTACAGTGAAAACTGCAGGAACTTCAAACCGGCACTAGGAAATAGACTGAGAAAGCAGAGAAAAGTGTCTCCTGCAACCCGTTTCCTTTGTGCTAGATGAACGAACGTCTCTCCACTTGCTCAGTTCTGAGAGATAAGTGTGTGTGAAAGCCGTCCTTCACCTAGCTTGTTGGGACCACAAAGTTTCTTTTCAGTTGCAAACTCCACTCCATACATATATATGGGGAGGTACTAGCTCCAACTCGGTTTGACAGTGAAAACTGCAGGAACTTCAAACCGGCACTAGGAAACAGACTGAGAAAGCAGAGAAAAAGTGTCTCCTGCAACCCGTTCCCTTGGTGCTTGATGAACGAACGTCTCTCCACTTGCTCAGTTCTGAGAGATAAGTGTGTGTGAAAGCCGTCCTTCACCTAGCTTGTTGGGAACACAAAGTTTCTTTTCAGTTGTAACTCCTCTGCATACATATATGTGGGGATCTACTAGCTCCAACTCGGTTTTACAGTGAAAACTGCAAGAACTTCAAACCAGCACTAGGAAACCGAATAAGAATCCATTATAAGTCTTTCTACTGAACCCACTCCCTTTTGTTAGTTGAACAAATGTCTCTCTATATGTTGAATATTGAGTGTTAAGTTTTTGGTAAGTCTTCAATGTTCTAAATTGTTTAGAACACATTTTTTTTCTGTTGTAATCTGCACTACATACATATATATGGTGATTACTAGCTCCAACTCAGCTTTACAGAAATACTTCATGATATTTGCCCGGATCTAGGATAAGATACTGATAAACCAGAGTAATTTTTTCTACTACAGTCCATTCCATTTATACTGGATAATAGAACTTCTCTTCTCATTCTCAATTCTGACAGATAAATATTTGTGCATGGCATCAGAAAGCTTAATTGTTTGAAAAACCGTTTCTTTTCAGTGGATAAATACACTACATGCATATATATGGGAAAGTACTAGCTCCAAGTCGATTTTACAGTGAAAACTGCGTGAACTTCAAAGTGTCACTCTGAATCATACTGTGAGTCCAGGGTATGTGATTCTATTTCATTCTTTTCCTTTTTATATATGAACGAACTTCTCTCCACTTGCACAATTCTGAGTGTTAAGTGTGTGTGAAAGTCTTCAATTAAATTTCTTGGGAACACACAGTTTCTTATGAGTGTTATAATTCACTACATTTGTATAAATGTGGAGATACTAGTTACAACTCGTATTTACAATGAAAACTGCATGAACTTCAAACCAGCACTAGGAAGCATAGTCAGAATCCAGTGTAGGTGTTTCTCCTGCACACCATTCCCTTTATGCTAGACAAATGAATATCTCTCCACATTCTCAATATTCAAAACTGAATGAGTGTTGAAGCCATCCTTCATCTACCTTGTTGATAACCCAGAGTTTCAGTCCAATGGAAATTACTTTTCTTTCATATATATAGGAACTTTCTAGCATGGACTCGGTTTTATACTGTAAACTTCTTTTATTTGAAACCGGCTTTGAGAAACATGCTGACAACTCATAGAATCTGTTTCTGTATATCACTTAACCTTCAATGCTGGATGAAAAAACTCCTCTCCACAGGCTTACTTCTGACATCTGAATTTGTTTTGGAGACGACCTTCACTTAACTTGTTTGAAAACCAGAGGTTCTGTTGTAGGGGAACTAAGCTACTTACGTATCTAAGGGCAGGCGCTCACTCCAACGTGGTTTTCCACACTAAATCGCTTTTACATTGAAAACGGCGTTAGGAAACATGCTGAAATTTTAGAGAATGTGTGTCTGTAATACCTCTGCATTTTATTCTGCATGAAGGAACTCCTCTCAACATGCTCAATTTTCATAACTCTATGAGTTTGGAAGCTTTAATTCACCTAGCTTGTTGGAAACCCAGAGTTTCAGTCCAAGGCAAACTAATCTGCTTCCATATATATCGGGACGTAATAGTACTAACTCAATTTTAAACTGCAAATCGCCTTTACTTGAAATCGGCTTTGAGAAACATGCTGAGAAATCAGAGTAATTATTTCTGTATGTCACTTAACCTTCAATGCTGGATGAAAGAACGTCTCTCCACAAGCTCAATTCTGATATCTGAGTTTGCGTTGGAGCCGTCCTTCAGCTAACTTGTTGGAAATCCATAGTTTCTGGTACAGCGGAACTACGCTACTTACATATCTAAGGGGAGACACTCGCTCCAACGTGGTTTTCCACACTAAATCGCTTTTACATTGAAAAAGGCGTTAGGAAACATGCTTACAAATCAGAGAATTTGTGTCTAGAATACCTCTGCCTTTTATGCTGCATGAAGGAACGCCTCTCAATATGCTCAATTATCAGATCTGTACGAGTGTGAAAGCCGTTCTTCACCTAAGTTTTTGGAAAACCAGTGTTTCAGTCCAAGGTAAACTACTCTGCTTTCCAATATATGGGGATGTACTAGCATGAACTCGATTTTTCACTGCAATCGGCTTTTACTTGGAACCGGCTTTGAGAAACATGCTGAGAAATCAGAGTACTTGTTTCTGTATGTAACTTAACCTTCAAGGCTGGATGAAAGAAGCCTCTCCACAAGCTCACTTTTGACATCTGAATTTCTCTTGGAGCCGTCCTTCACCTAACTTTTTGGAACCCCAGAGTTTCTTGTATAGGGTAACTACGCTACTTACATTTGTAAGGGGGGGCTTTCGCTCCAACTTCGTTTTCCAGATCAAACCGCTTTTACATTGAAACCGGCATAAGAAACACGGTCAGAAATCAGAGAATGTGTGTCTAGAAGTCCCTCTGCCTTTTATGCTGGATGAAGGAACGCCTCTCCACATGCTCAATTTTCAGGAATATAGGAGTGTGGAAGCCACCTTTCACCTAGCTTGTTGGAAACCCAGATTTTCAGTCCAAGGTAAACTTCGCTGCTTTCATATATATGGGGACGTACTAGCACGAACTCAGTTTTTCACTGCAAACCGCTTTTACTTGAAACCGGGTTTAAGAAATATACTGAGAAATCAGAGAACGTGTTTGTACATCTCACTCTGCCTTTTATGTTTACTGTGAAACGGTGGTTTGAAAGAAAAATCACTTTGCTTTGGTAAACTGCTTTGAATCGAGTTCCTCCGCTTTGATATGTAAATTGGGTAGTTCCCGTTTTCCAGAAGCTCTGGTTTTCCAACAGGTTAGGAGAAGGACGTCTCCAACACAAATTCAAGTGTCAGAAGTGATCTTGTGGAAAGGTGTTCTTTCATCCAGCATTGAAGGTTAAGTGACATACAGAAATACTTACTCTGAATTCTCAGCATGTTTCCTAATGCCAGTTTCTAAGGAAGAGTGGTTTGCTGTGGAAAACCACTTTGGAGCGAGAGCCTCTGCTTAGATATGTAAGCAGCGTAGTTCCCCTAGACCAGAAACCCTTGTTTTCGAAGAAGTTATGTGAATGGCTCCAACTCACATTTAGATGTCAGAAGTGAGCATGTTGGGAGGCGTTCCTTCTTCCACCATTGAAGGTTAAGTGACATACTGAAACACTCACTCTGATTTCTTAGCATGTTTCTGAAATCCGTTTCAAGTAAAAACGTCTTGCAGTGGAAATGAGAGTTGGTGCTAGTTCGTTCGCATATATATGAAAGCAGCGTTGTTTCCCTAGTCCAGAAACTGTTGGTTCCCAACGAGCTAGGTGAAGGACGGCTTCCATACATATACAGGTTTGAAAATAGAGCATGTGTAGAGGCCTTATTTCACCCAGCATAAAAGGCAGAGTGACATATAGAAACACATTCTCTGATTTCTCAGCATGTTTACTAACGCCGATTTCAAAGTAAAAGTAGTTAGCTGTGGAAATCCACGTTGAAGCGAGTGCCTCCCCTTAGACATGTTAGTAGCGTAGTTCCCCTAGACCAGAAACAATGGGTTTACTGCAAGTTAGGTGAAGGACAGTTCCAACACACATTCAGCTGTCATACGTGAGCATGTGGAGATGCGTTCTTTCATCCAGCATTGAAGGTAAAGTGACATACAGAAACATTTACTCTGATTTCTCAGAATGTTTCGCAAAGCCGGTTTCAAGTAAAAGCAGTTTGCATAGGAAAACCGAGTTGGTGTTAGTACATTGCCATATATATGAAAGCTGCGTAGTTTCCCTAGTCCAGAAATTCTGTGTTCCCAACAAGCTTGGTGAAGGACGGCCTCCACACTTATACAGATCTGAAAATAGAGCATGTGGAGTGATGTTCTTTCATCCAGCATAAAAGGCAGAGTGACATGCAGAAACACATTCTCTGATTTCTCAGCATGTTTACTAACGCCGATTTAAAAGTAAAAGCTGTTTGTGTGGAAAACTGCATTGGAGAGAGTGCCTCCCCTTAGATATGTAAGCAGCGTAGTACCCCTAGACCAGAAAATCTTGTTTTCCAACATTTTAAGTGAAGGACGTCTCCAACACTCATCCAGCTGTCATAAGTGAGCATGTGGAGAGGCGTTCTTTCATCCTGCATTGAAGGTTAAGTGACATACTGAAACACTATCTCTGATTTCTCAGCATGTTTCTCAAAGCCGGTTTCAAGTAAAGCGGTTTGCAGTGGAAATGAGGGTTGGTGCTAGGACGTCCCCAAATATAAGAAAGCAGCGTAGTTCCCCTAGTCCTGAAATTATGGTTCCCAACAAATAGGTGAAAGAAGGCTTCCATACATATACAGATTTGAAAATAGAGCATTTGGAGTGGCGTTCTTTCATCCATCATAAAAGGCAGAGTGACATGTAGAAACACATTCTCTGATTTCTCAGCGTGTTTACTAACGCTGGTTTCAAAGTAAAAGTGGTTTGCTTAGGAAAACCGCGTTGGAGCGACTGCCTCCGGTTACATTTGTAAGTAGCTTAGTTCCCCTAGACCAGAAACTCTGGGCTTCCAACAAGTAAGGTGAAGGACACCTCCAACACACATTCAAATGTCAGAAGTTATCATGTGGAGAGGCGTTCTTTCGTCCAGCATTGACGGTTAAGTGACATACAGAAACACTTACTCTGATTTCTCAGTGTTTTTTTCAGAGCCGGTTGCAAGTAAACATGGTTTGCAGTGAAAAACCGTTTTGGTACTAATGCATCCCCATAGATATGTATGTAGCGTAGTTTCCCTACCCCAGAAACTGTGGGTTCCCAATTAGCTAGTTGAAGGACAGCTTCCAAACTCATACATTATCTAAAAATTGAGCATGTGTTGTGGAGTTCTTTCATACAGCATAAAAGGTGGAGTGACATATAGAAACACTAACTCTGATTTCTCAGCATGATTCTGAAAGCTGGTTTCAAGTAAAAGCTCTTTGGAATGGAAAAGCCAACTGGAGCTTGTGCCTCACCTTATATAAGTAAGTACCGTAATTCCCCGAGACCAGAAACTGGGTTCTCAAAAACCTAGGTGAAAGTTGGCTTCCACTCACATATGTTTCCAAAATGGAACAAGTGTAGAAGAATTCCTTTGTCTCACCTAAACAGCAAGGCTAAATCTCAAGCACTTACCATGATTTCTCTGCATGTTTACTTGAGTAGATTTAAAGCTAAAAGCATTTTTCGCTCAGATACCTAGTTAGAGCTTATTCCTGCTGTTATATATATCGGTTCGGGCAGTGCCCCAACACCACAATTCTGTTTTCCAGCAGTGTTGGTGAAGGGTGGCTTCCACACATATTCAGTTTTCTCTCATCCTCATTCTTCTGCTTAGACATCAATGCAGGTTGTGTATTGTGGAAGCCAAGGAAATTTTTTTTCATTTAGGATCAGCCTCGGAGAAAACTGAGACCTGCTTCTGCTTCTTTTCCCTGGTAGATTTCCTCTTGGTGCATTACCAATCCTCAAGAGTGAGTTCCTTTAACCAAGTAATTATTTCAAAAAAATGAGCAGGTTTCCATATGGCCATTACTTCTTTTATATTCTTGCTTTTTAATACCTCTCTTCCATCTCTTTATCTCCAGGTGTCTTATTTCTATGTCCTTTGGTTTGGGCTGATGGCTAATCAGCATTAGTGTAGAAATTGTTGCTTGATATTACTGATCTATATTCTTTCCATGGATATTTGATTTATCATTGGATTTTAGGGAAGATAGTTTCTTTAAAAAATCTCTGGTAAGTAACTTGCGGAGGACCCTGATTCTGTTGGTCTAGAACTATAATGCTTAATTTCTGAATAAGTGATACTTTCACAGAGCTCAAAATTCCAAAGGTTTGCGTGTCACCTCTGTCCCGAAGACTTTCAAACTTTTCTTTGGGGGCACTCAGAACTGAGTGTGTGTGTGTGTGTGTGTGTGTGTGTGTGTGTGTGTTTGTGTGTGTGTGTGTGTCCTTCTGGACTTAGTTTAGCCTGAAATGAGCAAAGGCAAGTACCCCCCATTTTACACAATCAATAGACGACTTTCACAATTTGATACCTTTTAAAAATATATGAACTGTAATGTTGTAGAATTTTACAAGAGGCAGTGACCTTCAGGACTGTCAGCAATGGAGGCAGAACAGTTGGAGGGACAGCAGGTGCTCGTGCTCAGTGGCTGAAGTCACACAACATCCACGGCCACCTCTGGTTAATCTTATAGAGTGGGTGCTGTCTGCAGGCTTTCAGGGCTGTGCCCCCTCCCCACCAAACATATATATTAGGAAAAGTGGTGAGCCTCAGTATGAGAAACAATAAAGAATTAGTAGGGGAAATTGAGTTTATTGTTTTTAAAAGAAAAATTAACATCCAGGTAGTTTAATTTCAGCTCCTAATAGACTGATGTGTTGACATTCACAAGGATGCGTAAACACCTGCAAGATCATGGGGCAGGACCGGAGACTCTGAAGCAGCAATCACCACACACAACTTCCACTGCTGTCCTTGATAGCCTTATAGAATTACTTGATTAAGAAAAGGCCATAGATTTTACATATCATCATTTTGAGAAACCAGTACTTTTGAAATCTTATATACTAATGTAACTGAATTGGATAAAGAAATGTTAAATGTGTAATAAAGCATCCAAAGAGGTAATGATTACTGAAAACACCACAAATTGAAGAGGACCACAGCATAATGTGCATATATATTTTAATGATCTGGAAGAATCAGCTCAGCAGTCTATTCGAGACATCTAGAGATGATGTCAAAAGTGGGTGTCCTTGGATAGCTTTTTGTGAATGTTAGAGTGAAGTCAGGGTCAGGTACACAAAATTAGTTTAAAAACAAAAGGTGAACCAGATTTCTTTTCAAAAATCTATTGTGTCTTGTTAGAAATCATCAAATCCAGTGTCAAGGGAAGGAAAAAAAAAACCTAGTGACCACGTGACTGTTTCAGGAGCTGGTAGTAAAATGACAGTTGACAATTGTGTAAATTAGATATGATCTTGATGTCCAACTGACCCAAAGATTTTTAGTCCATGTGCCAATAATATATCAAGGAATAAATAGTGATATATGTTTTATCAGCTCTGTTATCCCCCCTTCAAGCCTGCATTTTGATTGGGAAACTAAGAACTTCTACTGCAGGGAGGGGGATTTTCAAAAATGGAGTGTCCCCCAACCGAGAAAATTAAGAAAATGTAGCCATACACTGTAGAGACACAGGGAGATCTGTTGAGCCAGATGACACTTGCTTTACTGTCAACTAGTGGAGGTGCAGCTTTTTGAAGTCTTGGGTACCACGTTGCTGCCTTTCTCAAGGTATTGCCGACGGCTCTTGAGAAGCGATGAAGTGAGGCCAAGGAATTAGCCTCCGAATGCCCTTTGCCATGGATGTTGTCTCTATTCGCCACTTTTAAGCTTTAGCTTAGACAAGTTGCCGTGTCTTGCCAAGTGAGCTAAATACAGTAAGTACATCTTGAAGCACACGACTCTTTCCTCCTCACTGCAGCAGAGGACCTCTGCATTGGAGCATCCTGAGATGTCATCAATTGTCATTTTTTATGTTCGGAATCAGTAAGGATGCTATGTCCACATGGATGAGGAGGGTAAGATTTCATTCTCTAAAGTGTCAATGATGGGTTGACCTTTTCACTTAAAGGGTCTCACATCAACAAATGCGTGTCTGTTCTGGACCAAGAAGAAACAAGTGTTTGAAAAAGAATAGCTTGAAAGGTCAGTGGGACATGTCAGGCATCTTCTTCATGTCCTCAATTTCGGGTATCCAACATGGTTTTCCTATCCTGAGTGATACTGACAATTTGCCGTGCTCTGTGCCACATGTATACCAAAGGCTTTCCTAAATAAAATATCTAGAAATGGTAACATTCTTGATATGTGTTAAACCGGGGGATGTGAAGGATTTAAAATTAGTCCCTAATGTGCATTGATTTTTTTAAAGACATCAATTTTATAGAAACTTTTGAAGAATTAAAGTGACAGAAAATTACAAAGCACCTTTTCCTTCTGGTAAGAAAGGGTTCTGTATTCCTTTATTGATGAATGTAACATAGAATCAGTACTAATATTGTTTGTATTGTACTTAGTGTTTACAGAGTGATTCACAGATAGTCTCTTATTTCATCTGTGCAATGACCTCTGGAAGATAAGATTTCCTAGTTATGCTTTTTAATGTCTATTTTTAACTCTGTCTAAAAGCAGATTGAGCCCCATTTGCTCAATTTAGAAGGCTGGACTGATATTGTGTCAGAACATTCCATGAGGCAGAGGAAAGGAAGAGACTGGGGTTCTACATGATGGAAGCTGCTCCTGAAATGATTTGACCAGCAGTCTTATCCATTTTTCCCAAGGCTGGAAACAAAACATAACCCAAGACAAGGAAAACAAGGATCCCATGTGACTCCAGCCTTGGCACATAGAGTCACTGCTGTCTTTCTGTGCCTTGGAGAGGAGGATGCTTTGGGACTGTGTTCTACAAACTCTGTTTTGTTTATCTCCACAGTGTCTTGTTTTACTGGCATATGCTGTAACTTGATTTAAATTTCATAGCTTTAAAACAAAAATCAAGATCTCTTTATCATTTATTAACTATTTGGTAAAGAGTTTTTGGTGAATATTGAACTTTATTATTAGGTCTTACCATGGCAATGCACAACACCTAGTTCCCCAGATAACAGCAGTGGCTTAAACATGCTAAAATTGTATTTCCCTCTTACATAAAGAAGTCAAGCAATCGGTAGCCCAGGGCTGGTTTGCATGATGGCCCCTGGGTCAGAGAACAAGATGCCTGTTATCTTCAGCCCATCAACCTGATGGCCCAAAGTGGCTGCCTGAGGGTCAACCATCAGGTCCACATTCCAGGCAGCAGAGAGGAGGGAAGAAAGGTGCTTCAGTTCCCTTTTGGGATGGTTCTGTAAAGTCCCAGGTAGCTTTCCTGCTTTTATCTTGCTTTAGACAGAGGGCTGAGAGACAGCTTTCTATGAGGTAAGCTCAACTCAGGACCAGCCTTCTCCCTCGAGGGGAGGGGAGGGAGTGCGCTGGGAGGAACCGATCATCCTGCACATGGTGTAAGACACCACGATGAGCCGCCGGGGGCCTCTGCAGTCCGCCCATTGCTTTGGGCTGCACTGAGCGGTTGGTAACGGTTGAGATTTTCACGTAGAGGTGCGTGTATGCTTGAACAATTGCTCGGTTCATTTAAACTAGTGGCTACCAGAGCACGTTGGAGAACACATTTGTTCTCACCTTCTAACCAGTGACCCTCCCGCCAGGTTGCTGTCCTGCTGTTCATTTCCACGTTATTTTCCAAGACTTCCAGAGGAAATGTAAGCAGCCTGATGCTCAAATGCTTTTCTGTGTGATTCCCCCCTTGTTCTTTGAAGGAAAAACAAATTGCCTAGAGAAGAGTGGACAAAATTCCAACCCTCCATTTCTTTAAAGCTCTGAGATTTGGTGTTAGGAAATAGAAGAAAATTCCAGAAACACCGTTAAGAAACATTATTTCTTTCAAATGTGATTTTTAACAGCAAAGGACAATATAATTTATAGAACAACTTTTAAGACAATTGAATTGGCAGTAAGTTCACATAATGAAACTTCCAACAAGTCTTTATATTTCTCCTGGAAATTCCTTGGCTATTGGTGTAAATTATTAATAATTAATATCAGCTTTCTATTCTTTCTCTTCCTGTAGTTGTAGAGTTACATGAAAATAGCTTGTTGTGTCACTGAGAAAGCCTCCTGGTCAGCCTTTTAGTTAAACAGCTTGTGTGCGTTTCGGTGGCAGGTGTGCTAAATAGTAGTTTTCAGGCACTTGGGGGATGCCCATCACACCAGCACTGTGGGAGCCTATTTCTCACCCACGACCAGGTGAGACCCTCCTTTCCTCCACTGCCTCGCCCAGCCCCCCGCATTCTGGTTATTTCTCACCACCCAATTTCATCAGATTCAGCCCTGCACAAGCAGAACAAGTCTTGGTTTCTCAAAGACCAGGATCTTAGTTCTAGGTTTTCTGTTAAAGGACAGTGTATAAAATCAGGCAAATTTATGTGTCTATTGAGGCCTCGGGATCTCTGCAATTAAAACAAGAAGTTGAGTTACAATACTATTCTTTTCCACTTCTGAATTTCTATAACTCCACACAATAGCTTTTTTATTAATTAGCTAAAAATTTTTCCAGAATATATTTTCCTAAGATTCACAAATATCTGTTACTTTATATTTAAAGATGCTATATTTAAAAAATGGAATAATTATTTACTTTTAAAAAGTAATTTAAGTCAAGAAATGTTTGATACTGAAAGTTTACTATGAGTCCAAGTATGTAAGCTTAATTTTTGTGGTACTGTCGTTAAAACACACAACGTGAGAGTTGTGGGTTAAGTTTTATCTGGGGCAAAATGAGGACCAGAGCCCAGGTGTCAGCATCTCAGAGAGCTCGGAGGAACTGCTCTGAATTTGAGGGGGAGTTCAGCATTATATGAGATTTCATTGAATGCTGACGTGCAGTCAAGTATACGTTAAGTCAGAGGCTGCTGCTATTCGAGGAACAGGTGTCTCTGTTAATGATTTTAGTGCTTTTCTAGATAGGAGGAGATGCAAGAATTTGGGCTCATAAAATTTCCTGAAAATGTCTAACTATCTGAAAGATTTTCTGCCCATTTTCCCAGAGCACAGAGCGCCCCATTCCTGATCTCCACCCTGAACTACTTTCAGAGGGTGTTCAAGGTCAGCAGCTGCAGCGGCTCATGACTTAATCAAATCAGAGGCAGATGACAAGTGCCAATTTTTAGTTGACAATATGTATATATTGTAGGAAAAAATGTTACTTTCCAACCCTACCCCTGTTTTACTTTTAGTTAGAGGTCAACTGATAACTGTTAGATGACTTAAGTCAGATGAGGGGTGAAGGAGTCGTCTCGTGAGCCGGCCAGTGCTCTATGTCAGCCTCCTTGATCACATTCAATTTTCTTTCTGTTCAAACAGCATGCATCTGATTTTATGAAGTTTGGAGACTGTCCTGAGCACATGGGGTCTGGAAGTGGCCCTGTTCCTGTGGTCTTTGTTTATTCTGTGAATTATGGTGTGAATCTTTATGTGCCCAAGCTTCATCATAATTTCAAACTTTAAGGATTTAAATATGGGAGATGGATGCCAAGTTCTGGGAATAGGTTTTCAGGATAACAGCCAGGATTGGTAAAAAGTAGGGAGAATGGATACAGCCTTTAAAAAAGAAAAGTTATTTTACAATTTCTGGCAGATAAATTAAAGTCCTTGTTGGGATTCTATCAGGAATGTTTAATTGGGAGACCTACCTCCCATTTTCATGAAATAAAATAATTTTATTATTTGTTTAGTGCCTACTGTCTAACAAATAAGTATCCCCTTTGCATATATTTTTATCATTTAATCTCTACAAAGATTCCCTGGAGAACACACGTGTCACAGGTGAGGGAACCAAGATCATCCAGGGTAAGTGGCTGGAAGGCAGATGGGTTGGAGGGCTTACCCTCCTTCAGGCTGAGACAGAGACACCAAGGTTTATTGACAAGTGTGTAGCTGAAGTGGTTTATTTAATACTTTGCTTCCTTGATGAATTGGATCTCTTGAAATTGTTTATGTCTGTCTTATCTTCCCCTCTCTCCTCTGCCTCAGGACTTCTCCTCGTAAGTAGTATGAATTCAGCCTGAGCTGATTCAGGAAAATCAGAAAATAAAAAATTATCCCACACAAATGACTTCTTAGTCCTTGTAATTCAGTACTTCCTAAAATTCTCAGAAACGCAAGGAAGGTGTGTTACTTCGGGGACTGAGTGCATTTGAAGTGTGAGAAATGTTAAGTGTGATCTGGTAAAGGCGCAGGCTCTATAGACAAAGATCCGGGTTTGGATCCTGGTTCCATCAAGTACTGGAAACATGACCACCTACAGCCTCAGTTTCTTCATGTGTTAAATGGGCTGATGGAGTTCACCTCCAAGTGGTCAGGTCAAAATGAGATGGTACGAGTGACTCTCAGGCAGAATGCTTGGCAAAGTGCTAGTTGCTCTTGCTGGTTTATAATGTCCTCTTAGGTAATTCCGTTGTCCATTGGCTTGAGAATACCTCCTCATTTGATTTAAGAAAAATAGCATGCCTTAAGAATTTTAAAAATAAGGAATGAAGATTTACTGATTAATGCTGGGTGTATTTTTATAGTTCATTTATTTAAAAAAAAAGTAGGAGTTCTCTAAAGAGAATTTATTCAGTGTGCCTAGAATATGATTCAGTTAAAAATGGTTTTCCTTTAAATACTTTTCAGAAATTTTCTGTGATATTTTTCTTGAAAAGTACTTGAAGATTTCTGAGGAGGTTTTACATTTAGAAAAGTTTATTCTTGTAACAATTGACACATTAAATAAATGATTCATATCCCTGGACAGCATAAAGCACTGGCTTTTTTTTTTTTAATATATATAATTTTGGTGGTTAGTTCTATGACATTTTATTGGGTAGAACTATCTCCCATTTCCATTTTACAGGCAGAGAAGATGAGTCATACGATACTCACTATACAAGAGAAGCAGAGGCTGATTAATTTGGGCAGAAGTGTAAAAGGGTGTGGAGAAAAAAATCGTTGACTCGCAAACTGGATGCATTCTGTGGTGCTGTGCAGCTGAAACGGATTTGATTTTGCTTCTGGGTTGTCCTAGGTTTTGGCACATGTGCCTGGAAATGTCTCTCGGGCAAAGATGCTTATTTAAGAAGGTTGTCATTGTAAATGTTCTTAAGAGTATTAAACAAATTCCACAGCAAATAAATGAACATGTTTGGAAGGTTTTCCACCCTAATGTAATTTCCAGAAAACAGACATGATTCACTTGCTAAACCAAACACACAGTTACAATAATGAGCCTGGCTCACATGACTGGACAGCACGGAGGGAGCCTCATCTATTGGCCTGGGTTATGCTGCAGTAACTGCACCTGAAATTTTAATTAGAATTTATTTACAGCGAGTGCTGCTTCCGCGTTTTTCTCCCCAAAGTAAGGAAGCGCCCTCAATGCCTGGCCATTAGTCTGCAGAGCCCCGCGGCTCACACACTCCCCTGCTCATCAGGAGGCTGATGGAGCCAGTTTGCTTAGACACACTTAGCTACACTCGCAGCGGGGATCATCAGTCTCTTCTGTGTGTTGATCTCCACGTGCAGGGGAGAAAATCGACTTTTGCTGCCGACAAACGCTAATTGACTACCAGTTGTTTCAGAGGGACTGTGATGTTGAAAACTGGTGTCCCATTCATTTTTATATGTTGGATGCTGACAAATTTCACGGCAACACCTTCACGGTAAGTACACCCACCAGGGAGGGTGTCGGAGTTTGAATCTGTGTGTTTTAGTATTCAGATCCTGGCACTGGTCAGTTTACAGTGTTCTCGCTGGGTTTGGGAGACTGTTTCTGGAGCGATTTCTTTGGCTTCCAATAAATTTGCAAAGCCGTCTCCTTCAGTCGATTTCTGATGAGTTGAGTTGGGAGGGGCATGTGAAATTGGGGCGGGCAGAGAGGTGCAATGAAAACTAGCCACCATCTGGTTACCTTTCATTTTTTGTGGGCCAAAAATGCTTGTCTTCTTTTCTTTTCTCCTCCATTCATCCCTTCAGGTCAGGGAGTCGTCTTCAAGAATTTCTTCCTAAAATGTAAAGTAATGATGAAGGCAGTGTGTTTCTGTGGTTGATTTCATTTGATTTGCTTTCATTGTTAAAGATTTTCTGGTGAGGTTCTTATAGCTCTTAAAAGCTGGAAGAGCAGCAATACCAAGGAGAGAAAGTCAGAGAAATGAGTCAGCGGCCCCTGTGAGGTCTGGGGGACGAGGGCAGGAGGTGGGGCGGAGGCAGCACCGTGGCCTCACCTGCAGCCCTGAGGGCAACGTGCGCATGTAAAGCCAGCGTCTCTTGTCACCATGTGTTCTAACAGGACTCCCACTAAAGGAATGCGAGGAGATTTGGGGAGGCCTTAACTTTTACCCTCTTGCCAAACATCTTTAATGCTGACTGTATTTATTCAAGATGACACAGAGATCACCTGCAGAGTGTGAGGAAGCGGTGCTTGCTTCCTGTCTTGCCCGCCCCAGGCTCACTCATCAGACACCTGATTCTTGCAGGCACTGCAGTTCCCGTGGGGGGAGCTCTGCTCCTCGGGGAGCTGGGCACGGCAGTGCGCACATTGAAGCCGGCCGCACCATCGCTGATCCCACTCCAAATGGTGAGATGAGCCCTTTGTGTAAGTAGTAGAGGTGGGATCCAGAGTCTTCCTGTGTTTGAGTTTTGCAGTAAAGCCAACTTGGAGGAAAGAAAGAAAATGCCTACTGTTCCATGACTGTGTCCTAAGGGTTTAAAGCTCACTGTGGAGCACACGTGAGATCTCATTCAGTAAATACTCTGGGGTCTTGATTCTGACTTGTCTTGAATTTGGCATTCTCATGTTATTTCTCTTAAAATATGTCTAAGCAATCATTTTTGTTTGATGGTTATGTGTGCATAAGGGTCCTGAAGAAACTGTTGTGGATGGAAGTGTGGGTACCAGAAGGGCTGGTGGCCCTGGGGGCTGCCCGAGCTCCACACCATTTGTTACCAGCAGTCTTTCAGATTGCATCTTATTCCAGAGCTCATCGGGGCTCCCATCTCTCACTACGTGACTTTAGAGAATATTTGTTCAGAGGGGAGGGGACGGGGTGCTTCCAAGTTTGGGTTCTGGGGTTCCCTGTCTAAAGGTGGCACTGGAACAAATCATTTATTCATGGAGTAATGAAGCCCCCCAGTCTCGTGGCTAATTGGGACTCCCTGTCCTTCTTCATTTTAGGAGCTGGAGGGCTTGTGTTAGGCCCCCAAACCTGTTTTTTGGTGAGCTTTCAGTCCTATAACTCCACCTGGGTTGTCCCGTTTCAGTCACATGACTTTGATTTTTGCAGGTAGGTGTGAATCCTGGATAGTGCCTGGGACTTCCTGGTTTCCCCTACAGTAGGGACACTGAAGAAAGTTCACCCCATAAGGTGTGTTCGGGGGCCTCGAGGACAAGTAGGGACCCACAGACAGATGTCTGGATGGGTGGCGATCAGGCCCAAGTCTTGGAAGAACAGAGATTCCATTACTGTTTTAACAGTGAAATTGAAGGAGTAATTCTGGAAGGTCTGATGCAACTGAGATTAAAATTATTATATGGTTTTTATTGTTAGCAGGAGTGGTTTTTAATCCTTAGACCCAGTCCCCCCTATTGACAATAAATATTTTGTAACCTTTCTTTTCTGGTGCCCGGAAGTGAACGTCATAGAAAATGTAACCTAACTATAAATATGATAAACAAATAGACAGGTAGATGGAAAGATGTTTTGCCTAAATTCTTATATTATGGGGTATTTTATATTCTATGCTAATTAGTGACCACTCAGGACAAAAGGCACATACAAAGGGAGTCACTTCTAATAAACTATTTTTCCAACCCTTACCTAACTGGGAAACAAGTGGCTTCAGAATGTTAGAGCACCTCCCAAGTCCCTGGGGAAATCTCCTTGTCAGAGTTACACTTGCTTATGGTGTCCTGTGCCAAGTGCAAGCAGATGCGGTTCGGAAGCTGCCCGGAGGCTGACTCCGGGGATTCCTTCTCCGTCGCAGCTGTGAGGGAGCCTGTCTTTCCTGACCACAACCAAAGAGGCGATTTTGAATCTCTTAAAACTGCCATACCAGTGTATATCACAACCCTCACAAGATACGTTGAATAAAGTAGAAAACTTTAAGTGTCTCCTTTAGGATAGAAATAGGGTATAAAAGAAATAAATTAAAAAATTCTAGTGCCCGAATAAGTGCTACATTACACTGGCTGCATTATAAGGTTAGAAAACTTCATTACCGCTTTACATACCACATCTTGTATTTAGATTTTATTTATCTTTTTTTCCCTAAAGAAAAAACAATCATTTGATGAGTTCTTGTGTCAGAGGTGATGAGCAGAGAGCAAGTGTAAAACCGGGAACCGTGGTGCTGGTTAGTCTAAGACCATTTCCGTCACTGCGCAGATCATCTTTACTCATTTTACTGCACTTTTTGGAATCACCTTCTCACTTGGAAAAACTCCCGTGTCAGTTGGATTTGCTAGTAAAACAATTCTTTTTCTTACCTAGAACATCAGTGATGTTTTCAAGATGATAAAAAAAATTTGCCCATGGCATTTAAACAGTTGCTTGTTCTCGTAACTCATGGCTCACGGTCTCGTATTTGTCACAATTGGAACTGTGTTTTCTTTGTGCAAATTCTCATTGCTTTGGTGACGCAGGGACACTTGTCCTTACTGGATGGAATATGATAGTAGTTTTTTGCATTCTCTCCCTAAATCTGGAGTCCTGTGTTATGTTTCCTGTTAACTTAAAAAATAGGAATATTGTTATTTACCTAAATATCTAACCTCACACCAGTGGTGCATATCAAATTGGTCCAAATAAGAATTCCAATATTAAATGAAACAGTAATTTCACAACCCACTTTTCCAAAAATTTGGATTGATGGTTCAATTATACCAGGGACATTAGCTGTTTTAATTGAATCAATCATTGCTTTCTTCAATAAAATTTTCCATTCCATCTGCTCTTTTGGTTTATTGTTCTTCAGTGTTTCATTTGCTTTCTTTCCCAAAAATATATGATTTTGGCTTTTGTCATTGAAAACCCTTACTGGTTTTGCTACCTCATGCTGGAGAGGAAGGCTTGTGACTGTTTTATAGTCACTGGTTTCATGGTTGTATGAGTGCTTAATGCCACGTTGCAGGGGTGTGGAGACCTAATGAATTGTGTACATAAAAGGCTTAGTCTACACTGAGTGCAGGGTTAGTGTTCACAGCCCATGTCATCAGTATCATAATTAATCCATTACAATCATCCTCTATTAATCAGTGTTTTCCTTCTAACGTCTCCAGGAGAGGAAATGTAGTAGTCTAAATGCAAATCTTTGCCAAACTTTCAGTCAATTCAAAACCTTTAAAGCTTTGCTGTCAATAGGACTGTGTGCCTTCTATCCCTAATTCTACTCCTCCTGACCCAGGACGCGGTCTCCACAGCTGATGATCCATGAGACACTGGATTCTTGGTCCCATGGCTCTGTGTGTTCTGGGACTTCTGGGGACTTCAGCACTGTTTTAGGGGCTTTGGGTCCCACCTCTTCATAGCATTGCTGAGATGAGATCTGTGGGTTCACCCTCATTCTTGACTGTATGGTGCATTTTTTCTAGAACCAACACACGCCACCGTGGCAGCACTACTTTGAACACGTGCTGGGGCAGCGTGTGCTTGTCAGTTCTTGGGTTTAAATTTTCTGTTCTAATTTCTATAATGGGGTATATTGACAGATACACTCCATGTAAACAGAAGCTCTGTGGGGTTTTCAGCAACTTCTAAGAACATAAATATTCCTGAAGCAGCTAATCTTCCTCCCAACAAGTGAGGAGCAAGCCGGCAAGTCCTGGGGGCCTGTGGCGGCCAAGCTGTGCAGCCCAGGCTGCTCACCGAGGAACAAGGAGAAAATCTTAAAAACCTACTTCCATGCTGTCTTTCACAGAATCTCAGAAATGAACGTTTTAATATCTAAAGAGGGGTGTTTTTTTAAAATAAATTTTTTATTTTTTTCCTTTTTCAGTTTTATCAGGTAGAATTTTTACAGTTCAACTTCACATACACATATTGTATGTAAATACATGTATAGAGCATACTGCATTTTTTAGTTTACATATATGTACTAATTATTGTTTCATAAGAACAGATTAGAGCTTTAGATTTTTAAAATTAGTTACCAGAGGAATAAGGACATCTACAAAAGAATAAACAGAATATGGTAATCCAATCACAAAGGACGGTCAGATGTGCTTGCATATATTCAAGAAATCAAAACAATATTTAGTTCATTTGTGGTCTTATTATTATTGCTATTAATTTTAGATTCCCCATAAATGAAGTCATATGGCATTTTTCTTTCTCTTTCCACCCCACTTCACTTAAAATGACAGTCTTCAGGTCCATCCATGTTGCTGCAAATGGCATCTTTTATGGCTGAGTAGTATTCCATTGTATATATGTATCACCTCGTCTTTATCCAGTCATGTGCTGATGGACATTTGTGTTGTTTACATGTTCCTTGTTCTATGTCCCTTCTGGCAACAATTACGGATTTTAAATATTTTCCACCTTAAAATCCTTCCTGAAGGAGATGTGGTAACTGGAATCAAAAACAGTTACAGCACAGGGTTGTTTGTGATGGCCTTGGGGGCTTGGTAGAAAGGTTGGCAGAAAGGATTTCAGATTCTGATCAAATGAGTCCTCCTCTTGTAGCCCTGCTGACCGCCTCTCTCACGGCCTGCCCTACAAGTCTGACCAGTCCCTTCTGTGAATCCTACTGTATTGTGCACAAATTTTGTCCAATTGGTGTCATCCAGTATGGACCTTAAGTGAGGCACCCAAGCTCCTGTGTTGGTTTCTTCCATCAGTCCTTACTTCCTTGGGAGCCAGGACTGTCTCATTGCCCCAAGGATCCCTAATGCCTAGTGAGATGCATGATAAAGCTGGTACTTAATGAGCACATGGGTCAAATGGAAAAACCTGATCAAAAAAAGGCCCTCATTTTTCAGACATGCCTACTTGAGCACATAGGGTAAAATGACATGTCTTCTTGGATTTGCTGTCAAATACTTCAACAAAGGACAAATAAAAGAACAAAGGTCTGAATAAAGGAAATATGGAAAAGTTTGTGAATTCCTTAATCTGGGTGATTGGCTTATTGTACTATACTTACTCATGTATACTTAAGTTAGTTTATAATTTTACTGTCATTAGCTGAATAGCAAGTATTAATGCGTATTAATTGAAATCCTTAGAACTGAACAAACTTACCCCACACAAAATCCTTAATATCCTAGTAGTTTGTCTTTCAGAAATCTTTTCCCACAAAGACAGGAAAAAAGGGAAAGGCAGATCCGTGCAGTATTTCCACGTTGTCAAAAGACCAAAGGCCGATACAAAAGAAGAGATTGTAAAAAAGATAAAGAGGCTGAAATCAATGTCCGGAAAACCTAGCTAACAATCCTAAATGGCCCAACTTAACTAACCTCAGCACTGCTGCATCAAGAATGGGGCAAATAGCACCTAGTGGATTTTTTTTTAATAAATAAATAATAATCCAGTTCCTACCACAGGCAATTATGATAAGACTGAGTATAATTTCTAACACCAACTAGTGTACAAATCATAATTTCTACTTGATTCAAACTGCTTCTTCTATAAAATTTGAATCTTTTTATTCTTAAGACAGATTTGTGGCCTATGACCTAGTGATAAAATTTTCAACTGGCTTGTATTAAAAAAGGTTCACCATAGTGAGAGTTTATTACATCAAGTATTCCTTTTTGGGAAACCCATGTGCCTTGTCATTCTCTTTCATAAGATTTCCTGTGGAAAATTCAATCCTTCATTCAGGAAAAGGCTGAGCAATATATCTCATGGGAAAACCTTCATAAACTGCAACACAAGAAAATGAAAATGACAGTGAGCAGCCCGTGAAGCCGGCAGACACACAGCGCACGGCTGTGTTCCCGCCTCGAATTTCTTTAACCAGCAGGGAAAATGTGCATTTCAAGAAATAGACATAAACACTTTTCAGGACCTGAGCACACAATTTCCCTTTCAGGGTTTAGTGGGCTTCCATTTAATTCTATGAGAAATGTTTAAAACAACAGAACAACAGCTGAGATAGGGTTTAAAGTAACTTTTATGTCTTAGTGAAAATAAAGCCAACTGATAGTTATCATTTTTACTTTATTTGATCTCACTCTCTTACTTTACCTCCCCAACTTCCTCCAGAAAATGATTGTGAACATCCCCTCCTGTGTCAGAAGGCTAAGTAGAAAGTACCAATCAAATGGAGGTGGGCTTTGTTGTTTTATTTTTCAAAACAAACAAGTTTAATTCATGTGATTTAATAATTTACATCAGAAACAAAGTCTACTCAATAAATGGTAGCCAACACATGTCATCATAGCTGCTCATCAGGTTTGGCCCCACGTTACACACTTTTACATGGACATGTGCCATGTGCTGTCATGGGAAATGGTGAGTGGGGACAGGGCCTCTGCTCTCACAGGGCACACAGCCTGGTGGGGAGGTGGTGTTCAATCATTGCCCTTTTTTTTAATATAATTACAAATTATGGGAAATGCTATTTAAAAAGAACAAAATGAGTCAATGAAAGTGAAAAATACAAGGACAGTATTTAGGCTGAGGGAAGACAGGGAACCTCTTTGAAGAGCTGACACTCCACTGAGACCCAAAGGACAACTGCAGGTGCTGCAGGTGAAGGGCAGGGACACATTGATAAAGGGCTGATATCCAGAATATACCAAAATCTCTTTAAACTCAACAAGAAGGATGAACAACCTGATTAAAAAATGAGCAAAATTCCTGACACAGATCTCATCAAAGAAAAAATCTAGATGCCAAAGAAGTCTATGGAAAGATGCTCCACAGCATCTGTCATCAAGGGGATGCAGACTGAAACAGCGAGGTACCACTGCACACCTGTCAGAACTGCCAAAACTCTGAACACTGACAGCACCAAATGCTGGTGAGGATGTGGAGCATAAGGAATTCTCATGCATTGCTGGTGGGAATGTAAAATGGCCCAGATACTTTGGAAGACGGTCTGGCAATTTTTTACAAAACTAAACGTACTCCTAACACATGATCCGGCAACTGTGCTCCTTGGTGTTTACTCGACGAAATGGAAACTTATGTCCACACACAAAACTGCATACAGATGTTAATAGCAGCTTTATTCATAATCACCAGAACTCAGAAGCAACTAAGCTGTTCTTCAGTAGGTGAATGGATTAACTGTGGTCCAGCCAGAAAATGGACTATTATTTGGTGCTAAAATGAAATGAGTTATCAAGGCATGGAAAGACATGGAGGAACCTTAAATGCATATTACTAAGTGAAAGAAGCCAATCTGGGAAGGTTCCGCAACTGTCTGATTCCAACTGTATGGTGTTCTGGGAAAGGGAAAACCACAGAGACTAAAAGATCAGTGGCTGTCAGAGGCTAGAGGGGAAGGAGCAATGAATGAGGTGCAGCACAGAGCATTTTAAGGTCACTAAGACAGACTACTCTGTATGATGCTGTGACGGTGGATACATGTCATTGCACATATGTCCAAACCCACAGAGTGCACACCACCAAGTGTAAATCCTAGTGTTAAGTCTGGGCTCTGGGTGATGATGACGTGTCAGTGCAGGTTCACCCATTGTCGCAAATGCATGCTCTGGTGCAGGCGTCAATAGTGAGGAGGCTGTGGGGACAAACTGCAGTTCATACACTGAATCCAGCCCCAGACACCGCTGTTAATAAAGCTCTGTGGGTGTGTGGAATGTCCGGATGCTCTGGCGTCTGAACAGCAGAGCTGAGCAGCTGCACCAGAGATCAGGAGGTTTGCAGACCCTGAAATATTTACTCCCAAGCTCTTGACAGAAAAAGTCTGCTGAGCCCTATTCTAAACGAATCAGAATTCACCCTGATGAGACAGGACAGCAGGGCCCAAACCAGGCATGGTTAATGGGACTGAAGCAATGTTTTAGTTCCAACACCTTTGCTGAAGTCCTGCAGATCCCGCGACAGACTGTAGCCAGGAAGCGTCTGCAGAAGGAGTCGGGAGAAGACCTTCCCGCCAGGCTCCGGGATGCCGGGGGCCGCGCGCTGCACGGGGGCCACCCGCTTGAAGAAGGCGGACTTGCGGTGGAAGCCGATCAACTCATAGAGCTCGGAGAGGATGCTGCACTGCTGAATTCTCTCCTAGGAATGCTGAAGCACAGGGAGAAAAGCAACAAGCATCTGAACGAAACATGTAATGGAAAAAAGACCCGTAAAAAATTTTCCCTTAAAACAGAGACCGAACGACACAGGAAGGAAGAGGAAGGCTGACTTCATGCACTGATGGGACCGGATGCAGAAATGCAGGGAAGCAGCGCTGTGCGGATGCTCCAGACCCCCTCTGGGCCCCACCTTTCCGCGTTCCGCCTCTCCTTTTACTAGAAAGTTCCGTATTCCCTGAAACAGAGGAATCTGCTACCTAAACATGGGACACAGAGAAGGGAAAGAGGAAAAGGACGGGAAAGTAAAGGAACAACAATTCATCTACACCCTAGGGTTTGGGCGGGACTTTCACCAAACACACAACCTCTCAAAGCACAGAGCACACAGTGAGAGGCTGACAGAGTGACTGCGACTTCTGCTCCTTAAACACAAGCAACCTGCCAGCACACGCTGTGCCCGTTACTGAATCATTACAATCATTTCAGAAACTATTACTACCCCAGCTCACAGGCAAGGAAATCTGAATCTCGGGGAGGATTTATTATCATCCTGGACAAATTCCCATGGCCCAGAATTGTCAGAGCCTCCGGCAGACCCTGGACTAAAATGCTCCTCATCACCACGGGCCCTGAGCCTCAGGCTGAGGCCACGTTAGGTCTGCACCGGCCCAGAGCACGAGTCTGTGGGACAGGGAGTGGTCCCATTTGAAGTGCCAGGCCAAGGCCCTCAGGAACATATGTAATGAAACCAAATACCCAAACTCATTTCCAAGCACTTCCCTGTCCGGTAGGACTGCTCAGCACATCTGGCTTATCACCTGTGCACAGGCTGTGCAAGGGGCCCAGACAGTGACGTGACGTCCCCATGGAAGTGGCTCAGAGACCGCTTCATCACAGGACAGACTCTCCCGGCTTCCAATGTTAACTCTCCATTCCATTTCCAACTGGAAAGTAAGTTTAGACTTGTTTTCCTCTCCAGAAACAAAGACAGTGGTAACATCAGCGGGAAACTCAAGACTGAGGAAGAGTCTCCTGGACATTTGGAAGGATAGGCTGGGGAGGGAACAGAGATAGGGATCAGAAAGACCCGTGTTCCAGTCCAAAGTCTGCACATCACTCGCTTTGACAGTTTCCTTATTAATACAGGTGATAAAATCTAATTATGATTGTTTTGAAAACTAAAAGAAATAACGTATGCCACTAGCATAGGTGTAAAATCCTCCATGAGTGTTCCAGAAATGGACGTGACCATGGTTAGATACTGTCTGCCAAGTCTTGTGTGCTAAGCTCACATCAGCCAGCCAGAGATGTGCCAGAGAATGCCTCAACAGCCAGCAGCCTTCTCCAACTTGGAAACTCACAGTGTCTGAAGAACAGGCAGTGGTGGATGCTTTGGGACACTGTGGAGGTAGCACTCCAGTGATGACTTTAAAAAGCTGGGGAGAATTTAGGGGACCATACAGTTCAAATACAGTAAACTCATTCCATGTCTACAAATATTCATCTGTAGCCATGGTTATTCAGAGAGGAAATACATATTCAAACGTACATCATTTTCCCACATAAGTGCATCAAAACAATTTGGAAAGAATGTAACTTTCTTCTCTAGATCACACAGTGGGGATTACAAGGTTTGTATTGACAGCACTACGTGTAAATCATCTGCAAACGTAACTGGGTCCATTATCAGTCATCATCATTTGAAGGGAAGGATGGAAAAGAACAAAGCCTAGCTAATACGCTCCGGTAATTTGTTGGGTTACGATGTCACAGAGGAGACGGACAGCTCAACAAGGAACCACTCTGCTGTGATCACGGAGCCGGGGAACGGGATGGGCGGCAAGATGTATGGCGCAGCCGTAGCTGTGCCCGCCCTTCTAGGCAGGTACCCAGTCACTTTGACAAGGTGTCAAAAGTGTATGCCCACGTCCTCATCACCTGTCATGCATTAAAGAGAAATGGAAACCTATTAACGGCCAATAACCTCGGTGGGTACACCGTCCAAAGAGCAACGTCACAGTTTGACAACTGGCCATCCCGGTTCCCTGGGCTTCATTCTTGGAGAACCTTAAAAACCACTCCTCTGTCCTCAAGAAGTGCTGCCTACTTGTCCTATCTTTGGCTCAGGGATACAGCACGTTCACGTGGACTTTAATGTCTGCACAGATTTGACTGTCTTTCTCCAGGTTCACTTGTCCATTCTGAAGAGGCCTGAGTTAAGTCCAAACTCCATAAGATCAATTCCCTCCAGTGACAACTCAACGAGCCTGCAATTACAAACCAACTGAACAGGACTGTCCTCAGCTAAAAATGTCACCCGCCCTTCACTGCTTTCTTAATCTCCTGTCCTGGCTAATTGCAACAGTCTAACACCACCCTCCACCAAGTTCCCCAACTATGTCAAATAGAAAGTAAGGTCCATAAAAGAGGTGACAACTCCATAGTCACATCTGAATTCCTAGCATATATTAATGTCAATAAATAGAACTATGATTATGGCTTCTTTCCTTTAAAACCTTTCTGGTTATTTAAATGAGACCATGGAAGGGAGGTGTTTGGGTCCAGTATCTTGATCCAGAAGACTCTGGAGACATTTTTCTAAATGGCTGCCCACTGATTCATTCAAAACACAACTTCTCTTTCCAGGAGGAGCTGTGATTTTCTGCCAGGAGTTTGTTGTCAGTCTCATGCCAGAACAGATTTAAACTAAATACTTACATTGGATATGTTATTTTTCCCCGCTTCCAAAAAAATTGACTTTCCTTACTTCCTTGCCTTGAGGAATGCTTTTTTACTTTTCTTTCTAATTCACCCTTTTATAAAGCAGGATTCTCAGGATGTGCTTGGCCTTACATAAGAACAGCCATCCAACTCCCAGTGTGAGAGGCCTGGGGCTCACCTCCTGCCCTCCTGTCAAGGCAACTGAAACTCAGTTCAGGAGCCAACTGGCCCCCAGGGCTTCTAAGGCTCGTGTATCTCCCAGAATCCCTGCTTTCTGGTTGACTTGGCTTCTGAGGATTTCCCCTCACTTTCTTGACAATTAGCTGTGCAGCTTGAAAGATGAGGAAGGAAGGTCTTATTTCTTAATCAGCATTTTAAGGAACTTATGTAATGAAGGTTTTCAAGAGTTTCTAGAACCCTCCATTGCCGAGACAGAAAACACACTAGATATATTCTAAATCTAGCTATCATGTGCATTTTTTATTTGCTTTTGTTTTCTTAACTGCTAACAGACATTTTTGAATTAAAAAATAAAATAAGGCCCCAAATAGGATAGAACATTGAAGAGGAAACAAAATTAAAGGGCAAAGACAGAAAAATGATAAGTACTCTACAAAGTTAATAGAAAAAATACACTATGGATCAGATCAGCAGTTCTCAGTAACAGCTAATTGAAACCTGACCATGAGGTAAAATGTCTCTCCTGTCAGGAGACGGTCAACAGAAAACAGAATTAAATCAACAAACTAAAATTCTAAGTCTGGCGAAGTAGAGAAGTCTACCAGCTAAATGTGTTTTCTTCTGGAAAAGAGGGAGACTCACAAGATCTTTTCTGTGGAGCCTGAGCCCAGGTGAGGATGGTGAATTGAGCTCTGTAAGTACCCAATTAGCAAAGTGAGTGATGAATAAAGAGACGTGAGCTTTGATGACAGAGATGATACTACTATTCACTTGTCCTGTAAGTATGTCTTCACGTTCAATGATCAATACCTCGGCGTCCTCAGGGATTGAGATTATAGGAAAATGCACAGCCCGGGCCTAGACCTCCTCTGTGATTGTGGCACTGCACTTAGATGTTTCAAGGGCACCACCAACTCCACCCTCTGCCTCTCCCAGCTCAGTCCCATCACTCACAGATGTGACTGGACCCCTCCTTCAGGGCCCAATTTCCTCAGTCAATGAGTCACACCACCCACACCTCACCTACAAAGTTCTCACTGGCACTCCCTCAGCACTGACTGTGTGCTGGGGACCACGCTGCACATTGTGCACACGTTATCTCACTGGATCTCCACAGAAGTCCTGGGAAGTCGGTATATCACTGCTTCAAGTAATAAGATAAATTGTTTCACTTCCTTGAGTGCGTCATCCAAAGTGACACGGCTACTGAGCCACAAACATGGGACTGAAAACCATTTGAAAATTGAACACTGCTACACCTCATAGCCACCCTACTCTGACTTATCACATCACCTCCTGCCGAGCCTTCTAAATGTTTCTAAGCATTCTACAAGACAAAAGTGATCTACGAGAGCACCCCTCTCCCCTACTTAAATTCTGACAATGACGTTCCACTTCCCTTAGGAGAAAGCCCCACCGGGCCTGAGCACAGCCCAACGGCCCGGCATCCGCGTTCCCTGCCCGGCCGCGCCGCCTCACCCACCACGCAGTGCTACACGTGCCGTGTCCAGGACAGGGATGCTGACTCCGTACAACCCGGGGCTCGTCTTACTCAAACAATGATCAACCTCTTCAGTGCTGACTCTCAGAAAAATGTTTTCTCTGGATGAATCAGTATCTTTTTCCTTACAACTTCCCATCATTGATAATGAGCTCCCCCCAAAAGAGAGAAAACCTAATACTCAGACTCCTTATCTGTAAAGTGTGAATAACAAGGAAATATGAGAGGTTTTAAGCGGAATAATATTCATGTTAGGCTGAGGGACAATTCCCAACATACAGTAAGCACTCAATATGTGCTTACTTAATATTAATAAAATAGATTCCATTCCAGCAACCTTAAATCAATGCTTTATGGCTTTGTCCAAAAGACTACCGACAAACTATTGGACGAACCCCTTTGAGCAGATCCACCCAAGCGTACTGGGATAGGTAAGACTTGACTCCAGTTACAGCTGCAGCCAACCAGCACTACGGGGCGGGGGCAGTTTGCTCAAACTCTTACATGTTGTTTGAGCATTTAGTTGTAGTTATTGAATAAAGACAGGTATTATATAGTCAAAGCTCCTGAAACATAAATCTTCAAATTGATGCAAATTAGTTTCAAGTACAACACTCTCACTAGAAATTATTTGAAAATTATAGTCTTAGCTCCTCCACACATCGAAAGGGCATTTTTTTAATGTATCTGACTATATACACTGAAAGGATTGTTTAAAAGAAATTAAGATGAAGCCATAATGAATAAGCTTTCAGTATAATCTGCACAAAGCCCCACCCAAGGGTCTCACTTCTCACTTCCACATAAGTGTTCAGGTAGCTTAACCTGGGTCTTGGTTTCTTATGACACGGGGGTGGGAAGAATTGTGGATAGATTTATGTAGCAAATATAAATCTAGGGTATTTGCTGTGTAGGAATCCTAGAAATAAATAAATTGATATATAGTCCCACCCTTAGGAAGCTCAGCCTTTCCAACTACAACAGCATTAAAAATAAAATGAGAGATACATTTAAGAAAATTTTACAAGATTTGCACATTGAACATTTTGAAGTATCACCAAAAAAAAATTAAAACATCTACATATATGGAAGGCATCCCATGTTCATGGAATGGTAGACAATATTATTAAAAATGTTAAGACTCCCGAAAGTGATCTACAAATTTAATGGAATCCCTATCAAAATTCCAGCTGACTTCTTTGCAAAAATTGAAGAACTGATGCCAAAATTCATATGGAAGTGCAAGGGACCCAGGTCAGCCAAAACAATCTTGAAAAAGAAGAGCAAAGTTGGAGGACTCACTCAATGGTTACTACAAATCTATAGTACTCAAGTCATTATGGTACTGGCATAAGTTTGGATGCATAAATCTATGAGAAACAATAAAAAATCCAGGGGGGAAACTTACATTTACAGTCATTTTTCCAGAAATGTGCCAACAAAACTCCATTGAAAGAATAGTCTATTCAACAAATGGTGCAGAGACACCTGGGTATCTGAAGGCAAAAGAATGAATCTGGAATCTGGACCCCCGTATTTTATATAACAAATAAAATATTAATTCAAAATGGATCACAGACAGAAACGTAAAAACTAAATGTATAAATTTTCTAAAAGAAGACATAGTTTAAATCTTTGTGGTCCTAGGATAGGCTATGGCTTCCTAGATACAATACCAAGAGCACAAGTGAAAAACAAGAAAGATAAAATGGACTTCATCAAAATTAAAACCATTTGTTACAAAGGACATCATCAAGAAATTGAAATGAAAGGGGAAGGGGGTAGCTCAAGTGATAGAGTGCGTGCTTAGCAAGAAAAATAAAATGAATAAATCTAATTACCTCCCCTAGAAAGAAATTGTTTTAATGTTTAAAAAAAGTAAAGTGAAACGACAATCTGCTGAATAGGAGAAAAATTTTGCAAAGCATATATCTAATAAGAGACTAGTATCCAGGATATAAAACAAATGCTTACAACTGACCAATACAAAGAAAATCGACCCAATTTTTAAATATGCCAAGTATTTAAATAGATAAACAATTGGCCAATAAGCATATGAAAAGATGCTCAGCATCACTTGCGAAATCAAAATCAAAATGATATCTGATTTTACACTCACTAGGATGGTTATAATCAAAACATGGACAATAACAAGTGTCGGTCAGGAGGCAGAGAAATGGGAACCCTCAATATGCAGCGGTTGGAAAGGAGCAATGGTGCAGCTTCTTTGGAAAAGCCTGGTGTTTCCTCAAAAGGTTAGAAATATATGGCTCAGCAATTCCACTCCTACATATAGAGTCATCCCTCAGTATCCTCGGGGGGTTCGTTTCAGGAACCCCCCACCCTGGATACCATAATCCAAGGATGTTCAAGTCCCTTTACAACCAGCCATCTGGATCCTTGAAGTGGAAACTACAGATATGGAGGGCCAACTCTACAGCCAACAGAATGAAAACATATTCTCACAAAAACTTGCACATCAATATTCATGGCAGTCTCATTCAGAGTAGCCAAAGGTTACAAACAATATCCATCCATCAATGAATGGATAAACAAAATTACCAAGAATAGGCCCACAAATTTTTGGTCATTGAATCTTTGACAAAGGAGGTGAGAACATACAATGGAGTAAAGACAGCCTCTTCAGCAAATGATGTAGGGAAAACTGGACAGCTGCATGTAAATGAATGAAGTTAGACTACTCCCTCACAGCATACACAAAAATGAATTCAAAATGGCTTAAAGACTTAAACATGTAGTCAAGACACTATAAACCTCTTAGAAGAAAACATAGGCAAAACATCTGACATCCATCTCAACAATGTTTTCCTAGAGCAGTCTACTCAAGCAATAGAAATACAAGCAAAAATATACAAGTGGGATTTAATTAAACTTGCAAGCTTTAGCAAAGAAAAGGAAACAATAAGCAAAACAAAAAGACAATCTATGGAATGGGAGAAAATAGTTGCAATAAATGAGACTGACAAGGGCTTAATTCCCAGAATATGTAAACAGCTTTTACACTTCATAAGAAAGAAAAACAAACAATTCAATCCAAAAATGGTCAGAAGTCCTAAAGAAACATTTCTCCAATGAAGACATACAATTGACCAATAGGCACATGAAAAAATGCTCAATATCATTATCAGAGAAATGCAAATCAAAACTGCAATCAAGTATCAACTCTCACCAGTCAGAATAGCCATCATTCAGAAGTTCACAGACAGTAAATGCTGGAGAGGCTGCGGGGAATTGGGAACCCTCCTACACTGTGGTGGGAATGAAGTTTGGTGGAGCCATTGTGGAAAACAGTATAGAGGTTCCTCAAAAGACTAAAAATTGACCTCTCATATGACCCAGCAATCCCACTCCTGGGCGTATATCCAGAAGGATCCGTAATTCAAAAAGACACCTACACCCCAACATTCAGAGCAGCACTATTTACAATAGCAAGACATGGAAACAACCTAAATGTCCACTGACAGATGACTGGATAAAGAGTTTGTAGTGTATTTGTACAATAGATTACTATTCACCCATAAAAAAAAAATAAAATAATGCCATTTGCAGCAACATGAATGGACCTGGAGAATGTCATTCTAAGTGAAGTAAGCCCGAAAGAGAAAGAAAAATACCATATGAGATCGCTCACATGTGGAATCTAAAACAAACAAACAAACAAAAAAACAAAAAACAAAAAATAAAGCAAAGAAACAAAAAGATAAACTTATCTACAGAACAGAAACAGACACAGAGACATAGAAACCAAACTATGGTTACCAGAGAGGAGAGGGTGTGTGAAGGAATATATTGGGAGTTCAAGATTTGCAGATACAGAGTATGTATAGAATAAACAGCAAGTTTATACTGTATAGCACAGGAGAATATATTTATTATCTTATAGTAACTTATGTTTAAAAAGAATATGAAAATGAATACAGGTATGTTCTTCTTTAACTGAAGTGTTGTGCTGTGCAAAAGAAACTGACACATTATAAACTGACTAGACTTCAATGAAAATGTTTTTAAATAGACCAAAAACGAAAAAAAAGAAAAAGGATATTATCAAACTAAAAGAATAAAGTACTGATTCAGGCTACAACATGGATTAACCTTCAAACTTTATGCTAAAATAAGCCAGACACAAAAGGCCAAATAGTGCCCTTTAAGGTGAACTGTATCTGAGTGTTTATTGTACTATTTCTGTAAATTTTCCGGAGGTTTGAAGTCTATCAATATCAAAAAAAAGTTTTATTCATTAAAATCATAAAACGCTTCCTCACAGGAGGGCTTTAATTATTAAATGCAAAAATGCATGTAAAGCTCTTGAAACAACACTTTGCACGTCCACACACAGTCACTGCTTTCACTGCCACTCAGACGTTGGTACCAGCGCTGATGAGAGCTACCTCCACTCGCTCTCCTGCATACAGGAGTGAGGGCCTGAGCTCTGACAGGCAGGGTGAGCGTGAACCTGGGTCAGACACAGCCACATTCCAGACTCTGCATTACCCAACTTTCTTATACAAACTGCAACATATAATGTAAACATGCTACAGGGATGTATCTTACAACGCAGGGAATACAGCCAATGTTTTACAGTAACTATAAATGGAGCATCTATTGTACACCTGAAATATATCATATTTTAAATCAGCTATATCTTTGTAAAAAATTAAAAAATAATTTAAAAATGTTATCACTTTAATATTCAATTCAGTTTTTAAGTAACTACTAAACAGCTTAGAATGTATAAAAGCATTTAAGTGTGCTGTTTGTTTACATATTTATTTACTTTTAGCCTCCTGCTAAAAGAGAAATTAAACAATTTTTTTAAACACAGCTTAACAACCATAACAACAAAAAGGCAAAACTGAGAGTGAAGAGAAAATGGAGATTCAATACTTAAATGAAACCAGTGGGAGGTAAAGTCATAAAAATGGATTCCATGAAGTCAGGGCAAGTGTTAAAGGCCGACTAGAAATTCAGGTGTAAGATTCTTGACAGATAAAGCAAAAAGAAAAAGATGATGGGGAGGGCGGTACAGCGTGTGCTTAGCGTGCACAGGGTCCTGGGTTCGAACACCAGGGCCTCCACTAACAGATAAATACACCTAATTACCTACCCCCACAAAGAGCCCCAAAGAAAAGAAAAAGAGAAATTTCTTTCCCAAAGAATCCTGATATTAAATTTGGATTAAATACTTAAAAAAAAAAAAAGAAAAACAGAAAAGATGAGTGACACTGTGAAGGAAAAGCCCAGCTGGGCTAACAAGCTAAGTCACAAATCTAAGTGTGATAAGTGTCCGTTTACTGATCTAAGTTTTGCTGGGCTAACTCGTAAATCCGATGTCAACAATTGTCAGTAATGTGACCTGTTCCAAATTGATAAGCTTCAGTGTACTGATTCCTTGCTTTTTGTTGTTGGAGCCTTATTGGCTAATAGCCCCATACTTGTAATTAAACCTATAAAACCTCACGTGCAGGTCTTGGAGGTGCTCAGAGCTTCGGAACAGAAGCCCCTCTGAGCCCGCCGGGGTAATAAATCTCAGTACTCCAACCCTCTGTGTGGTGCTTGTTTCTTGGCTGGCCTGTTGTTTCCATAACAACACAAGCGACGATGCCCGTGAGATAGTTCTGCAGTGGCTGCTGGCAGGTCCCCATGTCTCACGTGGGAAAATCTGAAACATCCTTCTCACCACTCAGAGTCATCATAAGCCCACACCTCACCTCCCTCTGTTAAATGCAGGAGCACAGGCAGGGCCCGGCCTTTGTTCTCTCTGTGTCATCACAGTGAGATAGGATGGAAGGGGGCAGAGCACATTCATTCAAGGAAGGCCACAACAATTAACATCATAATGGTGAAGGATTCAACCCCCAATAGGCCTTGAGGCACAGGATGAAGAGATTTAACTTCTAGCAGATCTTGAGCTTCATTATGCACCCACTGTAATAGTAACATGGTGAATAACATGCCCCAGGCACCATGGCAGTCCCAAGGCTAGCCACAAAATGTCAAAGGGTGGGAAATGGTCAACTCTCTGGGAATACAAGCCCCTTGCCCTAAGGCTGATCCTTCTACTTATTAGCATATGAAACCACCAAGCCCAAGAAAAAAGAGCAACACAACACCACCTCGGGGTCACCACTCTCTCTCCCTCTTCAGAGAAGGCCCACACTATGTGGAGTGTGTACCTACTTTTAATCTGAGCATCAAACCCCCACAACTCGTGAAGTTTCTCTTGCCTTTCAATGTATCTCTCTGAATAAATATACCTTTACTCAACACTGGCTTGCTCTTGAATTCTTTACTGCATGAAGCCAAGGAACAAAATCTGGTGGGGCACATCCCAGGGGCTCATCCAAAGCCTGAGACACAGCCCTTCTCATGCGTCACGTTTTTTTTTCTTGTATCAACAGGACTGGGTTGTGAACGGAGCTCTGAGGCCCCAGCTAAGGGACAGAAGCAGCCCCCAGGGCTCGAATTGGCGGGCAGCCTCTTCCCCAGCAAGGGCCCTGGGGTCTGCCCAGTTCTCTGTGTTTCCCTGTTGTGCTGACTCCCCAGCCAGAGAGCGTTCTCCCTAGGCCTGTCCCCACAAAACCCTTCTCTCCAAAATACAAGCACATCATGTCACAGTCCTCTTGTTCAACCAGGAAATGTTCAACCCACTGTTTCCCTCCCCAGTAAAGTACCTAACTGTCCTCCCTCCCATCCCACCACTTCTTTCTTTGTGACAACTCTGCACTCCCCACCCACCATCCTGAACGCAGGTGCCTTGCTGGCTGGGACCGAGATGTTTCAGTCTCACACATCCTGCACCCATTCACTTTCCCCTTGTTACCTTAAAAAAGCCTTTCCTGAGTCACCCACAAATCTGATACTGAACATCACAAAGTGCTGAGTTTGCAGTCACTGTGTGCATACCTCCCAGGTTTTGACTAGGTTTCCTTCACAAGATCTTCATTAAGGAGCTGCATCAAGAAGTTTAAAGAGTCTTTTCTTACATCTGAGCGGAGGAGCCTGCAAAAAATTTAAATGGCTTTGAAGAGAGGGTTAACCAGGGACAGAGGGTTAGCAGGTCCTATTCAACAGTGTCATGAGGCAAAATGTTCTTCAAAGGCTCAGAGTGGCTTCTGAACGTGGAGTCAGCAAGGAGGAGGTGACAGGCAGTGAGTAGGGTGGGTGACACTGGGTGCGCTTCCCCAGCTGGGGAAGAATTGGATTTTGTTCTAGTTTTCCAAACAATTTCTTACTACCTTTTTCACCTATTGTCACATACCATTTCCTACGAATTAAGAATATCAATGTCAGTCATTTGGGCCACTTGGGAGAAGCAACACGATGCCATTCACAGGGCTGGGACATGACAGCCACACCAGTCTAGGTTGATAGACCAGTGGGGGTATTTCCAAGGTGATCACGGGCATGCAGCAAACTCCCCAGCTTCAATGACCTCATCTCAAAGGTGGGGCCAATAAAACTACCAAGAAAAGTGCGTGATGATTATTGCCGACAGCTGTTTACTAGGTAATTGCCCGTGACAGCTGCAGCTTAATGGGGAATGAGTATGATAACAAGGCCCTGTCTACCTGGCCACACGCTCCCTGCCTTCCTGCCTTGGTGCAGCAGCAGAGTTTGTTTAGCCGATATGAACGCCCCCAGAGCAGCACTGATGGGAAAGCTCGCAGCTCTGCACTGCGAGGTGTGTTCCTTTCCTTCTCAGAGCTGATCACAGTTTGCTGTCATCTGTTTTTATGTTTATCCCTTTTATAACAGCCTCCCCCCGGAGTTTTTGCTCAAGCAGCGCAGGGCCAGTGTGTCTTGCGGCCTGCCAGATATTCTGGGCTGGGAAACAGCTGACCCCACATCTGGCTCTGGTGCTGAACGGAGAGGGCAGAAGGCCCTGGGGCACATGCTGAACCGAGGCCACTGCACCCAGAATTATGATCTGACTTTGGGCAAATTACAGTCTTCTTTACCCTGAGATTCCTCATCTGTCCATGAAAATAAATGCCCATGGCACACAGAGTTACAAGGATTAAAGGAAATCACCAAATTCATAACCTAGCCAAGGGGCTACCAGTGCGTCCTCAACAGACAAATGCTGCCTTTACGGATCTGACACACGCGAAGCGGGGCGGCCGCACACAGTGAACACTGCTAAATGCCAGTGTGTTAAGTGCTTCATGGGTGCTACAATACTCTTCAGAACTTACAACAATCCCAGGAAGAAAAGAATAATATCATGCCCATTTCACAGATTCACCAACAGGTTAAGAGAGCTTACATTCTAGTCCAAGGCCCTATGGTGAGGAAATGGCGATTTAAACCGGATTCTGGGCCCAGGCCTTGTCTCCAACTCTCTCCCAGCCACCTGATCACTTGCCTATGAATTCCACCTGTCCAATACCTAAGTGTGCAGTCGGCCAGCTCTTAAATGCAATGTGTGCCACCGTTTGTCAATGTTGGTTAATTACCATAAACTGTTCTCAGAAACCACTACAGAAAAGAATGGTGGACTTAAGGAATTCTGCATTGTGTTCTCCTGTAATGTGCAGAAACCCTTCACTACACCACCAAATCCAAATGTATGCTTCCTCCATGTTTATGTTTGCACACGGCTTATTAAAGTAGAAGGTACCTGCAGTAATTCCATCTCGGCTGCTTTCCAAGGTTGCAGATTATCCATAATCAGTCCATGAACGAAAATACTGCAATTTGAATGAAAATACTGCAACCATGTCAGTAAACAAAGAATGCTGAAACCAAGTCAACAGCGGCTGCCGCCACCACCCAGCGAGGACAGGCCTGCAGCCCAGCCTCTGCAGCCACTCACAATGGTGCCCTCTGAGGGGACTCAGTATAAGAAAGGACAGGATACTGGCCCTAGATAGCTAGGTGCTTGTCTAAAGAATGAATTCAGTGAGTCCAAAATATTTTCTTCCTCCCATATATAGAAAAGCACTAAATTATTGAACTTGAGATACCTGGCTTTCTTTAGATAACAAGCAATCTTTTATTGTTCCAACAAGCTTGTCTTTGTTGTAAAGCTCCTATATATCCTAGCTCATCCCAAACCTCTTGGGAGCAGTCCCTCAGAGAGATCTGAGAGGCTGTCATCCCGGCTCGAGTCCTCCCGCAAATAAAACATAACTCTTAAATTTTAGGTGGCACATGTATTTCAGTCAACTGTTTTGGACACCATGAAGGGACCCAGAGCAGACTTTCTCCACCTGAACTCTCCGAGTAACTGGGGCCTTTGTACCAGCAGTGGCCCTTTGTGACCATCCGCCTCCTCGGGGAGTCCAGATGAATTTGGGTGAGTCTCTCCTGGTTCTCGGATCTCATATATTTGTTGATAATCCTGAGTTTTATTTGGCGGTGTTTCCAGGTACCTGGCCCTCCAGTTGAAGGAGACTGGGGGGAATTACCCACCCAGTGGAGACATACTGGGTGGGACCTCGTTGAAAGGTAACGGGAAATACCCACATTGAAGAGACGTCAGAAGTGGGCTGGTGGAAACCTATTAGGAAAATACTCACCCAGTGGAGACGTCCTGAGTGGGTCCAAGTTGAAAACACTGGGTTCAGGACTGAGTGGTTAGGTAAGAGGCTGGTCTAATGTTTTCCTCAATTTGGTTACATCCATTGAATTTTTCAGGATAAAAGTAAAACTCTTATGAGGAACCTTTCAACTCCAAAAATGGGACCATCCTCCTGGCTGGTAACAGCTTTCTCGGGTGACAGAGAATCTTGCAGGAGTGGTAGAGACAAAGACTTCATGCCATAGAGTTGTCCCTGCGGGAAATCTTACTAGCAAATTTATTCTGAGAACCCGACCTTACAATGGGGAATAGAACTTTCAAAAAAAATAAAAAAAAGAAAAGAAAAGAAAAAGAAATGACAGATTGCCAGCCTCCAATTAATACCCCAGCCAGGTTTATGTACATACAAAACTTACAACATTAATTGGGAATTATAAAAGAAAATCTCAATCTGAAAGTAAATAATCAGGCCTGATAGAAACATTTTTTGGAATTCTGAACTTATAAAAACAAAATCCACTTTAGGGGGAACTTGGATTTCTCTTCCTGTGTCCTTGAAATGTAAACGTTTTATCTTTCTCTGGGTCTTTTAAGTGTGTTTATGTATGTATATGTATGTTTACTTTCTTTTTAAAGGAAACCTTGGACTGTGCCATACAAAAGGTACAAGTATTGCGTACATATGGTGGCCACGTAAATAAATTGGATTCTAAGCAATTCTTTGTTTGTACCAATTTTCAGATATTTTGCCATTTTAAACTTTGTTGCATCAGCCTGGACCACAAAGGCCTTTAGCTTTTGGAGAGTAAAGCTTTGAATTTTATTTAGGCAACACCCCCACTCTCATGTGGAAAAGCCTCTTCATCTTATTCATTTAAAATCACTATATATATATATATATAAATTGATGGCCATATGATGGATCCTTTAATTTGGAAAAACTTTTAAATTTGTGAAAGTTGAAAGAGATCTCATTATAAACAGCTGTTTAATTGGTACCTATTAAAATCAAGTTTAAAGATAGAAAAATATATCTAATTGTTAACCTAAGAACTTAGTTAAAAAAAAAAAACTGTTTTGAAAAGCTACATTTGTGTTTTTCCTTTCCAATAAATGGTTCTAGAGATGTTAATAAAAACTTAGAATAATTATTGGTAATTAAATTGAATAACTGGAAAAAGGATTGTAAAAATTTCGGAAAAAAAAAAGATAAGGGCTTATCCCAAATGGATAAATATTTTTATATGGTTATTTTGAATGAGATAAATAAAATGGACATTTTTGGAATAGATACAAGGTTTTGATACTACACTAGTAAAGTTAAAAAAAAGGGCCAAAGAGATCACCTACTGTCCCCCAACATTAAAGTTCAAACAAGTCCATTTTATTTGCCACAGTTTAAAATATATGTATATATAGACTGATATACTTGATTAATGATTGGGACAACAGACCAATTAATCAAATTAAAAATTGAGTAGGACCTAAGCACTTTGGCTGAAACTTGGGCATCCTAGAGATTTTTCTATAAAATTAGATACAATGAACAACAACAACAAAAAAGTTTCTGGCAATCCTTCTAGAAATAAAAATTATTGATTAAACCTAATAAATATAGAAATTAAAGGTATAAGATTTAAAAAAATTGAGATAAATGTTTATAAAATTGGTATATTTAAATGGTCTTTATATAAACCTTTTGCTTAATTATGTTGTGGGATAGATCTGTTTCAATGGAAAAACGCTTCCCCTTCTTGGTATTATAAGGCTGGGCACATATCTGTCCCTCAGAAAATATTAATTGAACAAAGTAAAGGAAACCAATAGAGTTACATGAGCCATCCAATATAACGTAGAACTAAAAACTAATATACAGTGGCTAATAAAAAAAATATAATAAGAGGTTTACCCTGGGTTTAACTTATAACTCAAGGAAAAAAGACATCACTAAATACCTTATGCAAGCTTTGGAAGACATGATAAAGTAAACCTTAAAGTTTTAAAACATTGAATTCTTTGTTTACAGCTCTCCTGATTGATAAAAAAATGCCAATTAAGGAGATACAATTGGTTCTGGGTGACAGAGCAGTTCTCTGGGGAACTGGAAGCGTGTGTCTTTGTCTTGCAGACCAGAAATGTAAATACAGAAACAGTGACCTAGGACTGAGCCTAATTAGCTCAATGAGATAAAACTTAGGGCCAAGAAATTTTTGGCATTTTAGAACTCAGAACTCTGACGGGTCCTTCAGACTTTGTCAAGAAATCTTAAATATCTGTTTCATAAATAGTAAGCCTTAGTGATTTGAGCAAGCAAATTCAGCTTACTAGAACTATTATTATACCTATCTTATAAGTAACTTTTAAAGTGAAGCTATGAGATCTCTAGCTTTTGTCTGTTTATAAACCTGCGTACACATTACAGATGTGAGATATTTATACAGCTAAAAAAAAAAAATCAAAGTCAAAGAGCTCTGCTTAATTGACGTAAAAAATAAGAGCTTACAAATTAAGTATTTTTAAAATAAAAACTGAACAATTTGACTTTCAGCATCACGTGAACTGGAAAAATTCAATATTAAGATAATATTTGATATTGTTTAGTTTAAGTATGTTCTAATTAATATAGACATCTTTAAAGTCATCAATATTAAGTATAATACCTTTACTGTACCTAGGTTTAATGAAAGTCAAATAAGATTCTGTTATATCTGGTGAAGATTTGTCAAGAAAAAAATAACAGTAATGTGGTGTGGTAAAATTTTAAGTAAATTAAATGCAAATGAGATGAGAGCTTTGGGTAAATTTTTAAAATATATTTTTAAAATGTATGCTTAACATAATCTCTAAATGTTTGGTATCTTTAAATTCTAGAGTTGTGCTAAATTAAGTTAAATGATAGGATTTTATTTAATAGCTATGCCATTTTCAGATAAAATAAGATTGAAATATGAATTACTTAACATTTAACTTACTCTTACAGAGAAACTAAAGGTGTTTAGATATATTAATAAATGGTTGGTGCCACCCTGAAATAGACTCTATTTTTAAGGGAATGATCTAAGTATCCTAGGAAAGTAAGATAAATGTGTAAAGGAAGATATAAGAATGGAATTATATTTTGTTAATGAAAAATGGTGACTTTGTCCTGAAGCTGGTTATTTCTGAATGGAACAGAAAATAAGGGACACACTAATATGAGAATAGAAAGCTGTGGAAGGCTTGTGGAAGAGGTACCCTAAGGAAAGAGTTTCGTACGTTGTCGGAATTGGCTAAATTTAGAATCAACTTGGGCAAAGTAAATGAATCTTAGAAGTAAGTTGGTACAAGACTAGATTTGGTTTTCTCGCTGTTAAGAGGAAACATGTTTTTTGAAATGTTAATCCACCTTCAGCAACAGATTGTAAACCTTCTTATACCACTTAACTGATCTGTTCTGCCTTTACCTTTGACGTATTTTCTTGTTAATGAATAAGTACTGCTTTACAGTGACCTATATGTTTATCTGACCAAGTGTTCTGAAATCTTTTAAAAAGATCCCCAGATATCAATTTCTAATTAAAGTTCTTTTAATCTCCAGTTAAGTTTGGGAAGTTACAGATGGCCCCTGAAACATCCCAAAGAGAGATTTTAAAACAGTAAGTTTCAATTGGCATGTTAAATAACATGATATTGTCAAATGAATAATAAATCTTCTAAGGTTATATTGTATGAGAAAATATTATTAATATAGATATTCTAATAATTATATGGTCTCCCTAAAATTCTGGTATATCTGAAATGTTACCAGTGATAATTCTGGGTATAGTGACCAGGTTTCTTTATCGATTATACTATAACGGTGTTTAAGCATGCTTTTAAATCTTTGTCTTTTATAGACTTTTAATTGTTTTCATCTAATGATTTTGAAAATGCTTTCTCTTCAAGGAGATTTACTGATTTCTAATAAATGTCAAACTATAGCACTGAACTAAACTGGGTAAGAAATTTTAAATATCTAATGAAAACTCTGATTAAAAGAATTAGTTATGTGGGACTAAGTAAACTGATGAATATGGTTATAATTTTTGATGTTGTTTGAACTACTACTGGCTTTTAACCTGTTTCCCAGACATAAACTCTTCCTTTTAAGCTAGTTATAAATCACAGAAATTTGATAAATTATACCTATGTAAGCAGACTTGATACAGTTATCTTTTCTCCCTATCTGATCCTTCAAGAGACTAAAAACTCTTAGGTCCCCAATGGCTCAATCAGACAAATGAGGAAGATCATCTCCTAACAGATATAAGAATCTAAAGGTATTTTAAGAATTTTAAAGAGAAAAGAAATTACCTAAATCTGTAAGGCAGAAATCAATGACAAGCCATTGACGTGGCTTTCCAGGCCTTAGCAAATCTTATTAACATTCTACCCTGAGACTCCTTATTAAAAGTTCCAACACAGCCAATTTAAAAAAGCCTATATGATCAAATAATCAGACTTGACTTGTAAAGAAATTAATCTTGATTTGGCTTTATTTGAGAAAAATGAGGGTAATTTTAGAGAGAAAAAATATTATATTTTACTGGATATTAAGTTCTAGTTTTGTTAATTGAGGTCTATATTTACTAAGACACTTCCCAGATCATTCCTTGCTTTTATGTCATATTGCTGTACAGTTTAATTTAATTATGAAAAGGATACTCTAGGTTTGTTTCCGAAGCTCAGTAATCTATCCTTGTGTAAATTTCCAATGCTCCATGACCTAAGCCAGGGGATTATACATACTGGAACATGCATGACTTAAAGAACTGTCTCCAACCTGAATGGAAAGACCTTTTATCAAGTACTCTTAACTAGACCATACACACAAAAGCTGAAGGAAACGGAATTTCGGATTCATTTCCTATCAGAAACAGCCCCTTCAGTTCACTGGCCTATAGAGCACTTGCTCACCTGAAAACAATGCCAAAATGGTGAAAAAGCTACCAGGCCAGGATGAGAAGAAGACGACATCTGAGCTCGACAGCTGACCCAAGACAACGGACCAGGCTTGTATACCAATTACTTTGACAATTTCTCCTACCTTTGATTATGAACTACTCCAAGTGTTAAGTTTATGGTAAATTACCTATGTCTAGTACTTCTGTGTTACCTTGGTGGGTTTCCCTACTCCAAGGCTCTAACTAGATAGCCCTCAGAAACGTTATTCTAAAAATAATTTATAGTTCTGTTTAGGCCACTGTTGATCTTACAACGTGGGAGAACTCACCTGGCCAATTAATACCTGCTCGGAGCCTGACCATAAATATGAACTTTCTCATAAGATCACTCAAACTCAATCAGAAATACAAGCAAAATTTTAACCCAAATATACAACTTCTCTACTATTAAATTCTTACTCGTGACTTTAAAACGTTACTAGCTATATTAGTTATATGATCTCTATTTTATTAAATTGTTGTCTGTTACATTTCCCAACGTGTAACTAGGCCTACAAGATTGATGATGGCTAAACATCCTGAAGAAATAGATAAAATTTTTAACCCTGCATAAAATAAATGTAATAGTGTGATTCTAGGTATGGTAATGAGCAACGAAGGGCAAACATTTCCTGGATCATAATAGACTAGTAAGACAGGCGATCCAGAAAACTTTTAGTATCAACAGGCCCTGAAAAAAAACCTAACACCTTGAATGGCAGCTCAGAAAATTCTTCACCTGAAATAGGAATGAGCCATCCTAGCACCGTGGGACAAAATTGGTCATGAAATGTCTCTCAAAATATAGGTCGAATTTAGGACCAAGAGGGAGCACTGTGAATGAAAATACTACAATGGGAGTGAAAATACTGCAACCATGTCAGTAAACAAAGAATGCTGAGACCAAGCCCTCAGCAGCTGCTGCCACACCCCAGCGAGGATATGCCTGAAACCCAGCCTTTCAGCCACTCACAGTGGTGCCCTCTGAGCAGACTCAGAATAAGAAAGGACAGGATACTGTCCCTAGATAGCTAGGTGCTTGCCAAAGGAATGAATTCAATAACCCATATATTTGCTTCATCCCATACATAGAAAAGCACTAAATACTTGAACTTGAGATATCTGGCTTTCTTTAGATAACAAGCAATCTTTTATTGTTCCAAGTACCTGGTCTTTGTTGTAAAGCTCCTATTTATCCAAGCTCCTCCCCTACCTCTTGGGAGCAGTCCCTCAGAGATCTGAGAGGCTGTCATCCAGGCTCGAGCCCTCCCGCCAAATAAAACATAACTCTTAAATTTTAGGCTGAACGATTATTTCAATGAAGTCCCAGAATAGACACAACTCATCAATTCTGTAATGGAACACACTGAATCAGGAACCAAAAGCATGTTCTAGTCCCGAAAAACTACGGTTTCCTCTTTCTTCCTGTCATTATACAATCCCACCAGAACTCATTAATTTGCTGTCTGCACGCTTGGCAACCAAACTCAGAGAAGATTCAACTTAACAGAGCTCCATGCTGGGGAGAAACCCCCGCAGAAGCACAGCGGTCGGCCTGCCCTCCCGCACGCTCTGCTGACCCCTAGTGTCCTCCGTGGAGACCAGGCCAACAGAACTGCTCCAAACAGCTACAAAGTCCCACAGATTAAATAAAAGCATTTTATTTTATACTATATGTTATGTATATACTCATCTCTGAAAACAGCTTTGCCAGAAGCCCAAATCTTCAACATTAATCTGCAAAGGCAAATCCGGTCCCCAAGGGAAAACAAGTTTTAAGATGATGCTATGGCCTCCAAAGTCCTCTCCAGGACCATCAACCAAACTGCCTGCAGGCCTGCAGCTGCAGGCGGCTACATGTCTGCTTTTAAAGCAACCCCTTCCTGCCCTTGGGCACTACAATGTCCCTCTACGCCCTCCCTTCTCAGGGTAAGAGCAGCTGCTGCAGAACCTTGCAGGGCAGCACTGACAGGACTGGACAAAAGGATCAGAGCTAAACTAAGCCTTCTGATGACACGAGCTGTGTCACTTTACAGATGAAGATATATATAGAGAGGGGTGGGGTGATATTGCTCAAAGTCACACAGCTAATAAGTGGCAAAGTCCATACCTCTGCTCCTCCCTCTGGCGTGATGCCCCAGCTGGGACGCCCACAGGGTTATCTCGTGCCTGCCTGACCAGTCCTTTACTGTCACTCATAACCCACAACACGGTCTGACCCTAGCCTGCCTTTTCAGCATCTTTTCCTTCCAATCTCGCAGGAACAAGGCTGCTTGGGCCACTTTATGACTTCCGGCTTCCCAAAACCTCCATGCTCAGGCTGGTCTTGCCTGTGCATCCTTCCCCATGCTCAGAGGCACTTCTTCCCCTGCAGGAGGACTTTTCCACTCTCCGCAGGGACACCCCCTCAGGGGAGCCCTCTTCTTGCCCTCAGAATGGCAGGTGTCCCAGGCCACATCCTGAGCTGCCCCATTAGGTCTGCGGGTGCTCAGGTCTGCTAGTCAGACCAGCAGCCTCAGAGCCAGGAATTATGCCCGGGTCACCCTGCAAACCTACTGCCCACCTCACAGCCCCCAGCCAGCAGGCTACCTGGAAGTCACAGCAAGTGCCCCACCCAATCCAGAAGTCTCTTCATTTGCCGGCACCGCTGATGACTTGACTCCAACCTTTGGTCAGTTTTGCAAAAAAGAGCACCTTCCACAGTGAACAGTGGGTTTTCGCTTCAGCTCCCATCCTTACTGCAAACGTCAAGGGAAACCAAAAGGCCTTTTCTCAACACTTTTCTGATGACACCCTTCCACCCACTATACTCATATGCTCAAGAAAATTGGGTCCACGTGATTTTGTTTCCCTTACGCTAAGTGGCTCAACACACTGTGTGATTTTTTTTTCCTTTTTTGAGGGTATTTGTACTCAGTTTCTCGGCTTTAATCTGTTTTTGTCTCTCTCTTCAGTATCCCAAGCAGTTACCACTTCTTAGCCACTTCAGCAGCCTCCCTCCCAACATCTAGTCTAGGAAATGAGCTGTGATGAGGGGCCTGGAGGCAGTCACAGAAGAAGCAACTAAGGGACAGAGAGGGGACATAGTTTGCCCAAGGTGATCAGCCTCAACCCCCAACAGTGTGTTTCACGTCCCTCTGTTTAACTCTTATGCTAAACAAGCTAACTTTTTGTAGATTATGGTTATAAACAGATGAGGTATCAAAATACATACAAGGACACACATCAACTCTAAGATGTTCATTAACTTCACTATTTTGTTTCTATTTTTTTTATTTCTATTAAAAAATAATTAAGAACCTCTGCAGTCAATATAGAAAAATGTTACTGGGTTTTAATCCAGAATATAGAGGTGTTGTGTGTCATTACTCATACTTATTTGTATGTTCACAAGACAAAATGATTTGAAGGTCTCTCTCCCCTCCTCCTACTCAGTACCTGCTCTCACCAGATCTCCCAGTCCACACATCTAACAGCCTTTCACTTCACCCACAGCTGAATTCATCAGTTTTCCCCCAGAGCTCCCTCTGCAGCTTTCCCTCCTCAGAGCACAGCAGGACCATCACTTACCTCATTAATCCACCCAGAAACCTGGGCCTTCCTCCATCCTACCTTCACAGACAGCATTCATCCTTTCATTTTTACCATCTAAACATGCCTTCAATCTGTTCGCTTTTACCCACTGACCGTCCCACCGCTCAAGTGGAAGCCACCAACACTGCACACCTGGACTCACGAGTCTCCCAAGTGTCCCCACAGCCGCTGTCACGTACTTGAGACAAAAGGGATTGTGTCACTCCCGCGGTTTTAGGACTCTTTTCAAACCCACTCTTCTTAGAAGAAACTCCCAGTTCTTCACCTGGTAAAGATCTTTGCCATCAAATTGTCAGCTCAGGGAGGGCAGGACACGCCCTCTCCCCTCGGCCCCTCCCTCTGGCAGAGCATCAGCTTGGGAGGACCTGCTGAGCTACACCAGCCTGTATTCTAACCCTGGTCTTGAGTTCTTAGCAAACTGCTTCACTTATCCATACAAACCCAAGGTAGATTAGAAAGATTTTAGATGTTGAGCTAGACTATTGATTTGGGGATTTTGCACTAGCAACCTGCAAGTACATGTTCTAATGATTCTGTCTTCTTAAAACCACACCCAGATTTAAGGAGTATTTGTGGAATGTCTTCGGAGTAAAAGGGACTGTACTTTAACAGACTATATGTTTTATAACATGAACAACCCTGACAGGGTCACAAATGGAACCACCTCACAAGTGACAGAAGACAGGTGAGAGGCACAAAGCAACAGGTCACAGAGATGGTAAGAGCAATGTTGTTTCTCCAACCCCCCAAAAATTTTTTGAAAGAACCGAAAACTCTGAATTTTGAAAGTAAAACACTATCATATAAAGAAATAAAATAAATAATCCTCTTCATCAGTGTTTCAAGATCTGACTGCAGAATTTTTAGCATGCCATACTGAATCCTAGCACAGAAAAATCAGATGGACTAGTGGTGAGTAAGTTCCAGGGAAACGGCAGCAATTCCTCCACTTGTAAGAGGACACACACTCAATTGTCGAAGGTGATTTTAAACCACATTCTGGAGAAATTCAGAAGATTCAGGCACCGATTCTAGATGGTGATGACACGGAAGGACGGGTTGGATGCATGCTTCTAACTGAGTCACCGGCATTCTTACACTGCAGGGGGAAATGGAGGCTCTCAGTTATGAGCAGAGATGTTCCTGTCATTTCTCCCAGGCCGTGCCTCGGGGACTCAGTGTCCTGCAGCAGCCTGGCCCCAGGCGAGGACCCGCAGCGTGGCCCACTCAACCAGGAGGGGCACTGTGCTTGAGAAAGCCCATCCCCGATGGGAGAAAGAGTGGCTGGTGGGGTTGTGTGTAACTATAAATGATCATAGAAATACACCTGCATACATTCATTTGATACAATTAATATTAGCAGGCTATTTAACAAAATTTCAATTGTCAGTGTTAATTTTACCATTCCTTTCCTCTTGTCCCCTGCACTCTGAGACAGGCTTAGGCTCTCTCACACCTGCAGCTCTGATGCAATAGTTGTGAAGTCATTTTACTTTGCTGCAAGTGTCCTCGCTCCCCGTGTCGCTGTGACTGTCGTCTCTTAACAGAGTCAGATGTCTTCCTGGATCTCTCCCTGAGTTCCTTGCTCCTGCTTCTCAGATCCTGAGATAAAGAACAGGTGAAGACACATGACTAGAAAAGGCACTGTGGACTTGACCAAAGTCCTCAGTGACCCCCTAGGTGAGTGCTGCCCACCCCTTACCTTCAATTCTCAACGTTCTGCCCAGGGTGACATCCAGACAGGAAAGAGTCTTGGGCCCAATTAAAAGCTGTGAGGCTTGGGTGCAGGGAAAGGTGCAGGAGCTACTTCTGGAGCCGGGCCCCTCCCCACCTCTGCTACTCTCTCCCCCGAGGCCCCGCCCCCAATCCCCCAGGCTCCCTGATCTTCTGTCCTTCTCTTCTACACTACTCCAAGCCCTTTTCCCCTTCCTTTAGTCCCTGATTATCCCCAGCTGGAGTGATTTTTTCATCACAGCATCTAAAAAAATTTCCTACAGCTGAAAAAGAAGTCTCCAGAGGTCAATGCCCACATGGTGGTTCCTGAAGAGAGCCCCTGGTTAGGGGGACTCTCACCAACACTCACAGGGCATCAGACATGTTGCAGGGTCGACCACCCCCAACAAGAATTTGCTGTGACCCCTATGCCCGCACAGCATCCCTGTTCACAAAACTTTAGTTGGGCCACTTATCCGTTATTAAGAAGCAAAAGTAAAAAAATTGCTCATGTTTCTTACTAAAATTATCTATGAGGTGGAAAAAGAAATTGTAATAGAAAAGAACAAATTTGACTCCATGTTAGATGTGTTCGTTTGTCTTTAATCCTGTACCCTGTTTTCTAGGCTAAGACTTGTTATCTCTGCACCTTTTGTAAAAGAAAGTTGCCTTTAGCCTGAAATATCCAGGAGGGCCTATTCTGCGGGCTCTGATCTTTAAGGATGTTAGCTCTTCTACACTTATGTAGAGATGGCAAGTTGCAAAATAAAGAATAAACTTTGTTTTTTTGAGGTTTTACAGGGGTGCCATGATTTGACCCACATGGACAGCTGCAAGAACAAAGGATTCCAAGGAAATCAATTCGTACAGCAAGAAGTTTGCAACAACCAACCACACCCCCACCACTTTTTAGTATAAAAGGAGACTGAATTCTGACTTGGGGAAGAGAGTTCTCCTGGATATCAGTATGCCATCTTCTGAGTCTGCCAGCTTTTCAAATAAAGTCACTATTCCTTACTCCAAAAGCTCCTCTCCCGATTTATTGGCCTGTCATGCAGCAAGCAGAACGAGTTTGGACTTGGTAAATAAATGACTGCATTAGAGGTAGTATGTCTCCACTGTTTCCTCATTTCCAGTATGTCACAACCAATCAATTTTATATGCTGTTTAACAACACGACCAAAAAACCTATTATACGGAATTGATTCCATGGAAATAAAATTATTTCTTCTCCTTCAAAACTTTGTTCTTTTCTATTTTATTTTGTTTTGATTATTGAAAAGAAAATAAAAGTCAAATCATTTTATTTCACCTATTTTTTATAGCTACATATTGTAAATACTACAAAGATATTTAAATTGCAATAAAAATTGTTCATATATTAGTATAAAGATATATACACAATCAAAGCAGAGTAGGAAAGGAGTGGATATTTACTAAAAATCCACTGCACATCCAGTCTTTTACAAGCATATTCTGGAATATAAGCTCTATTATCCAGGGGTCCACCACCCCCATTCTCACTGCCGAGTCCCAGAGTAATCAACCTCCAAGGCACCAGCATAGAACCACGCGATCACTATTTTAGGTATAAATGAGGGAATTAGCTCTTTCAATTCTAAAACAGAAACCTTAAAATAAATACTGAACTTATTTACAAAGAAAATTGGACACAAAAAAGTAGTTTCTCCCCCAAGTCACAAAGATAATTACTGGTAAAGGCAATATTTGAACTCATCTGCCTGATTCTAAAAACTAAGGTGGAAATCCCCTTCGACTGTGGAGGTCCAGCAGCACAGCCTATCACCCTATCTTTGTTCAGATCTAGCTTTAGACAGCCTGAGACAGCACCCCATTCCTATGGAACTCGAGGGCAAACGATAACAATAAGGATTTTATATTCAGTAGTTTCTTAGGTCTCATTTATATAAAGTGTCAGCAGGTCAGCAGAAAACTCTGGGAAATATGAGTGGGTCCAGAGCTTTTTGCTGATAAGAAACAATCTATCAGGACAGAGTGACCTTCCCATGAGAGGCCTCCTGGACATAAACTAAAGGCAGCTGAGCAATGAAAACTAGCAAGACCATGGAACTCAAGCAAGAAAGATCCCTGCCATTCCCCACCCAGTTGCCTCTTCACCCACATGGACAAGATGGCAGAAGACCCAGGTTCTTGTCCAAGTTACACCATCATGGATTCTCACCCATAAAAATTTATGACTCTATGCTGTCTTAAGCCATTTCCAACTCAAATATGATGACACCAATATCTCAGCAGAATGTCTATGTCTTCACTTTCTCTCTTCTATTAGGATACTATATCTATGGCCAAAAAGCAGAAATCCAATTAAAAACAACATGCACGAAGGCTGGTGAAAGTCTGCCTAAGAGACTTTGTTCTCACGCTCAGTGAATGAAAACTCAGAAAAAGTGTTCCTTCTCCCTCTGCAAGTGGGAGGTAGCCTGATTGTGTGTGTGTTTGTGTGCACGTGTGTGTGTGTGTGTAAATCAAATACAATGCATTCTGGGATGTGTACAGATTTTTTTTATGTTACTGTCATTTCATGAGGATGAGCCAACCTTTAAAGTAACTTGAATCTAGTGTTCTGAGAGAGTCCCAGGATCTTTTGATGGAGGAGGGGAAAGGGGAAAGGAAAGGAGGAAAGAAGTAAATGAAGCAAAGGAGTAAGAATACTACTAGGGAAAGGCAAGACTTTAATTTTGTTCCTACTTGCATCACACACAAATTAGGGACTGACTTTCCCCTATGTCTCGTCAAGCACTGAGTTGCAGAAGAAGAGGCGACAGCCCATTTCTCACTGAGATTGTGACTGTACATGGCATCTTATAGACACAAATTATTTACCCTGATCAAACACTCTAGCAGCAGGCCGTAATTCTCCTGTTTTGAGAGACAAGAAAACAGGAGTTCAAAGAGGATGTATAACTTGAGAAAAGTCAGAGGACCAGTAAACTAAAGAGGATGAATTCAAACTCAGATCTGAATGGAGAGTCTGATCTTCCCACTCCCAGGGCTGGAAAATCCTTAACAGACAGGCTTCCCAGCTCCCTGCATTGTTCCTGGCACCAAGCATTTCCCATGGCGATGGTCTCCTGTTCTCACAGACACAGTGCTCTGTGCAGCCAATAACCTCCATTCGACCTTGATCATATACCTGCCTCACTCACCAGGCTTCTCCATACAGACAGGAAAGCTGGCTTTCAAGTGCGTACAAAGCCACCCCTGGTCTTACCTGGGCTCTTCAGTGGCTTTTCCAGCATAAAGGCAGCCATGAAAGTGCTCACAGTTTGTACATGAGCCACACTACCTCTCTCCATCTGTCTCCCCACCTATACTACTTAGCTATGACCATTTTGAGAATCTTGGAAACAAATTTTTAAAAACAGAAAAGAAAGTATTCTGTAACAAGTACTTAATACCTACAATTTTAAATGACAAGTTACAAAGTGATTATTTACAAATTGAATCTGCCTTCCTAGGTGTCAGTTTTAACAGTTAAAATATATAATAGCAAAAATTCTCACTTACAAAATTAACAAAAACATCAACAATAATCTGGAATAAACTCAAGAACAATGCCCATGTTGTACATGGAGAAACACAGGACTGTACTGAGGGGTAAAGTAAGAAGTGTGAATGCAGAGACATCAACATATTGTATGGAGGAAAGCAGTTTTGTAAAGATGAACGTTCTCTTAAAGATAATTCAAAACTTACTTAAAAATCCCATGACAGCTCTTATCTGTTTTTTTTTTAACTTGAGCAAAATATTTTGGAACTCTTCAGGAATAATAAAGTCATAATACTAGACAAGAAAATTGGGGATGGAAAAAAGAATAAAAAAATCGCACTGTCATATATTAAATAAATTTTTACAATATGTAAAATATAGCACTGGAGTAAGAAAGTAAGACTGACAGAAATAAACCATGAGCTCAAAAAGAGACTCTAGTGTACATAAATATTTTTTACAGGTGGGATTTCAAATCAAAGAGCAAAGTATGAATTCAATAATTGTCTTGGGACAATCAGAGAATCACCTGGAAAAACCAAATTCTATTCCAGTCATAATGACCACAAGAAAAATTACAGATAGTGATGTAAATATTAGAAAGTACTAATAACAGCAAATACAACTCTTTGCTCATAGTACTTCAACTTCTCCTCACTATAACAAGTAGTATTATCATCTCCATCATAGAGATTAAAAAATCCTACAGAGGAGATATATACCATTATAAGAAAGTATTTCTAAGAATACTATCAAGGATAAAACCCAAAAAGAAGACATTTACTGTCTTAAGATTATTTTGGCCACAACAAAAATAAACCTACTGAACAAAATGAAAGGCAAGAAATGACAAGAAAAAGCTCTGTGATACATGTTAATGAAGACAAGGGGTTAATGTTCATAACATACAAAGAGCTGTCACAAAGCAACAAGAAGCTCCCTCACTTAAATGTGTGCAAAGGACAAAAGGGATCATTCACCTTTTAAAAGTCAGATGGCTAATGAGTGAAAAATGCTCAATACCTCACTAGTCATCAAGTGCAAACTAAAACAATGAAAAAGCAATTTTGCTCATCATATTGGCAAATGTTTTTAAAAAATATTCTAGGTAGTGTCCATCTTTGAGAGAACAAACTGAGCGATCTTTTTGGAGGACGACGTGTCAATGGATATGTAAACTCTGAAAAATGTGTGTACACACAGACTGAACTCCATTTTAGGAATCGTTTCGTTTAGAAAAAAAATCAGTTCAAAAAGATGTACTCATCAGAGCATTTACACAGCACTTTTTACAATGGTGGGAAGAAAAGCTGAAGTGAAATCATATCCAGCGATAGAGAATTGGTTACATAAGTTATTCTACATCTTTTCATTCCCCGCAGGAGAAGGAATTTCTAGAGTCACTTGAAAGGAGCCTGTGATGTATGTAATTGTCACATCCAGGGACTAAATTTCCAGAAACCTTAACTAAAGGAATACTCATACAAGATCACAGGAATATTTGTACAAGAAGGACGCCAGTCAAACACCCTTTCTGACAGTGGAAAATGGAGAAAACTTAAGTATCCACCATCAAGACAATGATGCGGTAAATCAAGGCGAGCTGTGGGCACTAAGGGGCAGGCGTTTTGGTGTGGTCCAAGGCCTTGTCCACAGTACTCTCCCACCAAAGGTGTCCTTACACAAGAGACCAAATCTACTGCACATCAGGAGACCCCTCTACTCTATCTGAAAGGACCGGGTGAGTCTGGAGTGGGAGGACGTCTATGATATACACCTCAGTGAATAAACCGAGCTGCACAAAACATATAGTATGGCCTTATTTTTCAATAAAGCATATATACACACACATATACATAGATTTCTCATATACATGTATGTATGTGTATATATATATGACAGGCATAAAGGTCATGAAATATATACACCACATTGTCAGCAGTTTTTACTCTCAGGAAAAAAAGGGGAAGGGATGTAGGGGTCTTTCGGTACCACCACAGTTCTCTTTTCAGTATTTCAGTTAAATATACTTGGAATTTAAAAGTTTATTTAAGTCCGAAGTAAAATGGACGATGCCTCCACAAGACAGAATGCTATACTGGTCATTAAAAATCATGCCAGGGGAGAGAGAATACTGTAGAAAAACATGTAATAAGCCGAATGGAAAATGGAGGTCTCCACACAGTAAACAGGCACAGAGTGCTCGCTGGTTTTTATGACAGACGTAATACACACTGATGAAAAGAACAGAAAATAGATGTTAAAGTGTTAATTATTATCTCTGAGTAGTGGGACCAGGATAGACACTTTTGTCCCATTTTTCAGACTTATTATATTAAATACACATTATTTTTCATCTGAAAAAAGCATTTTTAGATGTCTAGTACCACACATTGAAAAAATTACACTAGTACTTACAGAAATAACTAGGAGACACGGCAGCAGCGTCACACAGTGTAGAACGGGCGATCCTGATTAACATCGTGCAGTTACATAAGGACCCACAAAGTGAGAGCACCTGCTGTCATAGGGCGTAGCCCCCTTCTATTTGTCAGTTGTGTCTTCAGGGCTGAGGCAGTTCTGAGCACGGCCAGTGTCAGTGCTGGTGTCTGGATGGATGCCACTGGAGGTGAGGGCACCTGCAAGCCGAGAGGAAGAACAGAAATCATCCTCTGCTTTTTCTGTCTTGTTACTTTGTTACTTTTGAAGAGAGGTGTAAATAAGATAAACTAAATCTTCCCTACTAAAATTTCAGTAATGAAACCGTTTTTAAAGTGTTCACAACTTATAATCTGCCTATAACTGTCTTTTCAACAAAGCATCATATTTCTTAAATGTTAATTAACTCAGTTAATTAACTACCTGTTGAAACCTATTAAAGAACATGAAATGCACTATGTAAAATCACCACGCCTGCAGTGACTGGCACAGCTGTCTTGATAGCAGTGCAGTCAGCCCCCACCATCCCGTGGCCCTGAGCTCCTGATGCTGCTAAGAGAGCACGCTGCCACCTCAGATGGAGAGAAACGGTGAAAGCGTTTTCTGAAATCTACAGCACTGACAAAACATAACTGACATATCCCAGGCTCCTTTGAGGCTGTCATTTTCTGTTTCTGGCCTACACCCGTCAATGAGCAGAATCACCCCATTCCCGAGCCATGGGACTCACGTGGGAAGCAGTTTTGGAGAAATTTCCAGGTATAGAATGTAACCAACTATACATAGAACTCTGAAAAAAGAAAAGATGCAATACTCTGATTTTGGAAGAAACTCAACATATTCTCCTAAGCCTTAGTAGCTGGAAAGGCTGGGCATCTCCTAAGCCACTTATTTATTTCACAGCCAGTGAGCATCTCCCACAAACCCTGTTTCCCTGTGTCTGCTGGGAGCCTCAGGCACACTGTTGCTGTCGATCTTATAAGTCACAGGGCTGAGGCGCGTGTCTCACGCCTGCAACTCTCACACAGGCTCGCCTCCTAGCCTCACTGTCTGAACTTGGCCCCATTTTCTCACCTGTTAATTTGGTATCTGTTCTTCTGTAAGCTGCCTGAAATGCTTTTTGGAACAAGTCAGAAGAATCAGTGGGTAGAGTAATGGACAGATGGACAGGTGAGAGTTGGGGAGACAGAGTGACTCCAAGAAAAGGGGAACAAAGAAAATTTCCTATGCAGAACCCTCTTCTAGTCAGGGAAGAAAACCACCACGGAGAAGTGTGAAGAGGCAGGTGGCTTAGGACTGTTTCCTGGATTCCATGAAAAGTCACACCAAGAGATGAGAGGGTAGAACTATAAATAATAAAAGAAAAAAGCATGCATGCTTGAAAAATATATCTACAATATGTACTTTCTAAAGAATAGATTCAAATCAGCACGGCCCAATAACACAATCCTTGGGTATTTACAGAAGTGAGAATCCCATCTCCAAACCACAAGGCATCCCTTCGGAGCACTAAGAGTCTACACGGGACGATCATAAAGCTGTCACCGCAAAAGCGATGCTATCCTGCCCTTACGAGGAATGAGCAGCTGTGCTCGGGCTGCCGACGCGCGCCATTTACACCCCACAGCACCTCTACGGGAGAGGGCCGCCTAGCGAGCCCCATCTCTGCAGGACAGAAAACAAGTCCGGGAGAGGCTAAACCGACCTAACAGTTCTCCATCTCACAGGACTGGTCACTCCAGAGCAGGACTCGAACTCGGACCCACGTTTGTAACCGCAGTACTACCGTGATTTGTGTGCTTTTTGTGTGTATAATACATTTGTTTCCGGCATGAAAGGATATTTAACAAATGTTCGGTTGTCTTGTCTATCTCATTAGCTCACAATCTTTATATTTTTGAATTGTACTCTTTTCCCCTGGAGAAAGGAACGGAAAGAGCGGGGGTCAGAATGAGATGGGGCTCCATTCTTTATCTGTTACCTCATCTCATCCAGTCCCCAACCAGGGAGAAGGAGCAAATGTTCTCTTCATCTTTAAAGAGAGAGCTCCACTGATGGTGACTTACTCAACTCCAAAACCAAGTCTGGGAGAAGGGCACAGACAGCAACCAGAGAAGTATCACCCGTAGGAAGGAGAAAAGAGCTCAGGGGAGGGCTCAGGGGGTCAGCCTGATTTAATTTCAATGGATAATATAATACCACAGACTAAAAATACATGCAGTGAATTTGCTATTTCTTGACATCTAGCAAGTTTTCATAGCCCGCATGAAACATTATCGTGAACTAGTTAAAGGAAGAGTACACACTCAGGGAAAATCAATGCCACAGGCAGGCTGAAACCCAGGCTGGAGGAAAGGAAGAGAAAAGGCATAGTTAAGAAGAGGGGAAAGTCTGGGAAAAAGACATCATCACAAGGACTCTCCAGCATCATCCAGCTATCATATAATCATTCATTCAAGAGAGAGTTACTTAGGTCCTATTTTGTGCAAGATTTTACACAGGGCAAAGCAAGAGTGCAGCGTCCATGGTGGCAGCAAGTGGCGGGGCTATAATACAATTCTGATCCTGGTACCTTGCACACTTGTACTCAGTATAAAGGCAAAAAAATAAGGTAAAATAATACTATGTAAACTCTACGCATTGTTGAAAAAAATTAAAGAAGACCTAAATACCTGTACAGACACACCACGCACATTCCTGGATCACATGACAACGCTCTTGGGATGGCAGTGCTCCCCAGAGCGATCTGTATACTCAACGTGGTCTCGATCACAATCCCAGCGGGCTCCTCTGCAGTAACTGACTAGCTGCTGCTACTATTCATATGGGAATTCGAGGGACTCAGTAACCAAAACGTACTTGAAAAAAAGAAAAAAATGAGAGGACTTGTAATTCTCAATTTCAAACCTTACAACTGTATCTCCAGGTGAGATTAGAGGCCATTTTTAAGTTATTACTGGGTTTATCCTTATTTTCAAAATTTTCTACAATGAATATACCTGTTAGAATAAGAAAAATAAAAAGTAAGGTATCTTGTAAAACATGCACAGTGATTCATTCATTGGGAAAAAAATTATTTTAACTATAAAGAGGTAAATATCTAGTGAAAAAGGACTACTTAAAAACAAGTGTGCATTTACAATTTTCATAAATTGAAAACTGAAAAGCACAAAAACATCAAGTTTCTAGGGAGACTAGTGAAACATATTAATAGTTATTTTCAAAAATTCTAATTGAACAATGAAAACTCAAGAAAGGGAAAATTGTGATTGACACCCAAGTGCAAACACATGGAGAGCAAACGCCTAGAAATCACAGTTCCTTTAAATCTGCTTCTAACTCAATAGGAGAGGAAATTCCTCACTTAGGGGACAGTGGAATCCCATACATAAGACAGGATACACAGTACAAACTGCAGTAGTATCGGGAGTGAATTTCTTAGAATTCTAATGTTACAACATTGCTGAAAAACTATAAAAACACTGACAGACAGATTAAAACACACAGTCATATATATTATATAGAAACATATGAAGTCTGCTCCCATGTTGCATAGAAATACAAACATATTTGTTCATTTATAGGCACTGATTACTTTATCCCAGATAGAATATTTCAACTAAAACAAAAAATCAATAATACACTCCTCTTGTCAAATCTACTTGATAAGTTACTCTGCTATGTAACCATAATGTGTTTAAGATAGATCTAAAATTAGTGAAAAATCTTTGTATGGTTTCTTGAATTGTTCTCAAAATTCCAAGCTTAATTTTAAAATAGATCTGAGCAGTATTTCTATATTATCTTTTCCCTTGTGAAATGAACAACACAGTCTGTTGTCAAAATTCTGTCCTTACAATGATTCACGAGCACCGTTTCCTAACAAAACTGCTGAACAGCAAGGCACTATCCAGACACTGTGACCAAATAAATGAAACACAAGGAAGACAGTGACCCTATCCTGGAGGGCTTATAATCTGTGTCAACAGCGGGTTTTTATTTGATTGGTTTGATTGGGTAGCAAAATAAAATCAATCAAGTACTTTCTGCTTTTAGCATTCTGTAAGTCATGACTGTTTTTAGTGTCATGAGAAGGAAAGAATTAAGCATGACTTGATTAGGTCAACTAGCAACATTCATCACTGGAGAGTGAGTAATAAAGAAGTTAACTGATAGAAATGCTTCTGCCTACATGAGACCTAAAATAAATCTACACTGATATCCGAAAGGAAAATGAGGAGATGAGGTCCCCAATGAGAAAGCAAACTAACAAGGAATCAAAAAAGGAAAGACGTTTTCATTAACGATTCCAGGCAGTAGTGGAGCATGGTGGTGAGGATCACAGATGTTTGGGACAAACATGAGTGTCTGAACTCCCACAGCACTGGGTAGCTGTGAAACTGATATTTCAGAGAAATTTTCTGCATCTCAGTCTTCTATCCATACACTGGGGACAACAACCGCACCCATCTCCTAGAACGGTCCTACGAATTAAGTTATTTTATATATAAAATTTTAAATAAAATACCTCAGATTTTAAATAATACCCCAAAAGCACAAGGAACAAAGAAAACAGAGATAAATTGGAGTTCATCAAAATTTAAAACTTTGCTTCAAAGGGCACTATCCAGAAAGTGGAAAAACAACACACAGGAGAAATTTTTTTCAAATCATTTATCTGATAAGGAATTTGTATCTATAAAAAAAAAAAAGTACCTCCTACAACTCAACAATAAAAAGGCAACTCAATTAAAAGTTGAATAAAGTATCTGAAATGGTATTTTTCAAGGAAAATATACAAATGGCCAATAAGCACAAAGAAACGATGTTCAATATCTTTAGCTGTAAGGGAAATCAAGTCAAAATCACTAGGAGAAACCGCTTCACACTCACAACAATAGGTTATAATAAAAAAAAAGGGTAAAAAGCACTAATAAGGACACAGAGGAAGCGGAGCACGCAGCCCTTGCTGGTGAGGACGTAACACAGCGTGGCCACTTTGGAAAACAGCCTGGCAGGTCCTCAGAGAGTTGAACATTTGGTTTCTGAATGACCCAGCAACTCTGCTGTCTGGGCACAGACGTAAGAGAACTGAAAACAAATGTCCACATAAAAACTCCTACAGGAATATTCATGGCGACACTACTCATAACAGCCAAAAAGCAGAAACAACCCAATTGCCTATCACCTGATGAATGGGTAAACAGTGGGGCCCAGCCATACAGTGGAATATTATTCAGCAATAGCAAAGCATAGAGTACTGACCCAGGCCACAACGTGGACAAACTTTGATAACGTTACTCAGTGTGAAATAAGTCAGTCACAATAGACGGTTCCACTTACATGAAGTGACTCGATTTAAATGAAATGTCCAGCACAGGCAAATCCACAGAGAGAGAAGAGTGGCTCCTTGGGGCTGGGGGAGGATGGGGAAGATGGGAATGACTGCTTATGCATACGGGGCTTCCTCTTGGGGGAATGAAAATATTCTAAGATTAAATGGGATGCACAATTCTGGGCATAGAGTAAAAACGACTGTATATTTAAATGGGTGAATTGTATTAAAACTGGTAAGAAAAAAAGCACCTCGGGCCAGTACCTTCCCTAGTAAATGCAAATTGCTAACTTTTATTAGAGGAAGAAGAAACTGCCCTCAGCATGAAAGTAGGAGATCAGCAAATGTGAGTTAACCGAAATTGGACAAGAGCATTTCACTTGAAACAGTTGCTGAGTGTACACGAAATATTCAGAAATAGGAAAATCTGTTTCACATCAGGAAGAAGCATTCTGCTTCAAATGCAGATCAAGGATTCGGCAAGCCCAGCTGCTACAAATGACCAGAGAAGAAACCTGGTTCTTAAAACAAGCACCAGAGCCAACAAGGAAATGGTAGTGAGGAAAGCAGGCGGCCGACTATCTGGAACAGTTTGCTACAAATAATTTCTCCACTGAAAATTTAAAAATAAAATGAAAGTGATAAAATGCTCTGTTGACCTCACGTGAATGGGCTTCCTTCGGTGCTCGACTGTTCTGTAACCCCGATTGAGAGACTCAGGAGAATCAGCATGTCTCCTGGGAGTCCGCAAAGGACTGCCCACCAGCACGCTGACCACCATCACATCTGCCAGGGTTGAATTGCAGAGAAGAGACCAACTTCTTAAAGGCACAGGAAATGTTGACAAGGGAAGAAAAAGCTGCAGTCAGTCCTGGGACAGAGGCCCTCTGAGCAGAGGCCAGAAGGCTGCAGGTGAACTGCAGTGGCCGTGGGACAGGAAGGGACCATGGGGAGCATATCTCAATTCTCTCCTCTCTCTCCATCGGGTAGGAGAGATAAACCTGCATCCTTCTCACCTGGAACTGTGGGTTGGCTGGCAGATGTCTTACCGACATGGAATGATTATTCAAGTCTCTGTGGAAAAAGTCAATAAATCGAGAGGGAGTAGGGAGCCAACTCCACGAGCCTCTCAATTGCACCCTTACTTATTGTGTATAATCAAAGGAAAAATTCATTAACAGTTGTGTGATAGTAATAGGAACTTCGGGAAAGACAGTATGAAGCAGAGATTGTAGAATACACAATGAGTACAAAGGATTAGTGTATCTTTAGGGAAGTCATGGGGTGAGGGGAGCAAGATACATTTTCAGACATGTGAATTACAAAGCAGACCACCAGACCAGCCAGGTCCTTGTTCTGTGGATCATAGACTATCTAACAGCACACAAGCTCAGCGTTTATAGCTGAGGGCCTCGGTCCTTGCTTTGCAACCAGCAGAGTGCTATCTAAAAGCTCAACTATGCAAGCAAAGCATTGTCTCTGCTTTTTAAGGCAAGGAGACTGGAGTGAGGATGTACAGGCACTTGCTTGCAAAGCAGTTTTTAAGCATATATTTTTCTTCTTAAAGTTCACAGGAGGCTGGTGTGTGTTACAATTTGTTAAACCAATCATGGGGTCCCACATGGAACCATTATGGAGGACACCCTAGGATGACAAATCCTGCCTCTGGGTCTTTTCCTGCCATCTTCAGCCACTCTAGCAGGGTCTAGGCACATCCGTGAATAACGATCCTACAGAACTACCCACACTCTTAACTCCTGGTGCTTGAAACTTAATTTTAGCTCTACACAACTTACCGTAGAAAAGTTTCAGAAATAAAAGATATAATATTCCTTTTATATCTCATCATATTACTGATTTTTCTGATTGCTCTAAGTTGCTTCTACTTGGTAAAGCACATAATTCTGCAGGTGAATTCAGTAATTTCCATTGGGCATATCTAGCCATTTTGGGCTCTCTAACTTCTATTGGTCAAATACCGATACACTTAATTGATTTCTTTGTTTATCAATTTCAGCCGGGAGGAGAGGGAGTGTCACTCTTTTCCTCAGCCCACCCTCAACCCTTTTCTCATCAACTCAGGCCTCCTGAAAACAAAACAAAGGATTTGTTTCCCTTCTACTCTTTCCACAAAACCAACAGGAAACATCAGCCTGGAGAAAGAATTCAACACAAATGTTAAAACAAAAATCTATAAACCTGGAGCAACTCCATCTCCGAATCATGATACACAATGACATGAGAGTAAGTGTGTCAGGCACAAAGCAGGTGTGAGCCTGACCAACTCATTTCTATTCTTCAAAGGAAGGAAGGTTTTCATATTTTTTATTATCATACTTTGTCATTGTTTCTGATTATGCCAAAAAATAGTTTATGAAAGAATTATGCACTGCAATAACAGATTACTATTGTATCAATTATAGAAGGCATTCAGAGGGGATAGGAAAAGCCACCTCTGTAAAAAATGCAAAATTTCTTCCCCTGTTAAGAACACGTATACAAAATGCAACAGAGAATTCAAATTCTTGTGGAGAGGAGCAAAAGCCACAGAACCAAAGCAAAGTCAATAGAATGAGTTAATTCAGAATTCACTGGACAAACATGCTCAATGCATTCAAATAATTTTAAAGGCACACTGCAAACCATTCACTTAATGATCTGCAGGCTAGAGGAAGCATTTCCCGCTTTAACAGACAACAGAAATCAATAGGGTGCCCCAACAAACAAGGACCAAATAACAATCAGGTTTTTAACAGCTCTGATAAATCAGCATGTTCTAAAGATCAAAATCCAGAAATTTTAAACATTCATTCACACCACAATGAAACAAGCACTTAAAAAAAAAAAAAACAAAGGAACTAAGCACATAGATCATGTGCATAGATCAATGAGGACTTCATGTACCGCTGGAAGAACACGCTATAGCCTTTTACTTGAAAAATAAAACTACTTTTAATGATAACTGCTAAAACACATTTCATCATTCATGTTGCCTTGAAAAATCTGAGGCACTTGTATCTGATCAGAAAAGCAATTCTGGGTAATAGTAGGTTACAATTCAGTGCCAGTTTGCTTTAGAAGAAAAGAGAAAAAAAAGCTACTGTTTCTCATATCCTGCACAAAGTGTGAAGTGCCTCCCTGCCTCTTTCTCCTCCCGTTTTCTGAGCTCATGCTCCCCAACCCTTCTGAAACAAGTATGAGAAACTCTTATTCCCACAAATATGCAAAATGACAAAAGAATATCAATTTATTTGTGTAAATATATGCCTATACCTTGAACTGTAGGAGAAAGGTATCAGAAGTCCATATGAAACTTATTTCTAGATTCCTGAAATCACACACACAAACGTTCACTCAGACACAGACACATACCCCCTGGATTACTGGGCACTTCACAAGTTTAGGAATTCCAACTTCTACAAGATAACTTTGTAGTTAGTTTAAAATACAAATCTGTCAGCTTTTGAAAGCCTTGATCATCTGCTAAACCATCCAAATATCAAAGAGATCCAATTAGCTTTCTCTGTAGAATGTAATTTCACTTGATGGCAAAACAGACCCTAAGAAGTACTGGATCAAAGATTCGTGTTTATCACTACCTATGATCGTTTTTAAGCACATTAACAGATTCAGAAATGTATGTCTCAACAACATTTATTCTTATTGAAAAAGCATACGTGTTCAACTCTCTATACAGTGACTAGGTCCCATGATGGTGTTTAAGAGCTATTTTGTGTATTGAAATATTTATTTTCAAGTGCAGACAAGGAGGGTGTGTATTACTCAGTTGTAGAGCACCTGCTTAGCATGAACAATGTCCTGGATTCAGTCCCCAGGACCTCCAAAAAAATAAATAAAAATAAGTGCATATTTAAAAATAAGAATAAAGTTATATAAAAAAAGCAGACTAAAAAGCACTGCAATCTATGTGCTACAATTATACTAAAAAAAAAGTGTTTCTTTCAAATATTGACTATATGCCAATCACAGAGACAATCACAAATCACACCTGAACCATCACGTGTGATTCTCAACAACCCTAAGTAGACACGGATGAGAAACCCGGCACTGAGGATGAGGAGACGGAGCTCGGAAGATCCGGGGACTCTGACCGTCCTGCTCCCCGTGACACCACGTCAACCCAGGGCAAGCTCTGACAGACATGCTCTGAGGGGACACCCAGCTGCATGGAACCTTGGGGCATTGGGGAGTCCCAGAAAACACTAAAAATTGTTCAGTGAAAAACCAGCTCAAATATATTACACTTTGCCACATCCTTTAAAAAGGGAAAATGACTGAGACCTTTTTGATGCCTCCGTGTCCTTTCTGCCATCATCAATTATTTGCCCTCTCAGGGTGACCAGTGATGAACTGGACCCCATATGAAATGCACTCAGATGGAAGAGCTTTTAAAGTTATTTTAAGAAGTTTGTAAGACCCTGTCAATGCCTCACACAGGTGGTCATCCATCACTTCTCACCTGAAATCACTCCTTTTCTGCTTTTTAAAATCCCTTCATCTAATCCAGGCTTTTCAACAGCAAAGAAGCACCTCAACCACAGACACTGGACAGCTTTTCACCAAACGGGCTCGAACAGCCCATTGGACTACCTGGAAACCCTTTTATTCTATTAAAACCACTTCCAGGTACTTCATCATTTTCTGATTGGTGGACTTGGCCTCTGACTGGCCTACTCAGAGAGCTCCCAGCCTCACATGCGGGGGTGGGAGAGGACCCTGCTGTTGGGGGAAATCAGTGAGGAAGGCGGACATACTCCCGCCAGGTCTGCAAGGGTAGAAGTGCCACAACGTGCTCAGAAATTATACCGTCATCACCCCTGGGCTCCCATGGACTTGTTTCACATTAACCAAACTCATGACACACTGATGAAAGAAAACCAGAAACTTAACTTATTAATGTAACAGAAGACGTGAAACTATGAACCAGACTGAAATATCAGAGTTCAACCATGAGTACATTTTCTCAATGGCCTAATCACAGGGAGGCAGTCACATGGCAAGCATGGACAGAAACAGAGCAGGAAGTGTTTCTAGATTAACTCAATGGGCTAAATTTCTGTTATAAGAACTGATCTACTGCCTGGAAAACAAATAACGCCAATCACGATGCACTCTCTGTGGACAGTGGCCAAGACATGACTATGAGCATCTGTGTAACTCTCCTTTCCCTGTCCTTTCTGGGCTAACATATGCACAGAGGTACAAAGATTCAGGGATGCAGATAACTCTAAACACCCAAAGCCCATCTCTGGGAGCCTCAAACCAGTAAGCCAGGGTTTAAATACCAGCTCTGCCACTTACTATTTCTGTGATTTTGGCCAACTTACCCTCTGTGTGCCTCAATTTCCACACTGTGAAACTGGGATAACAATCAAACCTTCCTTACTCGCTTGTTGAGAAGATTGAAGGATTCATTTCTGTAAAACTCTCAGAAAAGAATATAGCACATTTTGGGTGTTCAACAAATGTCAACTTAATATCAAAGTGATTTACAAGTCTCCCTTCTAATCATCTTATGTGTTTCCTGGCTAGTCTAAGTCCCAAAGAAAATCCTTATTTCTCCTTTTATAAACTCTTGGGGAGGACCCTTCTCTTCCATCCCACCACCTGTTTAAACCGAGGGAGGGAATGCCTCCTAACCACTCCTCTGGGCCATGGAGAGTGCTTCTCCATTCACACCCCTGGCCCCTGGCCAACAGCTAGCCCTCCTCACACTAACAGAGTGAGGTGTGAGTCCAGGGAGACAAGCAGGGCATTTGAAACCCTTCCTTTCTCTCCAGTGTTGATCACCATTGGGAAGCACTTGGGATGCTCGGCTCCATGGCAGGACAGCCTTGTGCATGAACGGGCAGGTCCTCTCAAGAGAAGGCTCGCTGTGTCACAGAGCTACATGGGACAGGGTGAGTCTCTAATTCTGGGACACAGTATCATGACACGCATTTTCCCACAGCCCTGAAGTTCATGGAGAACGTGGCTTCATCAGTAACAAATAAGACATTTATCGCCTGCCTACTCTTTTGTGTCATCTCTCAGTTGGCTGCTGGAGACAACATGTGTATAAGTATTGGATCCCTTTAAGCCCCAAAATATATGAAGTAACAAAGAATTCTGTGGCTTAACGTTGGTTCAGGGCGACTGTGTAACAGTTCTGACTCTGCTGATGCTTAATTATGGGTATAGGAACTAAGGAACCTCCTCAAATATCTTTCAGCATAAAACCAGCTTTTCTTATTTTCCTGTTTCTTAGTAATTGCCAAAGACTCTCAAATGATGGCTTCACACAAAAAAGCAGCTAAAGTTTATGAGCCCTCTTGACATACCCACTGTGGTAAACACTTTACATAATTTCTAATTCTCACAATTCTACAAAGCAGATATGAATGTCCCCATCTCACAGACGAGGGAAAAACTCAGAGCAAACTGACTCAGGCCCACGTGGCTCAGTGGCAGCACGTGCACGCAAACCCAACTCAAAAATCTACACCCCTTCGTATATGTACCAAACCTCCTACCACCAATTAACACACAGCGGCGGAGTCAATACTCAGGGAACTCAATACACTTTTCAGCTTTAAGGTGCTCCAGAGGCCGCTTCTAGCTGTTTTATAAAATCCCGGCTCACTGACTTCTAACACTGGAAGAAAAGACCGATTTTGCCATTGTTTGCACAGCAAGTCTGAAATGTTCACAGCGAGATGACAGAATAAGTCTAAGACATAAGCAGTATAATTTTTCCAGGTAGACAGACATAATGGACATTGTGCTATTCTGAAGCACTAAGCAACGGAATCAAAACAAAATAACATTTGTTAAGCCTTCTTTTGCAAAAGGAATATTAAGACTGTTAGAAGGTGCAACAGCGCCACCTATGGCTAAAATGACCTTCCAGGTTGCCGGGAAAGATGCAACACAAAAATTGCCTGTAGGATCAGAAAAGAGAATCAGATAACTAAAAGCTTATGTAGCACATACTGCACTTTGCTTCGGGGGAAGGGAAGGGTATTCAGTATTTAATCTGATATTGCTAATACTCCTGAATATAAACAAAAGACATAGGTTCATGGAAACTCATCTTAGAAGAGGAAAGAATCCAGTCCAGCCACTTCATTTTACAGGAGGGGAAACTGAGACATGGGTTCTGTCCTGCAATCGGCAGCAAAGCTCTCCCAGGCCTCATGTCTTGCACTGTAGCATAAACCAACAGATCTGTACTAGGCCTATATTCATAACAGTCACGTTTGTATTTTTCCAACAGTAGGTTATCTAAGTATCTTGCAAAATAATTCTCAAAGAGCCAGGATATCATACAAGATTGATGAAATACAAAAATATTTATTTACGTAATAAAACAGCATGAGCTTTATTCTATTAAAAAAGTGACTTGTTAAATCAATGTTTTGATATTTTAAACCTGTTAAGAGTGCAGGAAAAAAAATCAAAATTTTGCTTAATCACAAAAGAGAGAAGCTTATTCCCTGAAAATGATCAATGTGGATTTTACTAAACTTAATGAATCTGGTCAGAATCCCACGAATTTAAATGTCTGTGTGGATGGTTACACGGCAACATGAATTCTGAGTTGTAACAATACATATTCTGTGTAAGTAATATTCAAGGTCGTCTGATTAAGGCAATTTAACTAGTCCCTGTCTCACTAGTATGATACAGATTTCATTAAAACTTCATACTACACTAAAAAAAAAAAATGAATCCTTGTTACTTTAAACCATATTCAAATATATCATATATATAAATATTATAAATATTAAATATGCATCAGAAATAAGCGACACTTTTTAGTATTCAGAGTTGATACTTCTAAAATATCTGTCATTCTGACAGCACATTTTTATTAAGCACCTCTTGGGTTCTTTGTATACAAGGCGTCTAACTCTCACAGTCAGACAAGTTAAACGATATTACTCAAATTTCACAAATGAGGAAATGTACTTAAGCCATGAAAACAACTTACATATTCACCATCAGGAAAGAAAAGAGTAAAGATTTTACTTATAATATTCACTGACAATCTTTTCTTCCATATTAAGACTACATAAAACCAATTCAGTCTTTGTAAGTATTTCTGTCAATAAGGGCCACTAGAGAAAAACAAGTAACATCATTAACAGTGGTCGGACTTTCAAAGCCCACTTCTCTTTGGCACTATAATTGCTTTTAATGTTTTGTTTTTTGTGCTAACAGACCACTAAATTAAAAAAATTAACTTTTTAAGTAATTACCTGAGAATTAAACATTTGTGAAAATGTACAATTTTAATTTGACACTCTGTCTCACATTCTCACTGGTGTCTCTCCTTTGAAGGCCTCATAAGGCTGAGATCACTAAAATCGGCCATTTATGGAGTCACAGCAGTTCGGGTAACCACTCAACGGGAGGCTGATTAGAGGAGCAATTAAGAATGCATCCTGTGCAGCCTGGGTTCCAGCACCGAGCTAGCCACCGCCAGCTGCGTGTGATTTGGGACAAGCTGCTCCATCTCTCAATCCCTCAGCTGCAAAAAAGGAGACACTGATACCTACCCTCAAACACCTGCTATGAAGTAAAACATGAGGAAAGCATTTTAGTGTTAGGTAGGTGTCCACTCAGAGCGAGTTTGGTCATTATGATGATGAGGATGGCTGTTAATAAATTAAGCTAGACCAAAAGGGAGAAATCACCTTAAAGGAGAAACATTTTAATTCAATCAGCATTTCCTTTTGGATGGATTGCAGAATGTTCTATTGATGTTTTTAATAAACCAAGTTTTGTCCATTAATTATAGATTTACAGGTTCATGGACAAGTCTCCAGAAAAAGAATTAGAGGCCTCTAACCTCTGAATACTAAGAAAGTAAATTAAAAAAAAAATCATTTGGGAGATTATACCTCATTTGGGAGAGTATGTGCTTAGCATGCATGAGGCCCTCAGTTCAGTCCCCATAAACTCCATTTAAAAACTTTCTTTTTTAAGAAATGGAGAATTAAAGCAAAAAGATGGAGGAATACAGAATTTTTTAGAGACTCATCTCAGATTTAAGACGGGGAGAAAACATCCATTTCTCAGAGGAAATCTTCAGAACTATGTAAACAGGATCTGAGATGTCTAGTCTTCTAACATTATTCATGAATTCATATTACCAAGTCTTAAAACTACCTGATAACCCACAGAGGTGATACTGATCGTAACACCTGCCAACACGGATCGAGCTCCCGCTAGGACTGCTCTGTTCTGACATCTCTGCTCCTGAGGCCTGACCAGGCTGAGAGCACTAAATTCGGTCATTCATGAGCATCTCGTGTAAGTCCTCCATGTGTGCTTCTAACTCTCCCCTCACCAGCCCCTCTGAGGGAAGCACTGTTATCATCATCCCCACCCGCAGATAAGGCCACTGAGGCACAGAGTCTAAACCCTTTCCAGGTCACATTGGCATTAAAGGACGTCTGTATTTCTGCTGTTTTGCTTTTGACAAAGTAATCTGAGATATCAATTCAAGGGAGACTGTTAAATAGTCAAGTCTGTCAGGTCTTCACCTCAAAGAGCAGATACTATAAATTCCTGATGTAGGATGAGGCTGCCGCCACAAACTGACTCAGCTTGAAATTAATATCCAAGATGAAGCAGCGGATTCACGTAAATATTCACGACTGTCAACTCCGCTCTCGGGTCTGGGCCCTTCACTGCCTGAACGGGGGTGAAATCCCCACCCGTGTCAGGGAGGGACGCGCAGCTCTTCCGGGACTCACCCAGGATTCACGGGCTGTTTCCCCCCACAGGCTGTCCTCAATGATTAAAAAGCTCTCAAGATTTTTACACCATGCAAAACTAAAAGACATTTCTGCAGATGGAGCACTTTCTCAGGCTTAAACCTTTTTTGCCTACACTCAGCAAGGGGCAAAAAAAAAAGAAACATGACTCTACAAAGTCTCTGACCCTCACCACTCACGGGAGTAGAACGGCCACAGCAGCAGATGAGTCTTCTCATTGCACGATGAGAACAAAATAAAGCCGCCCCAACCACAGGCACTCCCAGAGACAGAGCTCAGCAGTCTTCTGCACACTCACAGTTGTGCAGCCCTCACCACCATCTATTTCCTGAACACTTCATCACCCCAGAAGAAACCCCCTGTCACTATCAGTCATTCCCTAATCCCCCTCCACCCAACCCCTTTCAACCATCACCTGCTCTCTGCCTCTGCATGTGCCTTTTCTGGGCATTTCAGATCACTGAAATCAACAATATGTGGCCGTTTGTGTCTGCTTCCTTTCACTTAAAATGCTGTTTTCAAGGCTTGTCCATTTTGAAGTGGTATCAGCATCTCTCTCTCTCTTTTTTTTTTTTTTTTTTTGAAAACGTTAAAGTTTATTAGAAGGTAGTAAGTACTATCAAAAAGAGTACGGTGGAGCATAAGTGATTGGGTTTCAAAGGGAAAAGTGCGGGTTGAACAGTCAGGGAGGAGTTCCCAGAACAGGTGGCCTTTTTCATTTTCCTCTTTATTTGTTTTTTCTTTTTTATTCACTCTTACATGTGAATAATGTTCCACTACATGGAGATACTACATTCTGTTCTTCCATTCAGCAGCTATTTATGAATGAAGTCCAGTAGAATGAGTGTAAGTAGTGACTACCATGGATGGCATTTAAGCAAAGGGCAAGACGTGCTTTCAAAAAACAAGCCAACAAACAGAGGCACAAGGAAATTCAGTGCGTTTCTGAGCAAAGAGCATGCTTGCTTCGGCAGGACTACCGTGCAGGGCTGGGGCGGATACTGGCAAGTATCACGGTGAGGGAGTCACCTGATAAGACTCCCCACTGCAAGCAGCTCAGCCAATTCTCCCTCACACTGTATTGTTAGAGCCATGTTTCTAGGTTACTCTTATTTCAAGTAATAGTAATTTAACTACACATCTGATCATCTGCCTCAGACCACATTACCTAGAAGCCACAGAAAATCATTCACTGACCGGAGCAGCTCCAGGACATAACGGTGATGGATCAGGGAGTCCAGCAGCATTCCAGCCTGCAGGCACAAACCCCACATGTGCCCTGGTGATGTCTGGAAAATAAAATGCATGGAAATATCTCATTGCTGGTACACGACATCTGCCCTCAAATTGCCCCAAAATCATGCTGGCAAAGCACTACTCAAACTTTTCACTCCAAAAAAAAAAAAAAATGCTAAGAAGGCAAATTTAGGCCCTTCCATTAAAAGCCAGCAACCATCACTGCCAGTATCTGAGCTGGAATTCTCCTGACTTCAAAAACCACCGCGCAGTTACATTTCAAAAGTGAAAGTCATATATGTATTCCACGTAGATGATATTACAGTAGGATTTTTCTTTTCAAAATTTCCAGTTGCAACATTAGCACAAGAAAGTTTATGTTTCAGCTTTAAAAAAATCAATTATCCTCCACTTTCTTAATTTTGAACATATTATTATTTTATAAAGGGAGCTATGCTGCATATTATAAACCAACTGTTTGGTTTCTGCAAATAAGACCTTTATGACCTCACTATTTCAGAGCAAACTTTAATGATGTTTTGAGAGGTGGGGCCTGGGGCGCTCACAAACAGCTCTTTAAATACTGACAAGTATGTGCTCTTAAGTAATGCAAAGGCTCTAAATCCACACTAGCTCAGAAAGCAAAGAAACTGCACCAAAGACTTACTTTAACATTTTAATATATTCCTATTGTTTTGAATATTAAAGTTCTTAAAAGATATGATTTTTTTTGAGAAAGCCAACAGCTGTATTAAATTTCCTCTCACCAAGAAAGCAATCTTTATCAAGAATAAAAACCCCTATAGAAATCGAAATGACGGGACGTTTCTAGCTAAGTGAACATGCAGATCTGAACACAAACCTAAATCCTATCAGATCTCACTCGAACGAGCTCAACAAAGTCCTGGGCTACCCTGGAACTTAGCTCTTCTTTTCCAAAAGTTGGCTGAGCTAAGATCATCACACAAGGCAGGGAAGGAGAGAAGAGGAAAGTCCACCTGGCAGCCTCCATCTGTTTTCTTCCAGCCAAAAGTCGCCTCTAGGGTCGCCCTGCTAACAAGCCCTCCCCATAAGGAAATCCGGCATCCACACTGCCCCTGCCGTCCCCAAGCAGTCCCGACGCCTCTCTCCCAGCCTGTGAATGTTCTTCTAATGACACCCCCTGTTGGTGGCACCCTTCCCCTCTTCCCTGCTACACACACACACACACAGAGCCACAGCAGTCTTCCCAAATCACAAATTTGATTACATCACCCCCACTTCAAACCCTTCAGAGGCTCCCTGGTGGAATTCTAGCCCCACCCCAGACACTGCTTGCCCAGCCTCACCTCAGTACACAGGTCCCCAGTGACCTCAGGGGCCCCCTGACTTGCTCCTACTTCCCACTTGTCTCCAGGCTCATTTTGACTGTTTCCCAAGGAAGCCTTCCCTCCTTCCAACTACCACAATTTGTTCCTCTATTCCTAGAACATTCTAGGCTAAGTCAACTTCTGACAATGCTAAGCTCACAAGAAGCAAATACATTTTGCTTACTAATGTGGCTCCACCCTCTCTCCCCTAGACACACAGAAGTGCACGTGTTATGAATAAATGATTGACGGGGTGGGTCTCAAAGAGACAGATATACCTACTCTCACACGTCCCGACCCTTGTGTCTGTAGAATATCAGAAGAAAAACCAGAATTACCTTTCCTGAGGGTCACTTTCTGATGACACCCTTCACTGACTACTGTGTCAGTTCTAGTAAAACCCAAGCTCTTCCAAAGCCCTCCATCCCGGACTCTCTCCAGTGTCCTCACCAGCAGGGGCACCTTCCACCCTGGACCACACAGGGCACTCTCCCCGTTTCCCCAAGCCAAAAGCCTCCAGGCATCTGCCCGGGCTGCACCTGCCACCTGAGCCACATTCTTGACTACTTCTCCTGGCTGACACTCTGTCCTCACAAATGAATGTAGAGTCCATTTCTTCCAGGAAGTCCTCTCTGATAATGTCCTTTAGGTCTTGGTTGGGCTTCATCTATAGCAGCAGTACATGGTGACCAACTGGGTGTTTGCCCGCTCCTTTGAGACCACGAACTCTTGGGGGCCACGTGGGAAGGAGTGAGAGATTACAAGAGGGGTGCGGGAAGCAAAAAGCAAAAATCACAGCCCAAGTCCCAAATTCAAGGATACTTTCTCAGGAAAAATATAAACAATTTCACACGTGTGCAATTTGGCTACTGTTTTTGTGGCTTGTGGACAGCAAGAACTTGGTGTTCTAGTCCAAAACCCAGATTACATGCAAAGAAATGTATATATTCATATCCAAAGGAAACCAGAGCTGCTCAACAACAGTTTGCAGTTAGAATTGAAAGGAACTTTGATAAAGGCAATCTCTCTCTCTCTCTTCCTTCTTTTCTGGCATCATATAATTTTAGAAGTATTTGCGTGACCAAGAGATGGCTACAGCCCGTGATTCTTCACTGGAGTGTTTGGGGCTGAGGAAGATCAGATTACATTCACTGCGTAAATGCAATCACACCAACACACTGATAGGTGCCGTGGTGGTGGAGATGATGTTCCAAAACAGGCAACATTATTCTGTAAGAGAACTCTAAATAGAAAGTAAGAAATGCAATGTTCTGTAGTCAATTTCATTTGCTATATGGGTCATTAATTGATAGTATATCTTGTCTAATGAAACCCAAAAATAAATTGTCAACGTCGATTTTCTTCATCTGACCATTTTATGCTAACTTTGGATATTAAACCCTCACTCCATAAGTAAAACTCAGGCCTACACTGCAGCACAGTTACATCCCGTGGAAGAAAGCCGATCAAGGGAGAACTGGAGAGTTTCCCTTCAGAAGCTGCTAAGTCTGGTTTTGCACCTGTACGTGATTTGCAACCACGTCATCGAGAATGGAGAATACCTAACAACTGTGGGGCGAAAAGCACTGCGGTGCTTCAGAAAAATCAAAGAACGCTGAGCTTTGTGAAACAGTCCTGAGGCACTTAAATCGTACTTTTTCTGAAAGGCTCCAAAACTGACCCAATTCATCATTCCAGGTTCAACAGGGAGGTACCGGAATTAGTAGAGAAAACATGCCCTTGAAGTCTGACAAGGCCTTGCTTGAATTCTGCTGCAGCATTTACTAGCCACTAAACGGACCAATTCCTTAACCCTCTGAGAAGGCTTCCCGATCTGCAAAAGGGGGCTGCCACCGCCCACCTGGGAGGCATGGATGTGAATTCAACACGCAAGTAGGGCGGCCGACTGGTACCTGACACGGGGCCTGGCTAGTTTCCCTCCACTGCCCTTCTCCCCCTTTAAACTTGCACTGTTCCCCCGGTAAGGATCAAGACCACGGAACAGAATGCCCGATTTTTCTGTGTATCCCCGGATACATGACTTACCCTTAGGAGGCCAGAAAAACTGCTTCCTCCCCAGTCACTATCAACGTTCTTAAGATTCTGGGTATTTTTAACTCTATTTTCCAGGGAGACTATTCCAGAACTTTCCAAGCACCATTCTCCAGGTTGGCTCCCCTCCCAGCACCCATCCTTTCTCACTTCAGATACTCTGTATGATTGCCTTCTGTTCATGGGAAAGCGAGTCCGGTAGGGTGGGGACTCCCAAGGACTCCCCCCTCCCTCACAGGTGAGTGTGACTACCTTCTGCCCACTCCTCACTCCAACTCCAGCTTCTAAGAAGTCTACCCTCCAGGACCCTACAGACTCTGCATCTTCCCAAGACACACACGTGGCCACGACCCTCCCTTCAGATTTCTTCCTGGCTGGCCCTGCACACCCCCCGGCCCCTTAAAGATAAATGGCATTAGGCTGAAAATCGCAAATGCCGCTGACTGACACACCAAAGCTGCATGGTCTGGGCTTTCCTCCAACCCAGGCAGGGCCCTGCCCCCCCTCAGCCTCAGTCTGCAGCTCTCGAGATGATCTAATTCACATGCAAGGCTATGAACACCAGCTAAGAATGACGACTCCCAACGTGTATCTATAGTCCGGCTCCTTCACCTGAGCCACAATCTCATAGACACGAGTGCCTCTTTGAAGTCCTAACTTGGATGACAAATGGCATCTTAAAAATGCCTCATGTTCACCATTTACTCTGGAATTCGATTCCTGGCAGGTACCTCCCAGACTCCCCATTTTAGTAACAGCCCCAGCACCCAACTATGTGTTTGAGGTCACATTCAATTTCCAATGTTCCCTCCCCTAATCCCTGGCCTGGAATCAGTCCTATTATTTCCGTCGCTAAGCCCATCTCAAATGTGGTTCTACAGGGACCATGGCCGTAACCCCCCAAGTTCACAGCATGGTACACTGACTAACAGTCCTCCGTAGGGTGCTCCCTGGAGGGGGAGGCATCTCCTGCCACTGGTCACCTCAGAAGGCACTGTATTCTCACAAAGGAGGCCCAGGAGAAGGGACTCAAGGTTCTCCCGTGGTCTGAGCTTTGAAGGGCCCGAGGTCTGGGGGAGCTCCTAATTAGCAGACACACTTGCCAGTGAGCAGATGAGGATGGAGGAACCCAGGCAAGGCTGTTCTCACTCCAACCCCTGGGCTCTCGGGAGCCACGGGAAAGGCCTGTGTCCAGGGCACAGCCCGGCCATCACAGATCCCAGCCAGCATTATCCAACACGGACAGCCTAGACTCCATCTAATTGTGACACTTACTTCTGTTCTGTTCCCCATCCAGAATGTGATGGACTCATTCAGATATTATGGCCTGTCTCAAGCGATACAAATTCAGTGATAAATGAAGTGTCCACATTTGGACCAGAGCATGAAAGGAGAAACAAGGCCTCATGTTCAGCATGATGGTGGTGGCCAAACCCTTCCACCGAGTGAGATGAACCATGATGGGGGTGAGAATCCAAGGTCCTAGGTCGGCCAAAACTTCTTCCTTCAAGGTTGGCTGGGGTGTTGCAGACTCCCTACCGCAAACTAACTACACGGCCGTCAGTGGTGGACATCAGCTGCAACAGACACGGAGTCAGCTATTTATGCCAACATGGGTTAAAAGTAAAGGCCGGGGCAGGGAGGCCTGCACGGCTGCTGAGGCAAAGCACAGACCCGGCTCTGAATGCCCACTGGCTGGAGAAGAGAGGAAGCTACGGTCCCCTTTAGCGGTCGCTGTGTCAACAAGATCCAGGTGAGCCAGCTACTTAGGAGAAGGCCATGTTTTCCTGATACTCAGAAAAACCAGCCTCGTAAAGGGAACACAAGAGTGGCATGGATTTTAGACCCCCCTAAGCCACTTTATGAAGGCAAAGTAAAGTAAATGGCACAGGGATGTTGAATGCAAAAAAAAAAAAAAATTAAATAAGTAAACGGTGACTGCTTCCTCCAACAGCGTCCCCTGCAGCTGCACACCCATGAGCCTGCCACTTTCTCACCAGTGACCGCTGGCCAGGAAGTGCCATCACGCACGTCACACTGTGACAGCCAGGAACCGCGTGAAGAGCACGTTTGTGTAAAAGCAGGAATCGAGCAAGATGCTGCAGACTTTGACTTGACAAGATTAAATACTCCATGAAAAGAATCCCTCAGCAGCCGCCAAAATCAATTCGCATCTCACTTCTTCAAAACAATCAAACAAATTGAATAAGGGCGCATTTGTCACCAAATATAAGGAGGACCAAACAGGTTCCTCAAAGCAAGGATTTTAACAGGTATCAAACACCAGTGGGTGATGTGCTAACAAAGCAAATATTCCAAAAAATTAGAAAATAAAAAATGACTAGGATAATACATGGATCAAGGTAACTGTTAAGTTTTTGCTCTTTAAAGCGATGGAGAGAGTACGGAGGGCAATCTGGATATTTCCAATGCAGGGTGTGCACAGCCCACATTTTCAGACGCAACAACATGCTCACTGGGCAGTACAAGAGAAAAAGAATAAAGAAAAAGGAAAAGAGGAACAAGAGAAAATTAGAAACACACAAGAACAAAAATGATTTTGACAGCATGTACAAGAATTTATGTGAGTGTGTGAGGCCAGGGATGCTGGGACGGTGAGACCCACACTCACCTCCTGCTCCAGGGAAGGCAGGGGCCTGAGGGGAGCGGCGCTGCCGGGGGACCCCAACGTGATCAGCGCCCCTAACCAAAACTCCACCTATATGCGTCTAGGCAGCTTTTGAGCTACAAATTGTGGTCGCATTTCAGGCTGGACAGTTTTACTCACTTCCACCAAGAGTAGCAGGAGAGAATTAGACTGTTCCTGTACCAAAGCATTGTTTAAAAAATTAATGACTGTGGAATAGTAAAAGAAAAAATTGAGTAAAAGTGACTGGAGGAGAATGTGGTTGACCCGAGCTCACTGGCCACGTTATCTCACTGACGTTAAGATGCTGGCTGAGCCCTTATGGTACCAAAACAGACAGACCCACCAGGAGGGAGGTTTAATGCGCTGCTGTATTTTGATGCCGGGAGCCATGCCTGGTACACGAGGTTCTGGGTAAACAATGGTGACAGTGTCAACCACTATGGGCTAAGCACACATCCAGCTACTCCGCCAAATCCCAAGGGCAGACTTCAAAAGGCAAAAACAAGTTGGCATTCTCTGGTGGGTCTGCAGAGTCAGAGCCAAGCAGTTGCTGAGCAAACATGTCACCAGTGCCTCCTATGACAAAAGAGGAGGCACTGGCCTGGGGCTGGGGCAGGGCTCTAGGCTTCCACTGCTCACCAACCAATCTGTCCAGGGGGAGAACGTGGTCTCTGCGTATGTTGCACCTATGCACCTACCTTGACTGACGCCTGGGGGCTCAGCAGGAGGTGACATGTGAGGTGAACGGAGCCAGCCTCGGTGTAGCACAGTGCTGGCAGCTATGCCCTCAGCAGTGCCCAGGCTCCTAAACCTGACACCTCATCTCCAAGGAGCAGAAGGGGAGTGCGGGCATGAAGATCACAGGGCCCTGTGAGGACAAGTACAGGCCATGACATGCCTTGCCTCTTCCTTAAGCCATAGAGTTATGTCCGGGAGGAACAGAAAATTCATCCAGAGCCCGCTAGGCACCTCACACACGTGGGGGACTCGGGTCACCTCTGCCTATCACTCACAGGGCTGGTCTGGACATTCTTTTTATCAATTCTCTGGCATCTTCTCCTCCAACTTACCAACAACCAGAAAGTAGAATCTGATCTTAGTTAATTTCAAGAATCACAGAGCACCGCCTCCACAGTGGGCCCGGCAGCCGTGCCAGGTCCTCCGACCGTCACCTGTCAGACCGCCATGAGTTCTCTCCAGACTCAAGGCCTGAGGCCGTAGGCCGTGGGCACACAGCTTCCCTCACTCTCCCCAGCAAAGGGGGACCACCTCTCGGCAAAGGCATGTCACCCTCTTCTGCACGAAGGACAGCACTATAGATACACGGGGAAACAGAGCAGATGGTGGGGGGGGTAGGCAGCCCAGAAGAGCTCGTCTGTAATTCCGAGACAAAATGGGGCCGTTGACTTAATCACAGGGACAAATTGAGGATGAACATTTCCCTGTTCTTTCCCATACTCCGTGATATGCCTTTCCCTGCATAAGGAGTTCATTCGGAGGTCCCTGGCGGTGATTCTGATGTCCCAACATGGCATGCTGGCTGTCGGGCAGGAAGAGAGGGCCTGAGCCGAACAGGTGCTGGGCCTGGGAGGCAGGAGACACCGGCTCCAGCCCCAACTCAACCAGCGCCTCGTTCTGCCTCTCGGGATTCAGCATCTCATCTACAAGCAAAGGGATGAGACTATCTTAAGACAGGCTGCCCAACATAAATGAAATGAGAGCCATGTAAAGAAAGTTTCCCAGTTGCCACATTTAAAACAGTAAACAAAGAAACAAACCAACAAACAAAAAACAAATACTAGAAAATGATTTTAAGAACAAATCTTAACCTACTGTATGTAAAATACTATCATTTTGACATGTAATCAATATAGGAAGTGATAAGATAGTTTACATTCTTTTTACTAGACAAGTCTCAGCGTCTGATGTTCATTTGACCTACAGCAAATCTCAGCTCAGAGCAGCCTCCTCCCCAGCTCTCCTAGCATCAGTGGCTGTGGATACTCTATTGGACAGCAACTCCAGGGGTCCCACCAGGGTCCTGGCTGAAAAGCTGGAGTAAGTGTCCACAATAACCCTAAAAGGATCTCTCTGAAACAAAGGCAGATTCACTTTTAAATGTCTGTAAACCGGCGGGCTGCACCTCCCTCCACCCTTGGCTACAAGAGAGTCCTCTTCCTTGCTGATCCCTTTCTGGATGTAGGGAAGAAACCCGGCACACAGCCAGGGTGGACTGGCCTCCAGGTAAACTTACCTGCTTTCTGTGTCCAGTCCCATGATGTCCTCCTTCTCAAATGGGATGCAGAGAAGGAGGATCTTGTCCCCAGAATTGTCGGATGCACCGTCCAGCCACTTGGACTTGGGCAAGATGAAGAGTGACTCAGTGAAGTCGTCGATCCTCTTCTCCACCTCCCTGCAGTCCTCGTAAATTGAAGGCCACTTCGGTGCGCGGCTGCTCGGCCACCTCCCCATGCAGCAGAAAGTCAAAGAGCTGAGAGTCATAGAGCGTGGTGCCATACAGCTCCTCTGCACGTGGAGCTTTTCGAAGCCTTGGCCGAGAGGCAGTCAGTAATGATGACAAGGCCCAAGACCTTGCGGTGGGTCTGGAAGTCGCTCCACCCATTCTTGGGCGCATAGTGGTGACTGTAGTGGATACAGTTTGCCCACTGGGAGCTGCACGGACTGATCTGACTCACCAAGGTGATTCACTTATAGATGCAAAAGAAATTCTCCTCTGAGATGATCCCCACGTGTTCGACCACCACGGGGAAAGTCTGGTGGTCCTCAGCACACTGCACGTAGTCAGGGATGCTCATGTTGCAGGCCCTGACGAGAGGGGAGAGGAGATCGAAGTACATACTGTACTGTGGGCTGCAGCCCATCTGGGTTGCGGTGACCTGGTGTGTACCAACCAGAAGGCAAGGGAAGCTCAAGTAAATCCGGGGGTACAGTTTGTCCTCAGAGTCTTCAAATGGCTACCGTAGCTCGGATCACATTACCCAGCTTTTGGTCTAGGCTTCCTGCCCTGCAGAGAAGGGTCATTTCTTGTTTTCTGTTTCCAAGCACCTACCAAGGCCCTGATGCAAAGTCACTGCTGAAAAATGCTGAATAAGGAAATGAACAAAGGAAGTGCTTTCCCCATCCTCCTTCAGCAGAATATAAAGAAAAGTACTACAGTGGGATCAAAAGATCTGGTTTTCTATCCAATTTATTTGAACTCCTAAGCTTCAGAATAATGGATAAGAAAACTTGCCTTGGGGAGGAGGGTACAATTCAGTGGTAGAGCACGTGCTTAGCATGTACGATGTCCTGGGTTCAAACACCAGTACCTCATTTTAAAAAATGAAACAAATAAATAAACCTAATTACCCTCCTGAAAAAATATTTTTTAATTCAAAATTCAAAAAAAACCTTGCAATTGACACAACATTGTAAACTTGACTATACTTCAATTAAAAAAAAAATCTTTCTCTTACATGAATATATCTGGATTACAGAAGTTTGCAAATGTAAAATGCCTAGGGTACCACCTGCATAAAAAGGGGTGACTGTACAAATTTAGTATCGCTCCTTTATGAGCTATATTTCCTTTGGGGGGGTTATAACTTCTTAGAGCTAATTTTCTCAGATTAAAAAATATAAACATTACCTGATTCTCAGGACTGCTGAAGAATCAGATAACACTATTAAAGCATCTGACCCACAGAGGTTACTCAATAATGTTTGTTGAATGAATGAATAAACCAGCAAAGTGAATGCTGCTCCCTGCCACAGACCATCATAATGGTACTGCATGGAAATCCCAAGCCCACGTTCCACCCGTCTCGACACTAACAATGTGGGTGACCTGGTCAGGCCTGTGTGATTCTCTAAGCCCCAGTTTAATCGTGAATAAAATTAGGGCAATAAAACAAACCTCAAATTGTTAGTGAGTCAGTAATGAATTGTACCCCAAACTTGCAAGTTGGAACCATTAAGGAAAACTATACAAAGGGTCCATAGGCCCTCTCCATATTATCTCTTACAACTACATGGGAATCTACATTATATCTCAAAATAAAAAGTCTAATTTTTTAAAGAGGCTATTGAGGTTAAATGAGCTCACTGTCTCAAATAAGGAACACAAAGCACAAATAGGACAATGCCAGCACATGAGATACACTCAGTTAACATTCCCACTCAACCCATTGGTCCCTCCAACTTCAGAGCAAGAGGATGGGTCCTCGTGGCAAGAGGCCACTGCACCTGAAGCTAACAAAACTAATGGTGCCCACTTCCAAGAGCTCCTGTCATCACCCTTGTTCTAATTTTCTATTTGTAATTTTTTTCTTTTTATTAAATAGAAACTCCCAATTGCATAGCCTTCACCTGACTAGATATCATGATGGCAGCCCTTCAAAACCTGACCACAGAGATCATGATGGCAGCCCTTCTTGGTGAAACAATAAAATGAAAAGCCATTTCCACAAGACCTCTGTGTAAATCTACTAGGGAACTTAATCCTGGACTGAGGAAGAGGACTGGGGAGGAGGGGGCAATCAGGCGCACAGAAAACTATGGGCCACCTGTCCCACGATGGACTTTAGACTCAACCCTCACCCTACAGGAAATTCAAAATACACACCGACAGATTGCTATGGACAAGATTTTTTTTTTTTAAACAAATCCCTGAATCCCTAGCAGGTCTTATTTCTACCGAAACACAAATGGATTATGTGTATAATGTTTCACAAAAGCCCTAAAATATTATCACGCCAACTTGACACATCAAGAAAAACTGAGGTAGAGAAGTTTATCACATTGTACATGATTAGAGAGAGGCCACGTCAGACACCGTATTTAAATCCAAGCCACTGCTCCAGTGCTCACACCAGAAAGTGTGACATACTGCACCTTTCCTGCCCTCTCCCTGCAATAAATCTCTGAAGAGTCTTTTCTGTGCCACCTGGAATCACAATCACATCAATTTTCCACAAAGTGCTATGTCACTCCTTGGAGGCTGTATCAAAATCTAAAGGGTTGGGATGGGAGGAGTGATTTGCATTTTCTGTTTCTCAAAGGAAACATGGCTTTAAAGGAAACTGAAAAGCACATATCTAGTCTAAGCCCTCATTGTGCAGAGAAAAAAATGGAGGCTCAGAAGAGATGAGGAAAGGTCCTTATTAATAAATATATCCTCAGCGCAGCACCAAGCCAGCCCTGGGCACTGCTGGGGGAGGATCTGGGAGACCCAGGAGAATGAGTGTTAGAAAAAGGAAAGAGAATAAGCATAAAAGGCCCTGTCTCTACACCACCATACCATGGAATTCCACCAAATTACCAAGTAAGGGTGCAGCCAATATTAAGGTGGGCTAAGCAGGTTATAGAAACCTGGAAGTCTCAACCATATTGGAAATTCCAACATTTACTATGTTTTTTTCCCAGTTCAAGCATCAACTCAGTGGGAACTCTGTACCAGGGACTACACGAGGCCTGGAGTTCTCCCAAATACAGACCTCTATTACCACGTGTACAAACCACATAAAGGCCACCAGAAGAAAAGCACCCACAGATGGAATTACTGAAACTGAAAGCAGCCAACCAGCATATATTACTAAGAAAAATGGTGCTCCTAGAAATGGACTCATGGACATAGAAAGCCAACTGTGGTTAGCAGGCAGGAAAGGGGGGATTAACAGATACACGTTAATAAATATAAAATAAATGACAAGGACCTACTATATAGCACAGGGAACTATATTCAATTTCTTGTAATGAGTTGTACTAAAAACAATCTAAAACATATTTATACACATATGCATATGTTCATAACTGAATCTCTGCTGTACACCTGAAACTAACATTGTAAATTGACTACACTTCAATAAAAATTAATTTAAAAAAATAAGTAAAAATAAAAGCAACGCCATTAAGAAAAAATAAAAGAACACTCTAATCCCCTTAGCTGTAGCTACTGAAGAATTTTGGTTGCAAGCACCAAGTCCACTGGATCACTCCAGCACTGGCTGTCACTCTTTCTGACCATCAGAGAGTCACTTGGCTTCACTGAGGTTAATTTTCTCTTATGTGAAAGCCTACAGTTGCAACTAATGATGTATAGAATCTCATCATTCACAAGCCCAAAAATTAGTGAGGACTTCCCATGGGCCAGGCTCTGGAGAGATGAAAATATAGGGTCCCAGTTATATTCATGAGTAGAAGAAGTTTATGCCATAAAGACAATAATTCTTCCTATTTTGATAGACAGATTCATTGCAATTCTGATTAGAATTCCTACCAGATTTTTCATGGAATGTAACAAGTTAATTTATGGTCAAGAATAGCCAAGAAACTTCTTTAGAACCACCACTGGGGAGGGGTGGATTGGTCATTCATTTCCACTGGTCTTTCTGATGTGATGAAAACGTTTAGGATAATAATTGTTGCACAACTGTAAATATGCTAAAAGCTGCTGAATTGTACCATTTAAATGAGTGGACTTCATGGTGTGTGAACAATATCACAATAAAGCTGTTATATGAAAAAATATTTCTTGACAATTATTTTTCCCTCTATACTACTTAGTCTGCCCCACAATTTAAGAAAAACAAAAAACCAAAACAAACCAAACTGTGCCAGGAGCTCTTTAGGACTGCAATGTCCCTGGGTCTCCAACGCCTCTGGTGGTGCTGTTCCTGTTAACACACCAAGCTGGGCTGGGCTAGTTAGGGAATGTAACTGTCTTTTTAAAATCGATGGTCACACGTTTCACCCTGGGAGAGGGAAGGAAGGAGGATGACACAGCCTTATGCCTTCAGCTCAATTTTAACTGAACCAAGCCCTGCTTTCAACACTGTAATCCCTCTCACTATAAAAACACATGACACCAACAAGCACCGCCATCATAACACCTGAAAGTGTTCAAGGTACTTACCTGGGGCAGAAACACTGAGGGAGGAGACAGAAGCTCGCTTGGCACTGAGGATCCCTTTTCCCGACTCCACCAGTAGCTGGGCTTTACAGCCGGAGGCTCTCAGCCCAGGGAGCAGCGCAGACGCCACTGAGCTGTTCCTCAGGGAGCGGGAAAGGAAGACCAGGGCAGCCCCGGAGTCACGGGGCAGGGAAATGGGTGGAAACGCGGGCTGCAGCCCCGCTCGGAGGCCATCCCCAGCCCCAGCCCCAGCTGCCCCGTCCGGGTCCGCAGACCCCGTCCGCCTGGGACGCAGCCCGCCCAGTTGTGGGGACGGGCCGGTGGCCGAGGAGAGGAAGCCCGGGAGGAGAGGACTCGCGGGCGAGAGAGGGGAAGGGGACGCCAGCAGCGGACTGAGGGGAGCCCGGCTGGGTGAGAGGCGGCAGGTGCACACCTGGCCCCGGGAAGCTGTGGCACTGGGGCACTGGGGCAGGTGGCGCGGGCAGAGGGGTCTGGCCAGAGCAATTCAGCTGAACACAGGCTGACTCACGCCCTCGTGGTCTGTGACACGCGGACCGCCCTCCCGCAGCCACCTGACCCCTTTCCCGGGAGACCCCACATTGCACTTCCACAGCCAGAGGCACCGGCCCCTGGCAGGAGCTAAAGGCCTGCCGAGCGACAGAGCTGAGAAGCCTTTGGGGCTAATCCCCGGCTCGGAGATGGAGCTTCCAACCCGCGGTCCAGCTGACACCGACCGCCCATGCGCAGGAGGGCCAGCAATCCGCCCTGGGTTCTGCAAGAGAAGGTGGGGCAGTGAGGGAGGGAAAAGATGGGAGGGGGAGGAGAGGAGGGAAAAAGTGGAGGGAGACAGATGGACCGGAAGAGCAGAGAGAAGGGAGGGATCTGGAAAGGGTAAGGTCCTAGCGGGGATGGAGAGAAAAAGCTTTACCTCTGGTGGCACCCTGAAGAAGGCGGCAGTCCTGCCTCTGTACCCTTCTGTAACACTTCAAGGCCCGCAGCTCAAGTTTTACCTCCCTGATCCAGCCCTCCATCCGATGCTGCTGCAGAACCCCTACGGTTATCACACCTGTTGCCCCCAAGCAGAGCAGGGTTTTCTGTTGGTCTGGGAACCAAGCACCCGCAGGTGTTGTCGCTCAGAACTACCTTGGGAAGAGTACATATTCCCCTTTTACACGCTGGGAAACAGGTAGGCACGATCTTTGCCTTAGCTCCACTGTCCCAGGTGTTGGGCTGGCAGGGAGCGGGGTGGTTCAAGATCAGAGCCCCAGACAGAGCAGACTGCCTGAGTGTTGGTGCATAGTCCCCATCCGTCCTGGGTAAACCACACTCCACCCTAGTGGAACCATCAAGGGCTCACAGTAGTTCCCTGGGTGTGGGAGAGCTGTCCTCATGTGAAGGAAAAGCCCAGCTGGGCTAACAAGCTAAGTCACAAATCTAAGTGTGATAAGTGTCGGTTTACTGATCTAAATTCTGCTGGGCTAACTCGTAAATCTGAAGTTTAGTGTCAGTTTACTGGGCTAACAAGCTAAGTCGTAAATCGAAGCTCAACAAGTGTCTATTACAAGTTGACAAGCACCAGTGTGCTGATTCCTTCCTTTTTGTTGCTTGAGCCTTATTGGCTAATACACCCTTACTTGTAATTAACCCTTTAAAACTTCATGTGTATGTCTTGGAGGTGGGTGCTCAGAACTTCGGAGCAGAAGCCCCTCTGAGCCCGCCGGCATAATAAATCTGAGTACGCCAACACTCCGAGTGGTGATTGTTCCTTGGCTGGCCTGTTGTTTCCATAACACTCAGTTCCAGTGCCCAGCTTGCTAGGTATATTGGAGTGCTACCAAATCCAAATTCATTCTCTTCAGTGCAGGACAGGCCAATAAGTTGGGAGACCAGGTGTTGGGGCATGGAATAGCAAGTTTCTGTAGACCTAGATGGCAAACTAATGTCCTGGAAAACCATCTCCCCAAGTCAGAATTCAGGCTCCTTTCCTACGTGCTTGGTTGTTGCAATCTTCTTGGTGTAGGAATTCCTTCTTGTTAGAATCCTTTGTTCTTGCAGCTATCTGCCTGGGTCAAATCTCTGTAAACCTCTAACAAAACAAACGTTATTTTCTATTCTGCAATTTCTTATCTTTTTATGAATGAAAATGTGTTAAATATACTTAAAGATCAGAGCCTTCAGAATAGGTTCTCCTGTATATTTCAGGCTCTAAGCAACATTGTTTTACAAGCAAGATGAAGCCTAGGAGACAGAGCATAGGGTTAAAGTCAAAGGAAAAGATCTAATATGGAGTCAGATTTGTTCTGTTCTATTACCCAGGCAGAAGCCACTTGAGGATTTAAATCCCTTTAAGTTAAAAATAACTAAAACTTTAAAGGAATTTACATACATATGTGGGAATGTGCATAGCATATCTGGAAAAGCACCCAAAGGATAGTAAACAGTGGCATCTCCAGGGAGGGCTGAAAGAAGAGAGGATGAGGGAAAACTTCTTTCAATTGTGTATTTTTGTGCTCTGTTTGAATTTTTTTAACCATTTGCATGTATTTCTTTTTCAGTTAAAAAATGTGTAATGGAGCAAAGGAGTAACTAGCTCAGCAAATACAGCAGCCATGGAATCACTGAGTCATCACTTTTGATTTAAGCCAGGAAGCATTTATTGACTCACCTATGTGCCCAGTGCTGTTTTAAGACTTCTTTTATTATTATTATTATTATTATTATTATTATTATTATTATTATTAATATTATTATTATTATTACTATTTTTATTATTACTATTTTTATTATTATTATTATTTTATGAATTAATAACAAGGTATCCCTCACCCCTGCCCATGGCTGGTGGAAAACCAACTGAGTTTTTATTGAGTTGTTTTCCAAGGAGTAGAGATGAGTTATAAACTGAACACATCTTAAGGCAAAAGAGTCGGAGTGGTTTTCCAGCAGGCCAGACAGCTATGAAGGGTTTTCAATAGAGGCCCCCAGAGTCTGAGAGAGAAAGCCTCGAGGACCCTACAAAAAGCTGCCCAAACTGTCTTCTCCATGGCAATACTGAAATAGGAAAGAACAAATCTGACTCCATATTAGATCTGTTCCTTTGACTTTAAAAAAACCAAGTTAATACTCTCCGGTCTTTTCATGGGTTATGATGTCACAGAGGAGATGGACAGGTCAACAAGGAACCACTCTGCCGTGATCACGGAGCCGGGGAGCGGGATGGGCGGCAACATGTGTGACGCAGTTGTAGCCGTGCCCGCGTTTCTAGGCAGGTACCCAAAGTCGCCTCGACAAGGTGTCAAACACTTGTGCCCACGTCCTCATCACCTGACATGTATTAAAGAGAAATGGAAATGTATAAAAGGCCAATACCCTTGGTGGGTACACCGTCCAAAGAGCAAAGTCACAGTTTGACAACTGGCCATCTCGGTTCCCTGGGCTTCATTCTTGGAGAACCTTAAAAACCACTCCTCTGTCCTTAAGAAGTGCTGCATATTTGTCCTATCTTTGGCTCAGGGATGGAGCACGTTCAAGTGAACTTAATGTCTGCACAGATTTGACTGTCTTTCTCCAGGTTCACTTGTCCATTCTAAAGAGACCTGAGCTAAGTCCATCCTCCGTAAGATCTATTCCCTCCAGTGACTGCTCATTGAGCCTGCAATTAAGAGCCAGCAGAACAAGAATGTCCTTAGCTAAAAAGTTCACCCACCCTTCACTGCTTTCTTAATCTCCTCTCCTGGCTAATTGCAACAGACTATCACCTCCCTCCACCAAGCTCCCCAACTATGTCAGTTTGTCTCCCCAAAGAGAAGGTAAGGTCCATAAAAGAGGAGACAACTCCATAGTCACGTCTGAATTCCTAGCATAAAGTAATGTTAAGAAATAGAACTATGATTATGGCTTCTTTCCTTTAAAACCTTTCTGGTTATTTGATTGAGACCTTGGAAGACAGGTGTTTGCATTCAAGTATCTTGATCCTCAAGACTCTGGAGGCCTTTTTCGGAATGGCTGCTCACTGATTCATTCAAACCACAGCTTCTCATTCCAGGAGTAGCTGTGATTCTCTGCCAGGAGTTTGTGGTTACTCTCATGCCAGAAGAGCTTTAAACTATATCCTTACTTTGGATTTGTTATTTTTCCCCTCTTCCAAAAAAATTGACTTTCCTTAATGTCTTACCTTGAGGAATTTTTTTTCATAGTTAACCCTTTAGTAAACCATGCTTCTCGGGATGGGCTTGGCCTTACATATGATCAGTCATCCAACTCCCATTGTGAGAGGACTCGGGCTCACCTCCTACCCTCCAGTCAAGGCAACTGAAACTCAGTACAGGAGCCAACAGGCACCCCAGGGCTTCTAAGGCTTGCGTATCACCCAGAATCCCTGCTTTCTGGTTTGTCTTGGCTTCTGAGGATTTCCCCTCACTTTCTTCACAATTAGCTGTGCAGCTTGAAAGATGAAGAAGGAAGGTTTTATTTCTTAATCAGCATTTTAAGAAACTTGTGTAATGAAGGTTTTCACGAGTTTCTAGAACCCTCCGTTGCCGAGACAGAAAACACACTAGATATTTTCTAAGTTTAGCTATCATGTGTATTTTTTCTTTTCTTTTGTTTTCTTAACTGCAAATAGACATTTTTTAATTAAAAAAAATAAGGCCCCAAATAGGATAGAGACTTGAAGGGGCATACAAAATTAAAGGGCAAAGACAGAAAAATGATAAATACTCTACAAGGTTAATATAATACTTACACTATGGATCAGATCAGCAATTCTCAGTAACAGCTAATTGAAATATGTCCATGAGGTAAAACGTCTCTCCTGTCAGGAGATGGCTAACAGAAAATAGAATTAAAACAACAAACTAAAATTCTAAGTCTGGCGAGGTACAGAATTCTACCAGCTAAATGTGTCTTCTTCTGGAAAAGAGGGAGGCTCACCAGCTCTTTACTGTGGAGCCTGAGCCCAGGGGATGGCGGTGAAGTGAGCTCTGTAAGTACCCAATAGCAAACTTGTGATGAATAAAGAGATGTGAGCTTTGATGACAGAGATGATACTACTATTCACTTGTCCTGTAAAGTATGTCTTCACGTTCAGTGATCAATACCTCAGCGTCCTCAGGGATTAAGATTATAGGAAAATTCACAGCCCGGGCCCAGACCTCCTCTTTGAGCTCATGACAATGCACTTAGATATCTCAAAGGCAACTCGAGCTCCACCTGCAAAGAGCTGACTTCACGGTGCTCCTCCCATAGCCGTCCTACCCAGGGCCCCTGGTCGGGGGGCAAGGTCTCCCTTCCTCTCCCAGCTCAGGCCCATCACTCACAGATGTGACTGGACCCCACCTTCAGGGCCCAGATTTCCTCAGTCACCGAGTCCCACCACCCACACCTGAACTACCAGGTACTCACTGGCACTCACTCAGCACTGACTGTGTGCTGGGGACCACGCTGCACACTGTGAACACGTTATCTCACTGGATCACCACAGCAGTCCTGGGAGGTCGGTACATCACTTCTTCAATTGATTAGATAAATTGTTTACTTCCTTGAGTGCATCATCCAAAGTGACACAGCTACTCAGCCACAAAACTGGGACTGAAAACCACTTGAAAATTCTACACTCCTACACCTGGCAGCCACCCTAATCTGACTCATCACATCACCTCCTGCAGAGCCTTCTAAATGTTTCTAAGCATTCTACAAGACAAAAGTGATCTACGAGAGCACCCCACTCCCCTACTAAAAATCTGTCAATGACGGTCCACTGCCCTTAGGAGAAAGCCCCACCGGGCCTGAGCACAGCCCAATGGCCCGGCATCCGCGTTCCCTGCGCGGCCTCGCCGCCTCACCCACCACACAGATCTACACGTGCCGTGTCCAGGACAGGGATGCTGACTCCGTACAACCCGGGGCTCGTCTCACTCAAACAATGATCACCTTCTTCAGTGTTCACCCTCTTCACTGCTGACGGTCAGAAAAATATTTTCTCAGGATGAATCAATATCTTTTTCCTTACAACTTCCTGTCATTGATAATGAGCTCCATCCAAAATACAGAAGACCTAATTCTCAGTCTCCTTATCTGTAAAGTGAGAATAACAAGGAAATATATGAAGTTTTAAGTGAAATAATATACATGTGAGGCTGAGGGACAATTCCCAACATACAGTAAGCACTCAATATGTGCTTACTTAATATTAATAGGAATATATTGCATTCCAGCAAAATTAACTCAATGTTTTATGGCTTTGTCCAACAGACTACAGACAAACATTTGGACGAACACCTTTGAGCAGATCAGCCCAAGCGTGCTGGGAGAGGTAAGCACTGACTCCAGTTACAGCTGCAGCCAACCAGCACTACGGGGCTGGGGCAGTTTGCTCAAACTCTTACATGTTGCTTGAGAATTTAGTTGTCATTAATGAATAAAGACAGGTGTTCTTTAGTCAAAATTCCTGAAACATATATCTTCAAAGATTGATGCAAATTTGATTTCAAGTACAACACTCTCACTAGAAATTATTTGAAAATGATAGTCTTAGCTCCTATGCACATCAAAAGGGCATGATCTTAATGTATCTGACTACACCAGAAGTGTTGTTTAAAGGAATTTAAGATGAAGCCATCCTAAATAAGCTCTCAGTATCATCTTCACAAAGCCCCACCCAAGGGTCTCATTTCTCACTTCCACATAGGTGTTCAGGTAGCTTAACCTGGGTCTTGGTTTCTTATAACACGGGGGTGGGAAGAGTTGTGGATAGATTTATGTAGCAAATATAAACCTAGAGTATTTGCTGTGTAGAAATCCTAGAAATAAACAAATTAATATATAGTCCTACCCTCAAGAAGCTCAGCCTTTCCATTTACAACAGCATTAAAAATAAAATGAGAGATAAATTTAACAAAAATTTACAAGATTTGTACATTGAATATTTTGATGTATCACCGAAATAATACTTAAAAGATCTACATATATGGAACACATCCCATGTTCATGGAATGGTAGACAATATTGTTAAAAACGTTAAGACTCCCCAAAGTGAGTTACAAATTCAGTGGAATCCTTATCAATATTCCAGCTGACTTCTTTGCAAAAATTGAAAAAGTGATCCCAAAATTCATATGGAAGTGCAAGGGGCCCAGGTCAGCCAAAACAATCTTGAAAAAGCAGAGCAAAGTTGGAGGACTCACTTTAAAGGGTACTAAAAAGCTATAGTACTAAGTCAGAATGGTACTGGCATAAGTTTGGATAAATAAATCTATGAGACATAATAAAAACCCAGGGGGAAAAACTTACATTTACAGTCAGTTTTCCACAAGGGTGTCAACAACACTCCATTGAAAGAATAGTCTATTCAACAAATGGTGCAGGGAGTGCTGAGTATCTGCAGGCAAAAGAATGAATCTGGAATCTGGACCCCCATATTTTAAATAAATAAAAATTAATTCAAAATTGATCACAGACAGAAACGTAAAAACTAAACCTATAAACTTTCTAAAAGAAGACACAGTATAAATCTTTGTGGTCCTAGGATAGGCTTTGGTTTCCTAGATACAATACGAAAAGCACAAGTGATAGAAGATAAAAGCAGATAAACTGGACTTCATCAAAGTTAAAACCTTTTTGTTACAAATTACATCATCAAGAAAGTGAAATGACAGGGGAAGGGGGTATATCAAGTGACAGAGTGCATGCTTAGCAAGAAAAATAAAATAAATCAATACATCTAATTACCTCCCCTGTAAAGAAATTGTTTTAATGCTTAAAAAAATAAAGTGAAAGGACAATCTGCAGAATAGGAGAAAAATTTTGCCAAGCATGTATCTAAGAAGAGACTAGTATTCAGGATATATAAAAAATGCTTACAACTGAACAATACAAAGAAAATCGACCCAATGTTTAAATTTGCCAAGGATTTAAATAAATACACAAATGGCCGATAAGCACATGAAAAGAAGCTCAGCATCACTAGCCAAATCAAAATCAAAATGAGTTCTCATTTTACACCCACTAGGACGGTTTTAATCAAAACATGGACAATAACAAGTGTCGTTGAGGAGGCAGAGATACCTCATTTGCGGCCAGTGGAAAGGGACAATGGTGCAGCTTCTTTGGAGAAGTCTGGTGTTTCCTCAAAAGGTTAGAGTTATATGGCTCAGCAATTCCACTCCTACATGTAGAGTCATCCCTCAGTATCCTCGGGGGGTTGGTTTCAGGAACCCCCCACCCTGGATACCATAATCCAAGGATGTTTGAGTCCCTTTACAATCAGCCATCTGGATCCATGAAGTGGAAACTACAGATATGGCGGGCCAACTGTACAGCCAACAGAATGAAAACATATTCTCACAAAAACTTGCACATCAATATTCATGGCAGTATCATTCAGAGTAGACAAAGGTTACAAACAATATCCATCCATCAATGAATGGATAAACAAAATTACCAAGAATAGGCCCACAAACTTTTGGTCATTGAATCTTTGACAAAGGAGGTGAGAACATACAATGGAGTAAAGACAGCCTCTTCAGCAAATGGTGTAGGGATAACTGGACAGCTGCATGTAAATGAATGAAGTTAGACTACTCCCTCACAGCATACACAAAAATAAATTCAAAATGGCATAAAGACTTAAACATGTAGACAAGACACTATAAACCTCTTAGAAGAAAACATAGGCAAAATATCTGACATACATCTCAGCAATGTTCTCCTAGAGCAGTCTACTCAAGCAATAGAAATACAAGCAAAAATATACAAGTGGGATGTAATTAAACTTACAAGGTTTTGCACAGCAAAGGAAACAGTAAGCAAAACTAAAAGACAACCTATGGAATGGGAGAAAATAGTTGCAATAAATGAGACTGACAAGGGCTTAATTCCCAGAATATATAACACCTTTTACACTTGATAAGAAAGAAAAACAAACAATTCAATCCAAAAATGGGCAGAAGGCCTAAAGAAGCTTTTCTCCAATGAAGACATACAAATGGCCAATAGGCACATGAAAAAATGCTCAATATCATTATCAGAGAAATGCAAATCAAAACTGCAATCAAATATCACATCTCACCAGTCAGAATAGCCATCATTCAGAAGTTCACAAACAATAAATGCTGGAGAGGCTGTGGAGAATAGGGAACCCTCCTACACTGTGGTTGCAGTTTGGTGGAGCCATTGTGGAAAACAGTACAGAGGTTCCTCAAAAGACAAAACATTGACCTCCCATATGACCCAGCAATCCCACTCCTGGGCATATATCCAGAAGGAACCGTAATTCAAAAAGATACCTACACCCCAATATTCAGAGCAGCACTATTTACAATAGCAAGACATGGAAACAACCTAAATGTCCACTGACAGATGACTGGATAAAGAGGTTGTAGTATATTTGTACAATAGACTACTATTCAGCCATAAAAAAATAATAAAATAATGCCATTTGTAGAAACATGAATGGACGTGGAGAATGTCATTCTAAGTGAAGTAAGCCAGAAAGAGAAAGAAAAATACCATATGAGATCGCTCACATGTGGAATCTAAAAAAACAAACAAACAAAAAGATAAACTTATCTACAGAACAGAAACAGACACACAGACATAGAAACCAAACTATGGTTACCAGAGGGGAGAGGGTGTGGGAAGAAATAAATTGGTAGTTCAAGATTTGCAGATACTGAGTATGTATAGAGTAAACAGCAAGTTTATACTGTATAGCACAGGAGAATATATTTAATAACTTATAGTAACTTATGTTGAAAAAGAATATGAAAATGAATACATGTATGTTCCTATATAAATGAAATGTTGTGCTGTACACAAGAAACTGATGCAAAATTATAAACTGACGCAACATTATAAACTGACTAGAATTCAATGAAAATATTTTTAAATAGAGAAAAAACGAAAAAAAAAGAAAAAGGATATTATAAAACCAAAACAATAAAGTACTGACTGAGGCTACAACATGGATGAACCTTGAAAGTTTATACGAAAATAAGCCAGACACAAAAGGGCAAACAGTGCCCTTTTAGGTGAACTGTATCTAAGCCTTTATTGTACTATTCCAGTAAATTTTCTGGAAGTTTGAACTCTCAAAATCAAAATAAAATGTATTATTCATTAAAAACCTAAAATGATTCCTCACAGGAGGGCTTTAATTATTAAATGCAGAAATGCATGTAAAGCTCCTGGAACAACACTTTGCACGTCCACACACAGTCACTGCTGTCACTGCCACTCAGAGGGTGGTGCCAGCGCTGATGAGGGCTGCCTCCAATTGCTCCCCTGCAGACAGGAGTGAGGGCCTGGGCTCTGACAGGAAGGGTGACCGGGAACATGGGTTAGACAGAGCCACGCCCCAGACTTTGTATTACCCAACTTTCTTATACAAACTGCTCCATGTAACATAAACACGCTACAGGGATGTATCTTACGACACAGGGAATATAGCCAATGTTTTACAATAACTATAAATGGAGCATAACAATAAAAATTGTGCAACTATTGTACACCTGAAACCTATATCATATTGTAAATCAGCTATACTTTTATAAAATGTTAAAAAATAATTTTAAAATGTTATCACTTCAGTATTCAATTCGGTTTTTAAGTAACTAATAAACAGCTTAGAATGTATAAAACATTTAAGTGTGATAAGTTTGTTTACATATTTATTTACTTTCAGCCTCCTGCTAAAAGAGAAATTAAACAATTTTTAACACAGCTTAACAACCATAACAACAAAAAGACAAAAGTTAGAGTGAAAAGAAAATGGAGATTCAATACTTAAATGAAACCAGGGGGAAGTAAACTCATAAAAACGAATGCCATGAAGTCAGGGTAAGTGTTAAAGGCCGACTAGAAATTCAGCCGTAAGATTCTTGGCAGCTAAAGCAAAAAGTAAAAGATGATGGGGCGGGTGGTAGAGCTCAGTGGTAGAGCGTGTTCTTAGCGTGCACGGGGTCCCGGGTTCAACCGCCAGGGCCTCCTCTAACAGATAAATACACCTAATTACCTACCCCCCCAAAAGAGCCCCAATGAAAAGAAAAAGAGATATTTCTTTCCTAAGAAAACCTGATGTTAAATTTAGATTAAATACTTGAAAAAAAAAAGAAAGAAAAATAGAAAAAGATGAGTGACACAAGCGATAATGCCCGTGAGATAAATCTGCGGTGGCTGCTGGCACGTCCCCATGTCCCACGTGGGAAAATCTGAAACATCCTTCTCACCACTCAGAGTCATCCTCAGCCCACCCCACCCCTCTCCCTGTTAAATGCAGGAGCACAGGCAGGGCCCGGCCTTTGCTCTCTCTGTGTCAACACAGTGAGACAGGATGGAAGGGGCCAGAGCACAGCCATTCAATGCAGGCCACAGCAATTAACATCAAAATGGTGAAGGATTCAACCCCCAGTAGGCCTTGAGGCTCAGGATGAAGAGATTTTACTTCTAGCAGATCTTGAGCTTCATTATACACCCGTTGTAATAGTAACATGGTGAATAACACGCCCCAAGGCACCATGGCCATCCCAAGGCTAGCCACAAAAGGTCACAGTGTGGGAAATGGCCAACTCCCTGGGAATCCCAGCCCCTTGCCCTTAGGCTGCTCCTTCTAATTATTAGCATATAAAACAACCAAGCCCATGAAAACCAGCAACACAGCGCCACCTCGCGGTCATCACTCTCTCTCCCTCTTCGGAGAAGGCCCACACTTTGTCTGTGGAGTGTGTAACTACTTTTAATATGAGCACCCAACCCCCACACCTCGTGGCATTTCTCCTGCCTTCCAATGTGTCTCTGTGAATAAATCTACCTTTACTCAACAGTGGCTTGCTCTTGAAATCTTTCCTGCATGAAGCCAAGGACCCACGTCTGGTGGGGCACATTCCAGGGGCTCAACCAAAGCCTGGGACACAGCCCTTCCCATGCCCCACTTATGTTTTCTTGTATCAACAGGACTGGGATGTGAAGGGAGTTCTGAGGCCCCAGCTAAGGGACAGAAGTAGCCCCCAGGACCAAAATGGCGGGCAGCCCCTCCCCCAGCAGGGGCCCTGAGGTCAGCCCGGTTCTCTGTGGTTCTCTGTTGTGCTGACTCCCCAGCCAGAGAGCGTTCTCCTAGGCCTGTCCCCACAAAACCCTTTTCTCCAAAATGCAAGCACATCATTTCACAGTCCTCTTATTCAACCAGGAAATTTTCAGCCCACTTTTTCCTTCCCTAGTAAAGAATCTATCTGTCCTCCCTCCCATCCCACCACTTCTTTTTTGTGAGAACTCTGTACTCCCCATACACCATCCTGAACGCAGGTGCCTTGCTGGCTGGGACCGAGATGTTTCAGTCTCACACAGCCTGCATCCTTTCACTTTCCCCTTTCTACCTTAAAAAGCCTTTCCTGTGTCTCCCACCCCTCTGATTCTGAACTTCACAAAGTGCTGAGGTTGCATGCAGTCACTGTGTGCAAACCTCCCAGGTTTTGACTAGGTTTCCTTCACAAGATCTTCATTTAGGAGCTTCATCAAGAAGTTTAAAGAGTCTTTTCTTACATCGGAGTGGAGGAGCCTGCATAAAATTTAAATGGCCTTGAAGAGAGAGTTAACCAGGGACAGAGAGGTCATAGGTCTTAGTCAAAAGTGTCACGAGGCAAAATGTTCTTCGAAGGCTCAGAGTGGCTTCTGAACACGGAGTCGGGAGGGAGGAGGTGCCAGGCTGTGAGTGGGATGAGTGACACTGGGTACGCTACCCCAGCTGGGGAAGTATTGGATTTTGTTCTAGTTTTCCAAAGAATTTCTTACCACCTTTTCTCTTATTGTTACATACCATTTCCTACGGATTAAGAAAATCAATGTCAGTCATTTGGGCCACTTGGTAGAAGCTACACGATGCCATTCACAGGGCTGGGATGTAACAGCCACACCAGTCTAGGTTGAAAGACCAGTGGGGGTATTTCCAAGGTAATCACGGGCATGCAGCAAACTCCCCAGCTTCAATTACCTCATCTCAAAAGTGGGGCCAATAAAACTACCAAGCAAAGTGCGTGATGATTATGGCCGACATCTGTTTACTAGGTAAGTGCCCGTGACAGCTGACACTGGATTAAGAATGAATATGATCAACGAGGCACAGTCAGCCTGGTTACATGCACCCTGCCTTCATGCCTTGGTGCAGGAGCGGAGTTTGTTTAGCTGAAATGAACGCCCCCAGAGCAGCCCGGAAGGGAAAGCTCCCAGCTCTGCACGGCGAGGCGTGTTCCTTTCCTTCTCTGAGCTGATAACAGTTTACAGTCGTCTGTTTTTACATTTATCCCTTTAGTACCTGCCTCCCCTCCGGAGTTTTTGCTTAAGCAGAACAGGTCCAGGTTTGTGTTGCTGCCTGCCGGATATTCTGGGCTGGGAGACAGGCGACTCCACGTCTGGCTCTGGTGCTGAACGGAGAGGGCAGAAAGCCCAGGGGCCCATGCTGAACAGAGGCCCCTGCACCCAAAATTATGGTCTGACTTTGGGCAAATTACACCGTCTTCTTTACCCTAAGATTCCTCATCTGTTCATGAAAATAACTGCCCATGGCACGTAGAGTTTCAAGGATTAAAGGAAATCACCAAATTCACAACCTATTCAAGGGGCTACCAGTACGTCCTCAACAGGCACATGCTACCTTTACGGCTGTAACACACGCTAAGCGGGGCGGAAGGACACAGTGAACACTGCTAAGTGCCTGTTAAGTGTTTCATGTGTGTTATAATACTGTTTAAACTTACAACAAACCCAGGAAGAAACGAATATTATAATGCATATTTCACAGATTCACCAACAGTTTAATGGAGGTTACACTCTAGTCCAAGGTCCTTTGGTGAGGAAATGGCGATTTAAACCTGAATCTGAGCCCAGGCCTGGGCTACACCTCTCTCCAATCCACCTCACCACTTGCCTATGAAATCCACCTGTCCAATACACGTTTGCACAGGTCAGCTCTTAAATGCAAAGTGTGCCACCGTTTGTCAATGTTTGTTAATTACCATAAAGTGCTCTCAGAAACCGCTACAGAAAAGACAGGTTGACCCACATCCCTGCCAACAAAGAAGAGATATTCTGCCTTGCGTTCTCCTGTAATGTGCAGAAACCCTTCCCTACACCACCAAATTCAAATGTATGCTTCCTCCATGTTTATGTTTGCACACGGCTTATTAAAGTAGAAGGTACCTGCAGTAATTCCATCTCGTTTCCTTTGCAAGTTTCCAGATTATCCACAATCAGTCTGTGAATGAAAATACTACAATGTGAATTAAAATACTACAACCATGTCAGTAAACAAAGAATGCTGAAACCAAGTCATCAAGGCTGCCGCCACCCCCCAGTGCGGACAGACCTGAAGCCCAGCCTCTACAGCCACTCACAATGCTGCCCTCTGAACAGACTGAGAATAAGAAGACAGGATAATTGCCCTAGATAGCTAGGTGCTTGTCTAAAGAATGAATCCAGTGAGGTCAAATGATACATACAAAGGCACTAAATTCTTTAACTTGAGATGCCTGGATTTCTTTAGATAACAAGCAATCTTTTATTGTTCCAACTCCCTGGTCTTTGTTGTAAAGCTCCTATATAATCCTAGTTCCTCCCCTACTTCTTGGGAGCAGTCCCTCAGACAGATTTGAAGGCTGTCATCCCGCCTCGAGTCCTCCCGCCTAATAAAGTGTAACTCTAAACTTTCAGGCTACACATTTCTCTCAGTCTACAAGTCCCAGAATAGACACAACTCATCAATTCTGTAATGGAACACACTGGATCAGGAACCAAAAGCGTGTTCTAGTCCAGAAAAACTACGGGTCCCTCTTTCTTTCTGTCATTATACAATCCCACCAGAACTCATTAATTTGCTGTCTGCTCATCTGGCAACCAAACTCAGAGAAGAGTCAACTCAGCAGAGTGCTCTACTCGGGAGAACACCCCGCAGCAGCACTGCAGGCTACCTGCCCTCCCGCACGCTCTGCCGACCCCTAGTGTCCTCCGTGGAGACCAGGCCAACAGAGGTGTTCCCAACAGCTGCAAAGTCCCACAGATTAAATAAAAGCATTATATTTTCTACGATATGTTATATATATTACCATCTCTGAAAACAGCTTTGCCAGAAGCCCAAATTTTCCACATTAATCTGCATAGGCAATTCTGGCCCCCAAGGGAAAACAAGTCTTATGACGATGCTAAAGCGTCCAAAGTCCTCTCCAGGACCATCAACCAAACTGCCTGCAGGCCTGCAGCTGCAGGCGGCTACATGTCTGTTTTTAAAGCAACCCCTTCCTGCCCTCGGGCGCTACAAAGTCCCTCTATGCCCTCCCATCTCAGGGTAAGAGCAGCCACTGCAGAAACTTGCAGGGCAGCACTGACAGGACTGGACACAGAGGATAAGAGCTAAACTAAGCCTTCTGATGACACGAGCTTGTCACTGTGTCATTTTACAGATGAAGGTATATATAGAGAGGTGGGGTAATCTTGCTCAAAGTCACACAGCTAATAAGTGGCAAAGTCTATAACTCAGCTCCACCCTCTGGCGTGACGCTCCAGCTGGGACACCCACAGGGTTCTCTCGTGCCTGCCTGACCAGTCCTTTACTGTCACTCATAACCCACCACAGTGTCTGACACTAGCCTGACTTTTCAGCCTCTTCTCCCTCTAGTTTCTCAGGAACAAGGCTGCTCTGGCCACTGTGTGACTTCCGGCTCCCCAAACCCTCAGTGCTCAGGGTGGTCTTGCCTGTGCAACCAGCACCCTGCTCAGAGGCTCTTCCTCCCCTGCAAGAGGATGTTTCCACTCTCCGCAGGGACACCCCCTCAGGGAAGCGCTCTTCTCCCCCTCAGCACGGCAGGTGTCCCAGGCCACATCCCGAGCTGCCCAATTAGGACTGCCTGTGCCCAGGTCTGCTAGTCAGACCAGCAGCCTCAGAGCGAGGGATTATGCCCGGGTCTCCCTGCAAACCTACTGCCCGCCTCACAGCCCCCAGCCAGTAGGTCACCTGGAAGTCACAGCAAGTGCCCCACCCAATCCCGAAACCTCTTCATTTGCCAGCACCGCTGATGACTGGTCTCCAAAGTTTGGTCAGTTTCACACAAAACAGCAGCTTCCACTGAAGCTGAGGGTTTTCACTTCTGCTCCCCATCCTTAATGGAAACGTCAATGGAAACCAAAAGACCTTTTCTCAACCCTTTTCTGATGACACATTCCCACCCACAATACTCACATGCTCAAGAGCTTTGGGTCCACGTGATTTTGTTTCCCTTATGCTAAGTGGCTCAAAACACTGCAGGATTCTTTCTCTTTTGAGAGTATTTGTTTGTACTGAGTTTATTGACTTTAATCTCTTTTTGTCTCTCTCTTAAGTGTCCCTAGCAGTTGCCACTTCTTACTCCCTTCAGCAGCCTCCCTCCCATCATCTAGTCTAGGAAATCATCTGTGATGAGGGGCCCGGGGGCAGTAACAGAAGATGGAACAAAGGTACAGAGAGGCTACATAATTTGCCCAAGAAGATCAGCTTCAAGCCCCAAAACTGTGTGTCACGTCCCTCTGTTTAACACTTATGCTAAACTAGTTAACTTTTTATAGATTATGGTTATAAACAGATGAGGTATCAAAATACATAGAAGGACACACATCAACTCTAAGATGTTTATTAACTCCACTATTTTGTTTCTATTTATTTTATTTCTATTAAAAAATATTAGGAACCTCTGCAGTCAATATAACAAAATGTTAATGGGTGTTAAATCCAGAATATAGAGGCGTAAGTGTATCATTACTCATAAGTATTTGTATGCTCACAAGACAAAATGACTTGAACGTCTCTCTCCCCTCCCCCTACTCGCTACTGGCTCTCACCTGAGCTCCCAGACCACACATTTAACAGCCTTTCACTTTATCCACAGCTGAACTCATCAGGGTTCCCCCAAAGCTCCCTCTGCAGCTTTCCCTGCTCAGAGCACAGCAGGACCATCATTTACCTCATTAATCCACCCAGAAACCTGGGCCTTACTCCATCCTACCTTCACAGACATCATTCATCCTTTCCTTTTTACCATCTAAACATGCCTAAAATCTGTTCGTTTTTTCCCGGTGACTGTCCCACTGACTGTCCCACCGCTCAGGTAGAAGCCACCAACACTGCCCACCTGGACTCACGAGTCTCCCAAGTGGCCTTCCAGCTGTTCTCCCCTACTTGAGACAAATTAGATTTTGTCACTCCCGTTCTTTTATGACTCTTTTCAAACCTAGTGTTCTTAGAAGAAACTCCAAGTTCTTCACATTGTGAAGGTGTTTGCCATGAAACTGTCAGCTCAGGGAGGGCAGGACCCCCCTCCTCCTTGGCCCTCCTCTTTCCCTAAGCCCCGCCCTCTCCCTCGGCCCCGCCCTCTGGCACAGCGCTGGCTCAGGAGGACCTGCTGAGCTACACCAGCCTGTATTCTAACCTTGGTGTTCAATTCTTAGCAAATTGCTTCACTTATCCATACAAATCCAAGGTAGATTAGAAAGATTTTAGATGTTGAGCTAGACTATTGATTTGGGGATTTTGCACTAGCAACCTGCAATTACATGTTCTAATGATTCTGTCTTCTTAAAACCACACCCAGATTTAAGGAGTTATTTGTGGAATGTCTTCGGAGTAAAAGGGACTGTACTTTTACAGACTTTATGTTGTATAACATGAACAACCCGGACAGGGTCACAAATGGAACTGCCTCACAAGTGACAGAAGACAGGTGAGAGGCACAAAGCAACAGGTCGCAAAGACGGTAAGAGCAAATTTGTTTTGCCAACCCCCCCAAAAATGCCTGAAAGAACCAAAAATTCTGAATTTTGAAAGTAAAAGATTATCATATAGTGAAATAAAATAAATAATCCTCTTCATCAGGGTTTCAAGATCTGACTCCAGATTTTTTAGCAGGCCGTACTGAATCCTAGCACAGAAAAATCAGATGGACTAGTGGTGAGTAAGTTCCAGGAAAACTGCAGTAATTCCTCCACTTGTGTAAGGACATACACTCACTTGCCGAAGGTGAATGTAGACTGCATTCTGGAGAAATTCGGAAGCTTCCAGGCTCCGCTTCTGGATGCCGAGGACACGCACAGCTTGGAAGCATGCTTCTAACTCAGTCACCGGAATTCTTACACTGCAGGGGGAAAAGGAGGCCCTCAGTCGATAGCAGAGATGTTCCTGTCGTGTATCACAGGCCGTGCCTCAGGGACTCAGTGCCCTGCAGCAGCCCGGCCCCAGGCGAGGACCCGAAGCGTGGCCCACCGAAGCAGGAGGTGCACTGTGCTTGAGAAAGCCCATCCCCGATGGGGGCAAGAGTGGCTGGTGGGGTTGAGTGAACATATAAATGCCCACAGAAATATGCCTGCATTCATTCAAGTGATACAAGCAACAGTAGCAGGCTATTTAACAAAATTTCAAATTTCAGTGGAAATTTTGCCATTCCTTTCCGCTTGTCCCCTGCACTCTGAAACAGGCTTAGGCTCTCTCACACCTGCAGCTCTGAAGCAATAGTTGTGAAGTCATTTTACTTTGCTGCAAGTATCCTCGGTCCCCTTTTAACTGTGTCTGTCCTCTCTTAACACAGTCGGATATCTTCCTGGATCTCTATCTGAGTTCCTTTCTCCTCCTCCTCAGATCCTGAGATAAAGGACAAGTGAAGGCACATGACCAGAAAAGGCACTGTGGACTTGACTGAAATCCACAGTGACCCCCTAGGTGAGTGCTGCCCACCCCTTACATTCGATTTTCAAGGTTCTGCACAGGGTGACATCCAGCCCAGAGAGGTGGCCCAGGCCCATTGGAAGCTATGTGGTTGGGCACGGGGACAGGTGCAGGAGCTGGTTCCAAGGTCAGGCCCCTCCCCACCTCTGCTCCCCTCTCTCCCGAGGCCCCGCTGCCAAGCACTCAGGCTCCGTGATCTTATGTCCTTCTCTTCTACTCTACTCCAAACCCTTTTCCTTTTCCTTTTTTCCCTAATTATCCCCAGCTGGAGTGATTTTTCAATCGCAGTATCTGAAAAAATTTCCTGCAGCCGAAAATGAGGTCTCAAGAAGTCAAAGCACATATGCTACTTCCTGAAGAGTGCCGCTGGCTAGGGGGACCCTCACCAACACTCACGTGGCATCAGACATGTTTCAGGGTCGGCCACCCCCAACAAGAGTGTGCTGTGACCCCTATGCCCGCACAGCATCTCTGCTCACAAAAATATAGTTGGCCCACTTATCGGTTATTAAGAAGCAAAAATACAAAATTGCTCATGTTTCTTACTAAAATTATCTATGAAGCAGAAAAGGGAATTGTAATAGAAAAGAACAATTTTGACCCCATGTTAGGTCTGTTCCTTTGGCTTTAAACCTGTGCCCTGTTTTCTAGGCTCAGACTTCCTAGCTCTGCACCATTTGTAAAAGAAAGTTGCCTTTAGACTGAAATATCCAGGACAGCCTATTCTCCTGGCCGTGATCTTGAAGGATGCTAATTCATCTGCACTTATGTAGAGATGGCAAGTTGCAAAATAGAGAATAACCTTTGTTTTTTTTTTTGGAGTTTTCACAGGGGCAACATGATTTGATCCGCATGGACAGCTGCAAGAACAGCGGATTCAAAGGACAAGCAATTCATACAGCAAGAAGTTTCCAACAACCAATCAAAACCCCGCCCCTTTTTAGTATAAAAGAAGACTCAATTCTGACTTGTGGAAGATGATTCTCCAGGACATCAGTCTGCCATCTTCTGGATCTGCCAGCTTTGCAAATAAAGTCACTATTCCTTGCTCCAACACCTCATCTCCCGGTTTATTGGCCTGTCATTTGGTGAGCAGAATGAGTTTGGACTCGGTAACAAAATGACTGCATTGGAGGTAGTATGTCTCCACTGTTTCCTCGTTTCCAATATGTAACATGCACATTACTTATGATCTAGTGCAAATAATTCATCAAAGACAACCACAAAAAGAAACTACTCACCCAGATATCAACACTGAACACAAAACCTGTCAATTTTATATGCTGTTTAAGAACACAACCGAAAAACCTAACATAGGGAGTTGATTCCACGGAAATAAAATTATTTCTACTCCTTCAAAACTTTTTCTTTTCTTTTCTATTTTATTTTGTTTTGCTTATTGAAAAGAAAATAAAAGTCAGATAATTTTATTTCACGTATTTTTGTTATAGCTACATACTTTAAATACTACAGAGACTTAAATTGCAATAAAAAATTGTTCATATATTAGTATAAAGATATATACACAATCAATGGGGATTAGGAATGGAGTGGACATTTACTAAAAATCCACTGCAATCCAGTCTTTTACAAGCATATCCTGGAATATAAGCTCTATTATCCAGGGGTCCTCACCCACATTCTCACTGCTGAGTCCCTTAGTAATCAACTAATAAGGCACCAGCATAGAACCATGTGATCTGTATTTTAGGAATAAATGAAGGAATTGATTCATTCAATTCTAAAACAAAAACCCTAAAATAAATACTGAACTTATTTACAGACAAAGAAAATTGGTCCCTCACAAAGTAAAGTTACTTCCTCAAGGTCACAAAGCTAATAAATGGTAAAGGCAAGATTTGAACTAATCTGCCTGATTCTAAAAACTAAGGTGGAAATCCCATTAGATTGGGGAGGGTCCAGCTGGGCAGCCTATCACCCTATATTTGTTCAGATCTAGCCTTAGACAGCCTGAGACAGCACTCCATTCCTATGGAACTCGAGGGCAAACGATAACATTAAGGATTTTATATCCAGCAATTTCTTAAGTCTCATGTATATAAAGTGTCAGCAGGTCAGCAGAAAATCTCTGGGAACCATTAGTGGGTCCAGACCTTTTTGCTGATTAGAAACTCAATCTATCAGGACATAGTGACCTTCCCATGAGAGGCCACATGGACATAAACTAAAGGCAGCTGAACAATGAAAACTAGCAAGACCCTGGAACTCAAGCAAGAAGGATCCCTGCCATCCCCCACCCAGTTGCCTCTTCATCCACGTGGACACGAAGACAGAAGACCCGGGTTCTTGTCCAAGTTACACTATCATGGATTCTCACCCATAAAAAGTTACAACTCTATGCTGTCATAAATCCTTTCCAACTCAAATATGATGGCACCAATATCTCAGCAGAATATCTATGTCTCCACTTCCCCTCTTCTAATAGGAGAATATTTCTATGGACACAAAGCAGAAATCCAATTTAAAAAACCATGCACGAAGCCAGGTGAATTTCTGCTTAAGAGACTTTCCTCTCACGCTCAGTGAATGAAAACTCAGAAAAAGTGGTCCTTCTCCTTCAGCAAACGGGAGGCATCCTGATTGTGTGTGTGTGTGTGTGTGTGTGTATAAATCAAATATAATCGTCTGGGATGTGTACAGATTTTTTTTAATGTCACTGTAATTTCATGGGGATGAGCCAACATTTAAAGTAATTTGAATCTAGTGTTCTCAGACAGTCTCAGTCTCTTTTGGTGGAGGAGGTGAAAGGGGAGAGTAAAGGAGGAAAGAGGTAAATGAAACAAAGAATTAAGAATACTGCTAGGGAAAGGCAAACGTTAATTTTGTTCCTCATTGCATCACAACAAATTAGGGACTGGCTTTCCCCCGATGTCTTATCGAGCACTGAGTTGCAGAAGAAGAGGCGACAACCCATTTCTCACTGAGATTGTGGCTGTACGTGGCATCTTATAGACACAAATCATTTACACTGATCAAACACTCTAGCAGCAGGCCGTAATTCTCCTGTTTTGAGAGACAAGAAAACAGGAGTTCAAAGAGGATGTATAACTTGACAAAAGTCAGAGGACCAGTAAACTAAAGAGGATGAATTCAAACTCAGATCTGAATGCAGAGTCTGCTCTTCCCACTCCCAGGACTGGAAAATCCTTAACACACAGGCTCCCCAGCTCCCCTGCAGTGTTCCTGGCGCCAAGCATTTCCCATGGTAAGGTTAGCCAGTTCTCACAGACACAGCGTTCTGTGCAGCCAATGACCTCCATCGGACCTTGATCATCTACCTGCCACGCCCACCAGGCTTCACCATACAGGCAGGAAAGCTGGCTTTCAAGTGCATACAAAGCCACCCCCGGTCTAACCTGGGCTCTTCTGCGGCTTCTCCAGCCTAAAGGCAGCCATGAAACTGCTCACAGTCTGTACATGAGCCACACTACCTCTCTCCATCTGTCTCCCCACCTATACTACTACTTAGCTATGACCATTTTGAGAATCTTGGAAACAAATTTTTAAAAACAGAAAAGAAAGGATTCTGGAACAAGTGCTTAATACTTACAATTTTAAATGACAAGTTACAAATTGAGTATTGACAAACCGAATCTTCCTTTCTAAATGTCAGTTTTAAGCATTTAAATATATAATAGCAAAAAATTCTCACAAAATTAACAAAAACATAAACAATAAACTGGAATAAATTCAAAAATAATGCCCATGTTCTAAATGGAGAAACTTCAGGACTATACTGAGTGTTAAAGTAAGAGGTATGAATGTAGAGACATAAACATATTGCATGGAGGAAAGCAGTTTTGTAAAGATGTAAGTTCTCCTAAGAATAATTCAAAACTTACTAAAAACTCCCATGAAAATTCCAATCTGATGTTTTTTAACTTGAACAAAATATTTTGGAACTCTTCAGGAATAATAAAGTCATAATACTAGACAAGAAAATTTGGGATGGAAGAAAAGAATCAAAAAAAATCAGACTGCCAGTGATTAAATAAATTTTTACAATATGTAAGATATGGTGCTGGAGTAAGGAATGGAGATTGACAGAAAGGAACCATGAGTTCAAAAAGAGACTCTAGTGTATGTAAATATTTTGTACAGGTGGGATTTCAAATCAAAGAGAAAAGTATGAATTCAATAATTGTCCTGGGACAATCAGAATCACCTAGAAAGAATAAATTCTATTCCTGTCATAATGACCACAAGATAAATTGCACATAGTGATGTAAATATTAAAAAGTACTAATAACAGCAAATACAACCCTTTGCTCTTATTAACTCAACTTCTCCTCACTATAACAAGTACTATTACAATCACCACCTTAGAGATTAAAAAAACCTACAGAAGAGATTTATTCCATTATAAGGAAGTATTTCTAAGAATGTCAAAGATAAAACCCATAAGGAAGACATTTACTATCTTAAGAGTAGTTTGAGCCACAACAAGAATAAAAAACTTTCTGAACAAAATGAAAGGAAAGAAATGACAAGAAAAAGCTCTGTGATACATGTTGATGAAGTCACGAAGTAAATTTTCATAACATACAAAGAGCTGTCACAAAGCAACAAGAAGCTCCCTCACTTAAATGTTTGCAAAGGACAAAATGAATCATTCATTTTAAAAAATTCAAAAGGCTAATGAGTGAAAAAAGCTCAAAACTTCACTGGTCATCAAATGCAAACAAAAACAATGAAAAAGCAGTTTTGCTTATCATATTGGCGAATATTTTTAAGATATTCTAGTTAGTGTCCATCTGTGTGAGAACAAATCATAAGCGACTTTTTCAGAGGATGACATATCAATGGATATGTAAACTCTGAAAAACGTACATACACACTGACTCAACTCCACTTCTAGGAATCGTTTCCTTTAGAAAAAAAACAATCAGTCCAAACAGATGTATCCATCAGGGCATTTACACAGCACTGTTTACAAAGGTGGGAAGAAAAACTGAAGTGAAATCATATCCAGCGATAGAGAATTGGTTACATAAGTAATTGCGCATTTTTTCATTCCCCAATGGAGAAGGAATTTCTAGAGTCACTTGAAAGGAGTCTGTGATGAATGTAAGTGTCACATCCAGGGACTAAATTTCCAGAAGCCTTAACTAAAGGAATATCCATACAAGATCACAGGAATGTCTGTACAAGAAGGATGCAAGTCAAACATTCTTTCTGACAGTGGAAAGTGGAGAAAACTTAACTGTCCACAATGAAGACAATGTTACGGTAATTCAAGGCGAGCTGTGGGCGCTGAGGGAGCCGGCGTTTCGCCGTGGTCCAGGGCCTTGTCCACAGCACTCTCCCACCAAATGTGTCCGTGGACAAGAGACGACACCCGCACATCAGGAGACCCCTCCAATCTATCTGAAAGGACCGGGTGAGTCTGGAGTGGGAGGACGTCTATGATATACCCCTGAGTGAATAAAGCGAGCTGCAGAAAAACATATAGTATGGTCTCATTTTTAAATAAATCATATATACACACACCTATACATTGATTTCTCATATGTGTATATATATGTATCTCATAGGCATAAAGGTCATGAAATATATATACCAAATTTTCCACAGCTTTTACTCTCAGGAAATAATGAGAAGGGAGTTAGGGGCCTTCCTGTACCACCACAGTTCTCTTTTCAGTATTTCAGTTAAGTATACTTGGAATTTAAAAGTTTATTTAAGTCCGAAGTAAAATGGACGATGCATTCCTTAAGACAGAATGCTACACTGGTCATTAAAAATCATGCCAGGGGAGATAGAATATTGTAGAAAAACATGTAATAAGACGAATGGAAAATGGAGATCTCCGCACAGTAAACAGGGACAGAGTGCTCACTGGTTTTTATGACAGAGCTGATACACACTGACGAAAAGAACAGAAAATAAATGTTAAATTGTTAATTATTATCTCTGAGTAGCGGGACCAGGATAGACTATTTTGCCCCTTTTTTCAGACTTATTATATTAAATGCAAATTATTTTTCATCTGAAAAAAGCATTTTTAGGCGTGTAGTAACACGCATTGGGGAATAATACATGAATACTTACAGAAACAAGTAACTAGGAGAAACCGCAGCAGCGCTACACAATGTAGAACGGGCGATCCTGATTAACATCGTGCAGTTACATAAGGACCCACAAAGTGAGAGCACCTGCTGTCATAGGGTGTAGCCCCCTTCTATTTGTCAGTTGTGTCTTCAGGGCTGAGGCAGTTCTGAGCACGGCCAGTGTCAGTGCTGGTGTCTGGATGGATGCTACTGGAGGTGAGGGCACCTGCAAGCGGAGAGGAAGAACAGAAACCATCCTCTGCCTTTTCTGTCTTGTTTCTTTGTTACTTTAAAAGAGAGGAATAAATAAGATAAACTGTGTATCTTCCCTACAGAAATTTCAGTAATGAAACCGTTTTTAAATTCTTCACAGCTTATATTCTGCCTATAACTGTCTTTTCAACAAAGCATCATATTTATTAAATGTGAATTGACTCAGTTAATTAACTCCCTGTTGAAACATTCTAGTAAAGAACATGAAATGCCGTATGAAAAAGAACCACACCTGCAGTGACTAGCACAGCTGTCTTGACGGCAGTGCATTCAGCCCGCACCATCCTGTGGTCCTGAGCTCCTGATGCTGGTAAGAGAGCACGCTGCCTCCTCAGATGGAGAGATACTGTGAAAGAGTTTGAACTCTACAGTACTGACAAAACATAACTGACAAATCCCAGGCTCCTTTGAGGCTGTCATTTTCTGTTTCTGGCCAACCCCCGTCAATGAGCAGAACCACCCCATTCCCGAGCCATGGGACTCATGTGGGAAGCAGTTTTGGAGAAATTTCCAGGTATAGAATGTAACAAACTATACATAGATCTCTGAAAAAAGAAAAGATGCAATATTCTGATTTTGGAAGAAACTCAAAATATTCTCCTAAGCCTTAGTAGCTGGAAAGGCTGGGCATCTCCTAAGCCACTTATTTATTTCACAACCAGTGAGCATCTCCCACAAACCCTGTTTCCCTGTGTCTGCTGGGAGCCTCAGGCACACTGTTGCTGTCAATCTTATAAGTCACAGGGCAGACGCGTGTCTCTCATGCCTGCAACCCTAACACAGGCTTGCCTCCTAGCCTCACTGTCTGAACTTGGCCCCAATTTCTCACCTGTTTATTTGGTATCTGTTCTTCTGTAAGCTGCCTGAAATGCTTTTTGGAACATGTCAGAAGATTCAGTGGGTAGATAAATGGACAGATGGACAGGTGAGAGATGGGCAGACAGACAGAGAGACTCCAAGAAAAGGGGAACAAAGAAAATTTCCTATGCAGAACCCTCTTCTAGTCAGGGAAGAAAACCACCACGGAGAAGTGTGAAGAGGCAGGTGGCTTAGGACTGTTTCCTGGATTCCATGAAAAGTCACACCAAGAGAGAGGGTAGAACTATAAATAATAAAAGAAAAAAGCATGCATGCTTGAAAAATATATCTACATTATGTACTTTCTAAAGAATAGATTCAAATCAGCACGGCCCAATAACACAATCCTTGGGTATTTACAGAAGTGAGAATCCCATCTCCAAACCACAAGGCATCCCTTCGGAGCACTAAGAGTCTACACGGGACGGTCATAAAGCTGTCACCGCAAAAGCGATGCTATCCTGCCCTTACGAGGAATGAGCAGCTGTGCTCGGGCTGCCCACGCGCCATTTACACCCCACAGCACCTCTAAGGGGGAGGGACGCCTAGCAAGCCCGTCTTTGCAGGACAGCAAACAAGTCCGGGAGAAGTTAAGCTGACCTAACATTTCTCCATCTCTCAGGACTGGTCACTCCAGAGCAGGACTCGAACTCGGACCCACGTGTGTAATCACGTTACTACCGTTCTTTGTGTGCTTTTTGTGTGTATAATACATTTGTTTCTGGCATGAAAGGATATTTAATAAATGATCGGTTGTCCTGTCTATCTCATTAGCTCACAATCAATGTTTATAGTGTTGAATTGTACTCTTTTTCCCTGGAGAAAGGAATGGAACGAGCGGGTGTTAGAATGAGGTGGGGCTCCATTCTTTATCTGGTACCTCATCTCATCCAAGTCCCCAACCAGGGAGAAGGAGCAAATGTTCTCTTCATCTTTTAAAGAGAGGGCTCCACTGATGGTGACTTAACTCCAAAACCAAGTCTGGGGAAAGGGCACATTCAGCAACCAGAGCAGTATCACCTGTAGGAAGGCGAAAACAGCTCACGGGAGGGCTCAGGGGGTCAACCTGATTTAATTTCAATCGATAAAACAGTAACACACTCTAAAAATACTAGCATGCAATCGATTGGCTCTTTCTTGACATCTAGCAATTTTCCACAGCCCACATGTAAAATGATCGTGAACCAGTGAAAGGTAGTGTCTACAGACAAGAAAAATCAATGCCACAGGTAGACTGAAACCCAGGCTGGAGGAAAGGAAGAGAAAGGGCATAGTAAAGAATTGGGGAAAGGCTGGGGAAATAAAATCATCACAAGGACTCTCAAGCATCATCCAACAATCATACAATCATTCAAGAGAGAGAGAGAGTTACTGAGGTCCTATTTTGTGCAAGATTGTAGAGCGGGTGAAGCAAGAGCGCAGCGACCATTGTGGCAGCAAGTGGCGGGGCTCAAATACACTTCTGATTCTGGTACCTTGCACACTTGTCCTCAGTATAAAGGCAAAAAACAAAAAGTAAAATAAAACTCTGTAAACTCAAAGCATTGTTGAAAAAAAAATTAAAGAAGACCTAAATAACTGGACAGACACACCACGCATATTCCTGGATCAGAAGTCAGAGCTCTTGGAATGGCAGTGCTCCTCAAAGCGATCCGTATATTCAACATGGTCTCGATCACAATCCCAGCGGGCTCCTCTGCAGAAACTGACTAGCTGCTGCTACAATTCATATGGGAATTCAAGGGTCTCAGTAACCAAATCGTACTTGAAAAAGAAGAACAATTTAAGAGGACTTGTAATTCTCAATTTCAATCCTTACAACTGTATCTCCAGGTGAGATTAGAGGCCATTGTGAAGTTATTACTGTGTTTATCCTTATTTTCTAAATTCTCTACAATGAATATAAGTGTTACAATAAAAAGAATAAAAAGTAAGGTTTCTTTTAAAATATACACACCGATTCACTCATTGGGAAAAAATATTTTAACTATAAAGAGGTAAACAAATATCTAGTGAAAAAGGACTACTTAAAAACAAGAGTGTATTTACATTTTTCATTAATTGAAAACTGAAAAGCACAAACACATCAAGTTTCTAGGGAGACCGATGCAACAAATTAAGTTATTTTCAAAAATTCTAATTGAACAATGAAAACTCAAGAAAGGGAAAATTGTGATTGACATCCAAGTGCAAACACATGGAAAGCAAAGGCCTAGAAATCACAGTTCCTTTAACTCTGATACTAACACAATAGAAGAGGAAATTCCTCACTAAGGGGACAGTGGAATCCCATGCATAAGACAGCATACACAGTACAAACTGCACTAGAATCTGAGGTGATTTTCTTAGAAGAATTGCAAAGTTACAACATTGCTGAAAAACTATAAAAACACTGACAGACAGATTAAAACACACAGTCATATATATTATATAGAAACATATGAAGTCTACTCCCATGTTGCATAGAAACACAAACATATTTGTTCATTTATGGGCACTGAATATTTTATCCCAGCTAGAATATTTCAACTAAAACAAATAATCAATAATACACTCCTCTTGTCAAATCTACTTGATAAGTTACTCTGCTATGTAACCATAATTTGTCTAAGATAGATCTAAAATTAGTGAAAAAGATCTTTGTATGGTTTCTTGAACTCTTCTCAAATTTCTAAACTTAATTTTAAAATAGATCTGAGCAGTATTTCTATAATAACTTTTCCCCCGTGAAATGAACAACACAGTCTGTTGTCAAAATTCTGTCCTTAGAATGATTCACAAGCACCATATCCTAACAAAACTGCTGGACAGCAAGGCACTATCCAGACACTGTGACCAAACAAATGAAACACAAGGAAGACAGTGACCCTATTCTGGAGGGCTTACCGTATGTTTCAACACCAGGTATTTATTTGATTGGTTTGATTGGTTAGCAAAATAAAATCAATCAAGTACATTCTTCTTTAAGCATTCTGTAAGTCATGACTCTGTTGTTAGTGTCATGAGAAGGAAAGACTAAAGCAAGACTTCATTAGGTCAACTAGCAACAGCAATCACTGGGGAGTGAGTAATAAAGAAGTTAACTGATAGCAATGCTTCTGCCTACAAGAGACCTAAAATAAACCTACACTGATCTCTTTAAGGAAATGAGGAGATGAGGCCCCAATGAGAAAAACAAAAACTAACAAGAAATCAAAAAAGTAAAGGCTTTTTCATTAACGGTTCCAGGAAGGAGTGGAGCATGGTGGTGAGGATCACAGATACTTGGGACAAACATGAGGGTCTGAATTCCAACAGCACTGTGTAGCTTTGACACTGATAAGTCAGTGAAATTTTCTGAATCTCAGTCTCCTATCCATAGACTGGGGACAACAACAGCACCCGTCTCCTAGAACGGTCCTAATAATTAAGTTATTTTATATATAAAAGGTTAAATAAAATACCTCAGATATTAAATATTACCACAAAAGCACAAGGAACAAAGAAAACAGAGATAAATTGGAGTTCATCAAAATTAAAAACTTTGCTTCAAATGACACCATACAGAAAGTGAAAAAACAACACACAGGAGAAAATTTTTTCAAATCATTTATCTGATAAGGAATTTGTATGTATAAAAAAAAAAAAAGGACCTCCTACAACTCAACAATAAAAAGGCAACTCAATTAAAAAATGAATAGAGGATCTGAAAAATATTTTTCAAGGAAAATATACAAATGGCCAATAAGCACAAAGAAACGATGTTCAATATCATTAGCTGTAAGGGAAATCAAGTCAAAACCACTAGGAGAAACCGCTTCACACTCACTACAATAGATTATAATCAATAAAAGAGTAACAAGCACTAATGAGGACACAGAAGATGCAGAGGTCGCAGCCGTTGCTGGTGAGGATGTAACACAGACTGGCCACTTTGGAAAAACGCCTGGCAGGTCCTTAGAGAGTTGAACATTTGGTTTCTGAATGACCAGGCAATTTTGCTTCCTGAGCACACACGTAAGAGAACTGAAAACAAATGTTCATATAAAAACTCCTACAGGAATATTCACGGCTCCATTACTCATCACAGCCAAAAAGCAGAAACAACACAAATGTCTATCACGTGATGAATGGGTAAACAGAGGGGCCCAGACATACAGTGGAATATTATTCAGCAATAGCAAGGCATAGAGTACTGACCCAGGCCACAACTTGGACAAATATCGAAAACGTTACTCAGTGTGAAAGAAGTCAGTCACAATAGATGGTTCCACTTACATGAAGTAACTAGATTTACATGAAATTTCCAGCACAGGCAAATCCACAGAGAGAGAAAAGTGGCTTTCTGAGGCTGTGGGAGGATGGGGAAGATGGGGATGTCTGCATATGCGTAAGGGGCTTCCTGTTGGGGGTATGAAAATTTTCTAAGATTGACTGGGATGAACAATTCTGGGCATAGAGTAAAAACTGCCGTACATTTTAATGGGTGAATTGTTATTAAAACTGGTAAGAAAAAAAGCACCTCCAGCCAGTTACCTTCCCATAGTAAATGCAAATTGCTAAATTTTATTACAGGAAGAAGAAACTGCCCTCAGCATGAAAGCAGGAGTTCAGCAAATGTGAGTTAACAGAAATTGGAAAAGAGCATTTAACTTGAAACAGTTGATGAGTGTACACAAATTATTAAGACATGACAAGGAAAATCAGTTTGACATCACGAAGAAGCATTCTGCTTCAAATGCAGATCAAGGATTCGGCAAGCCCACCTGCTACAAATGACCAGAGAAGTAACCTGGTTCTTTAAACAAGCGCCAGAGCCAAAAAGGAAATAATGGTGAGGAAAGCAGGCGGCCGAAAATCTGGAACAGTTTCCTACAAATACTTTCTCCACTGAAAATTCAAAAACAAAATTAAAGTGATGTGATGTTGTGTTGACCTCACGTGAATGGGCTTCCTCCGGTGCTCGACAGATTTGTAACCCCGAATGAGAGACTCAGGAGAATCATCATGGCTCCTGGGAGTCACCAAATGACTGCCCACCAGCTCGCTGACCACCATCACATCTGCCAGGGTTGAATTGCAGAGAAGAGACCAACTTCTGAAAGGCACAGGAAATATAGACAAGGGAAGAAAAGGCTGCAGTCAGTCCTGGGACAGAGGCCTTCTGAGCAGAGGCCAGAAGGCTGCAGGTGAACATGAGTGGCCCTGGGGCAGAAAGGGACCACGGGGGAGCAGACCACAATTCTTTCCTCTCTCTCCCTCGGGTAGGAGAGATAAAGTCTGCATCCTTCTCACCTGGAACTGTGGATTCTGGCTGGCAAAAGTCTTACCAAAATGGAATGAATTACTCAAGACTGTGGAAAAAGGAAAGAAAGCGAGAGGGATTAGGGAGCCAACTCCAAGAACCTCTCAAATGCTCCCATATTTATTGTGTATAATCAAAGGAAATAGTCTTTAACAGTTGTGTGATAGTAAGGAGGAACTTCGTGAAAGATGGGATGAGGCAGAGATTGTAGAATCCGCAATGAGTAAAAAGGCTTAGTTTACCTTTAGGGGAGACATGGGGAGAGGGGAACAAGATAAATTCTTTAGATATCTTCATTACAAAGCAGACCACCAGATCAGCCAGGTCCCTGTTTTGGGAATAATGTACTATCTAACAGCAAGAACGCCCAGCGTTTATAGCTGAGTGCCTGGGTCATTGCTGTGCAGAAATCTTCCACGCAGGTCCGCACAGGTAGAAGTGCCACAACGTGCTCAGAAATTATACCGTCATCACCCCTGGGCTCCCATGGACTGGTTTCAAATTAACCAAACTCATGAGAGACCGATGCAAGAAAACCAGAAATTTAATTTATTAATGTAACAGGAGATGTGAAACTACAAACCAGACTGAAATATCAGAGTTCAACCATGAGTACAGATTCTCCTCAACAGCCCAATCACAGGCAGGCAGTCACATGACAAGAGTGGACAGAAGCAGAGCAGGAAGGGTTTCTAGATTAACTCAATGGACTAAATTTCTGTTATACGAAAAGATCTGCTGCCCAGAAGACATTTAACGCCAATCACAGTGCACTGTCCGTGGACTGTGGCTGAGACACCACTGTGAGCACCTGTGTATCTCTCCTTTCCCTGTCCTTTCTGGGCTAAGTGATGCACAGAGGTACAGAGATCCAGGGATGCAGATACCTCTAAACACCCAAAGCCCATCCCTGGGAGCCTGGAAACCAGACAGCCAGGGTTTAAATACCAGCTCTGTCACTTACTAGCTCTGTGACTTTGGCCAACTTACTTACTCTCTCCGTGCCTCAATTTCCACATTGTAAACCTGGGATAACTATCAAACCTTCCTTACTCACTTGTTGTGAAGATTGAAGGATTCATTTCTGTAAAACGCTCAGAAAAGAATGTAGCACATTTCTGGTGCTCAACAAATGTGAATTTAATAAGAAAGTGATTTACAAATCTCCCTTCTAATCATCTTCTGTGTTTCATGGCTAGTCTGAGTCCCAAAGGAAATCCTTATTTCCCCTCTTATAAACTCTTGGGGAGCACCCTTCTGTTGCATCCCACCACTTGTTTAAACTGAGGGAAGGGATGCCTCCTCCACAATCTGGTCCATGGAGAGTGTTTTTCCCTTCACACCCCTGACCTCTGGACAACGGCTAGCCCTCCTCACACTAACAGATTGAGGTGTGAGTCCGGATCGACAAGCAGGGCATATGAAACCTTTCCTTTCCCTCCAGTGTTGGCCACCATTGGGAAGCACCCGGGATGCTCAGCTCCATGGCAGGGCAGCCCTGTGCATGATGGGGCAGATCCTCTTAAGGGAAGGCTCACTGTGGCCCAGAGCTAACTAGGACTGCATGAGTCTCTAGTTCTGGGGCACAGTATCATGACACGCATTTTCCCACAGCCCTGAAGTTCATGGAGAACGTGGCTTCATCAGTAATACAGGAGACATTTATCGCCTGCCTGTTCTTCTGTGTCATCTCTCAGTTGGCTGCTGGAGAAAACATGTGTATAGGTATTGGGTCCCCTTAAGCCCCAATATATATGAAGTAACAAAAAATTCTGTGGCTTAACATTGGTTCAAGGCGACTGTGTAACTGTCCTGACCCTGCTGATGCTAAATTATGGGTATAGGAACTATGGAACCTCCTCAAATATCTTTCAGCATAAAACCAGCTTTTCTTATTTTCCTGTTTCTTAGTAACTGCCAAAGACTGTAAAATGATGGCTTCATACAAAACAGGAGCTAAACTTTATGAGCCCTTTGACATTCCCACTGTGCTAAACACTTTACATAATTTCTAATTCTCACAATTCTGCAAAGCAGATACGAGCGTCCCCATCTCACAGACGAGGGAATAACTCAGAGCAAACTGACTCAGGCTCACGTGGCTCAGTGGCAGCACGTGCACGCAAACCCAAGACAAAAAACTACACCCCTTCTTATATGTACAAAATCACCTCCCAACAATTGATACACAGCTGCTGGGTCAATACTCAGGGAACTCAGTACACTTTTCAGCTTTAAGGTGCTCCAGAGGCCGCTCTTAGCTGCTTTATAAAATTCCGGCTCACTGGTTGCTAACACTGGAAGAAAAGACCGATTTTGCCATTGTTTGCACAGCAAGTCTGAAATGTTCACAGCGAGATGACAGAATAAGTCTAAGACATAAGCAGAATAATTTTTCCAGGTAGACAGACATAATGGACATTGTGCTATTCTGAAGCACTAAGCAACGGAATCAAAACAAAATAACATTTGTTAAACCTTCTTTTGCAAAAGGAATATTAAGACTGTTAGAAGGTGCAACAGCACCACCTATGGCTAAAAACACCTTCCAGGTTGCTGGGAAAGATGCAACACAAAAATTGCCTGTTGGATCAGAAAGAAGAATCAGATAATTAAATCTTATGTAGCACATAGTGCACTTTGCTTCGGGGAAGGGAGGTGTATTCAGTATTTAATCTGACATTGCTAATACTCCTGAATATAAACAAAAGACACAGGCTCATGGAAACTTCTTAGTAGAGGAAAGAATCCAGTCCAGCCACTTCATTTTACAGGAGGGGAGACTGAGATCTGGGATCTGTCCTCCTGGCAATCAGCAGCAAATCTCTCCTAGGCCTCATGTCTTGCACTGTAGCAAAAACCAACAGATCTGTACTAGGCCTATATTCATAAAAGTCACGTCTGTATTTTTCCAACAGTAATTAATCTAGGTATCTTGCAAAATACTTCTCAAAGTGCCAGGAAAGCATACAAGTGTATTGAAATTCAAAAACATTTATTTGCACATTAAAACAGCATGAGCTTTATTCTATTAAAAAAAGTGACATGTCAAATCAATGTTTTGATATTTTAAAACCTATTAAGAGTGCAGAAAAATAAATCAAAATTTTCTTTAATCACAAAAGAGAGAAGCTTATTCCCTGAAAATGATCAATGTAGATTTTTCTAAACTTAATGGTTCTGGTCAGATTCCTACGAATTTAAATGTCTGAGTGGATGGTTACACGGCAACATGAATTCTGAGTTGTAACAACACACATTCTGTGTAAATAATATTCAAGGCCGTCTGCTTAAGGTGATTTAACTAGTCCCTGTCTCACTAGAATGATAAAGATTTCATTAAAACTTCATACTGCACACACACACACAAAACCCTGAATCCTTGTTACTTTAAGCCATATTCATATATTCATAAATATGCATATTGAATATGCATCAGAAACAAGCCACCCTCTTTAGTATTCAGAGTTGATCCTTCTAAACTATCTGTCCTTGTGACAGCATATTTTTATAAGCAGCTCTTGGGTGCTTCATATACAAGGCGTCCACCTCTCACAGTCAAACAAGGTAAAGGGCATCACTCAAATTTCACAAATGAGGAAATGTACTTAAGCCATGAAAACAACTTACATATTCATCATCAGGAAAGAAAAGAGTAAAGATTTTACTTACAATATTCACTGACAAAACTTTCCTCCATACTAAGACTACATAGAACCAATTCAGTCTTTGTAAATTTTTCTGTCAATAAGCACCACTAGAGAAAAACAAGCAACATCATTAGAAATGGTTGGACTTTCAAAGCCCACTCCAATTTTGCACTATAATCATTTTTAATGTTTTGATTTTAGTGTTTACAGAGCACTAAAATAAAAAAATATAAAGTTTTTAACTCATTGCCTGAGAAAGCAACATTTGTGAAAATGTACAATTTTAATTTATGCCACTCTGTCTAACATTCTCACTGGTGTCTCTCCTTTGAAGGCTTCATGAAGCTGAGATCGCTAAAATCGTTCATTTATGGACTCACAGGAGTTCGGGAAACCACTCAACTTGGGGCTGATCAGAGGAGCCATTGAGAATGCATCCTGTGCAGCCTGGGTTCCAGCACTGAGCCTGCCAGCGCCAGCTGCGTGAGATTTGGGACAAGCTGCCCCATCTCTCAACCGCTCAGCTGCAGAAAAGGAGACACTGATACCTACCCTTAAACACCTGCTATGAATTAAAACATGAGGAAAGCATTTTAGCCTTAGGTAAGTGTCCACTCAGAGCAAGCTTGGTCATTATGATGATGAGGATTACTTTTAATAAGTTAAGGCAGACCAAAAATTAGAAATCACCATAAAGGAGAAACATTTTATGTCAATGAGCATTTCCTTTTGAATGGATTGCAGAATGTTCCATTGATTTTTTTAATAAATCAAATTTTGTCCACTAATTATAGATTTACAGGTTCATGGACAAGTCTCCAGAAAAAGAATTAGAGGTCACTAACCTCTGCATACAAAGAAAGTAAAGTTTAAAAAAAATCAGGGGGGAGATTATACCTCACTTGAGAGAGTATGTGCTCAGCATGCATGCGGCCCTCAGTTCAGACACCAGTAACTCCATTTAAAAACTTTTTTTTTGAGAAATGGAGAATTAACTCAAAAAGGTGGAGGAATGCAGAATTTTTTTTAGAGAATCAACTCAGATTTAAGATGGGGAAAAAAATATCCATTTCTCACAGGAAATCTTGAGAACTATGTAAACAGGATCTGGGTTGTCTAATCTTTTAACATTATTCATGAATTCATATTACCAAGTCTTAAAACTGCCTGATAACCCACAGGGGTGATCCTGATCATAACAGCTGCCAACACAGATCGAGCTCCGGCTACGAATGGTCTGTTCTGCCATCTCTGCCCCTGAGGCCTCACCAGGCTGGGAGCACTAAATTCGGTCATTCATGAGCATCACGTGTAAGTCCTCCCTTTCTACTTCTCACTCCCCCCTCACCAGACCCTCTGAGGGAAGCACTGTTATCATCTTCCCCAACCGAAGATAAGGCCACTGAGGCACAGAGACTAAACCTGCTCCAGGTCACATCGGCAATAAAGGACGTCTATAATTCTGCTGTTCTATTATTGAGAAAGGAATCTGACATATCAATTCAAGGGAGACTGTTAAATAATCAAGTCTGTCAGGTCTTCACCTCAAAGAGCAGATACTATAGATTCCTGACGTAGGATGAGGCTGCCGCCACATACTGACTCAGCTTGAAATTAATATCCAAGATGAAGCAGCGGATACATGTAAATATTCACGACTGTCAACTCCGCTCTCGGGTCTGGGCCCTTCACTGCCTGAACGGGGGTGAAATCCCCACCCGTGTCAGGGAGGGAAGCGCAGTTCTTCCGGGACTCACCCAGGATTCATGGGCTGTTTCCCCCCCACAGGCTGTCCTCAACTATTAAAAAGCTCTCAAGAATTTTACACCATGCAAAACTAAAAGACGTTTCTGCAGATGGAGCACTTTCTCAGGCTTAAACTTTTTTTGCCTACACTCAGCAAGTGGGAAAATAACACATGACTCTGCAAAGTCTCTGACCCTCACCACTCACAGGAGTAGAATGGCCTCAGCACAAGATGACTCTTCACGGATGAGAACAAAATAAACCCGCCCCCAACCACAGGCACTCCCAGAGACAGCGCTCAGCAGTCTTCTGCACACTCACGGTTGTGCAGCCCTCACCACCATCTATTTCCAGAACACTTCATCATCCCATAAGAACACCCCTGCCACTAGCAATCACTCCCCAACCCCCCTCCACCCAACCCCTTGCAACCATCACCTGCCCTCTGCCTCTGCATGTGCCTATTCTGGGCATTTCAGATCACTGAATTCAACAATATGTGGCCGTTTGAGTCTGGTTCCTTTCACTAAACGTGCTGTTATCAAGGCTCGTCCAGGTTGAAGTGGTATCAGCATCTCTCTTTTTTTTTTTGAAAGTGTTAAAGTTTATTAGAAGGTGGTAAGTACTATCAAAAAGAGTAGAGAGGAGCATAAGTGATTGGGTTTCAAAGGGAAAAGGGCTGGTTGAGCAGTCAGTGTGGACTTCCCAGAGCAGGTGGCCTTTTTCATATTCCCCTTTATTTATTTTTTCTTTTTTATTCACTTTTACGTCTGAATAATGTTCCACTACATGGAGATACTACATTCTGTTCATCCATTCAGCAGCTATGTATGGACGAGCTCCAGACGAATGAGTGTAAGAGGTGACTAGGCAGGGATGGCATTTAAGCAAAGGGCAAGATGTGCTTTCAAAAAAAAAAAGCCAACAAACAGAGGCACAAGGAAATTCAGCGCGTTTCTGAGAAAGTGCATGCTTGCTTCACGATGACTGCCGTGCAGGGCTGGGGGAGGAGTGACAGGAGACACAATGAGGGAGTCACCTGAGAATATTCCCCATGCAAGCAGCTCAGACAATTCTCCTCCCTCATCCTGTATTTTAAAGCCATTTTTGATAGGTTTTCTATTTCAAGTAACAGTACTTAGTTACACATCTGATCATCTGCATCAGATCACCTTACCTCTAAGACACAGAAAGTCATTCACTGACTGGAGCAGCTCCAAGACATAAAGGTGATGGACCAGGGAGTCTTGCAGCATCCCGGCCTGCAGGCACAAACCCCCACATGTTCCATGGTGATGTCCGGAAAGTAAAATGCATGGAAATATCTCACTGCTTGTGCACGATATCTGCCCCCAAATTGCCCCAAAATCATGCTGGCAAAGCACTACTGAGCCCTCTCACTACAAAAAAAAAAAAAAAAAAAGAGAGAGAGAGAACAGAAAAGAATAAAGCTCAGAAGGCAAATTTAGGGTCTTCCATTGAAAACCAGCCACCATCACTGCCAGTAACTCAGCTGGAATTGTCCTGACTTCAAAAACCACTGCGCAGTTACATTGCAAACGTGATAGACATATATGTATTCCACGTAGATGATATTACAGTAGGATTTTTCTTTTCGAAATTTCCAGTTGCAACATTAACACAAGAAAGATTATGTTTCAGCTTTAAAAAAATCAATTATTTTCCACTTTCTTAATTTTGAACCTATTATTATTTTATAAAGGGTGCTATGCTGCAAATTATAAACCAACTATTTGGCTTCTGCCAACAAGACCTTTATGACTTCACTATTTCAGAGCAAGATTTAATGATGCTTTGAGAAGTGGGGCCTGGGGCGCTCACTAACAGCTCTTTAAATACTGACAAGGATGTGCTATTTAAGTAATGCAAAGGCTCTAACTCTACATTAACTCAGAAACCAAAGAAACTACACCAAAGCCTTACTTTATCAATTTAAAATTTTGCTATTCTTTTGAATATTAAATTTCTTAAAAGATAAGATTTTTTTTGAGAAACACAGCAGCTGTATTAAATTTCCTCTCACCAAGAAAGCAATCTTTATCAAGAAAAAATACCCCTATGGAAATCCAAAAGACGGGACGTTTCTAGCTAAGTGAACATGCAGATCTCAACACAAGACTAAATCCTATCAGATCTCTCTCGAACGAGCTCAAAAATATCCTGTGCTACCCTGAAACTTAGCTATTCTCTTCCAAATGTTGGCTGAGCTAAGATCATCACACAATGCAGGGAAGAAGAGAAAAGTCCACCTGGTTGCATCCGTTTTCTTCCAGCCACAAGGTGCCGCTAGGGGGTCCCCGTTAATAAGCTCTCCTCATGAGGAAATCCGGCATTCACACTGCCCCTGCCGTCCCCAAGCAGCCCCGACGCCCCTCTCCCACTGGTGGCCGCCCAGCCTGTCAATGGTCTTCTAATGACCCTCCCAGTTGGTGGCACTCTCCCCCTCTTCCCTGCTTCACACACACACACACAAACACACACACACACACACACACACACACACACACACACACACACACACACACACACACACGGAGCCAGGACAGCCTTCCCAAAGCACAAATTTGATTACATCACCCCCACTTCAAACCCTTCAGAGGCTCCCTGGTAGAGTTCTAGCCCCACCCCCGACGCTGCTCGCCCACCTTCACCACAGTACCCAGGTCCACAATGACCTCAGGCGCCCCCTGAACTGCTGCTACTCCCCACTTGCCTCCAGGCGCATTTTGACGGTTTGTCAAGGGAGCCTTCCTTCCCTCGAACCTCTACACTTTGGGTTAGGTGCCCCTGCTGTGTTCCCAGAACATTCTACGCTAAGACAACTTCTGACAATGCTAAACTCTCAAGAAGCAATACATTTTGCTTACTACTGTGAGTCCACCCTCTCTCCCCTGGACACTCAGAATTGCATGTGCTATGAATAAATGAATGAAGGGGTGGGTCTCAAAGGGACGGGCAGAGCTGCTCTCGCCCACCCCGACCCCTTCTTTCTGTAGAACATCAGAAGCAAAACCAGGAGTACCTTTCCTGATGGTCACTTTCTGCTGACACCCTTCACTGCCTCTTCTGTGTCAATTCTAGTAAAAAACCAAGCTCCTCCTAAGCCTTCCATCCCTAGGCCCACTCCAGTGTCCTCCCAAGCAGGGGCACCCTCCACCCTGGACCACACAGTGCACTCTCCCCGAGTCCCCACCCCACAAGCCTCCAGGCCTCTACCCGGGCTGCTCCTGCAACCTGAGTCACCCTCTTGATTCCTTCTCCTGGCTGACTCTTACTCTGTCCTCATAACTGAATGTAGAGCCCATTTCTTCAAGGAAGCCCTCTCTGATGAAGTCCTTTAGCTCTTGGCTGGGCTCCCTCTACAGCAGGACTGCTTGGCGACCAACTGGTGTTTGTCCACCTGCTCCTCTGAGACCATGAACTCTTGGAGGCCACGTGGGAAAAAGGAGTGAGACGATAAGAGGGGTGGGAAGAGCAAAAAGCAAAATCACAGCCCAAGTCCCAGATTCAAGGATTCTGTCTCAGAAGAAAAGAATAAAATGTTTAATACGTATGTCATTTGGTTATGATTTTTGTGGCTCATGGAAAGCAAGAGGTTGGTGTTCTAGTCTAAGATCCAAGTTACATGCAAAGAAATGTACATATTCATATCCAAAGGAAACCAGAGCTGCTCAACAACAGTTTGCAGTTAAAATCAAAGGAAATTTGATAAGGCAATCTCTCTCGCTCTCTCTCTCTTTGTTTTTTTTTTTTTTGTATCATATAGTTGTAGAAGTATTTGTATAATTAAGTGATGGCTACAGCCTATGATTCTGCACTGGAGTGTTTGGGGCAGAGGAAGCCCAGATTACATGCACTGTGTAAATGCAATCACACCAACACACTGACAGGTGCCCTACTGGCTGAGCTGAAGTTCCAAAGCTGACAACATTACGATGCAAGACACCTCTCATTAGAAAGTAAGGAATGCAATGTTCTGTACTCAATTACTTACGTTATATGGGCCATTAAGCGATAGTGCATCTTGTCTAATGAAACCCCAAAATAAATAGTTAACGTCGATTTTCTCCATCTGACCCTTATTTGCTAACTTTGGATATCAAACCCTCACTCCATACAGAAAGCTCAGACCTACGGTGCAGCAGGTTACATCCCGTGGAAGAAAGCCTATCAAGGGAGAACTGGAGAGTTTCCCTTCAGAAGCTGCTAAGTCTGGTTTTGCACCTGTACGTCATTTGCAACCACGTCATCGTCAAAAGAGTAAGACCTTACCTCTGTGGGGCGAAAAGCACTGCGGTGCTTCTGAACAATTAAAGAACACTGAGATTTGGGAAAGAGTCCTGAGGCACTTAAATCGTACTTTTTGTGAAAGGCTCCAATACTGACCCAATTCACCAATCCAGGTACAACATGGAGGTACCGGAATTAGTAGAGAGAACATGCCCTTGAAGTCTGACAAGGCCCTGCTTGAATCCTGCTACAGCATTTACTAGCCGCGAAGTGGACCAATTCCTTAATCCCTCTGAGAAGGCTTCCCAATCTGCAAAAGGGGGCTGCCACCGCCCACCTGGGAGGCACGGATGTGAATGCAACACGCAAGTAGTGAGGCCGACTGCTACCTGACACGAGACCTGGCTAGTTTCCCTCCGCTGCCCTTCTCCCCCTTTAAACTTGCCCTGTTCCCCTTGGTAAGGGTCAAGCCCCGGACCAGACTGCCCGATTCTTCTGTGTATCCCCGGATACATGTCTTACCCTTAGGAGGCCAGAAAAAGAACTATCTCCTCCAACGTCACTATCAATGTTCTTAAGAGTCTGGGTTTTTTTAACTCTATTTTGCAGGGAGACAATTCCAGAACTGTCCAACCACCATTCTCCACTTTGGCTCTTTCTCACCTCAAATCTTCTGTCTGCTGGCCTTTTGTTCATGGGAAAGAGAGTCCGCTAGGGTGGAGACTCATTAGGCCTCTGTCCCTCCCTCACAGGTGAGTGTGACTACATTCTCAACACTCCCCACTCCGACTCCATCTTCCGAGGAGGTTCCCCTCCTGGAACATGCAGCCTCTGCTTCATCCCCAGATGCGCACGCGTGGCCACAACCCTCCATTCAGATTTCTTCCTGGGTGGCCCTGCCCACCCCCAAGACCCTTAAGGATAAATGCCATTGCTCTGAAAATCCCAAACGCCACTGAGTGACACGCCAAAGCTGCATGGTCTGGGCTTTCCTCCAACCCAGGCACAGCCCTGACCCGCCTCAGCCTCAGTCTGCACCTCTCGAGATGAACTCATCCACCTGCACGGCTGTGAACACCAGCTAAGAATGACGACTCCCAACGTGTATCTCTAGTCCGGCTCCTTCACCTGAGCCCCGGGGCCATAGACCCAAGTGCCTCTTTGAAGTCCTAACTTGGATGACAAATGGAATCTTAAAAATGCCTCATGTCCACCATTTACGCTAGATTTCGATTCCTGGCAGGTACCTCCCAGGCTCCCGATTTTAGTAACAGACCCAGAACCCACCTAGGTGTTTGAGGTCACATTCAATTTCCCCTGTTCCTCCCCCCGGCCCTGCCCTGGAATCAGTCTTGTCATTTCTATTGCTAAGCCAATCTCAAGTCTGGTTCTGCAAGGACCACGGATGGAACCCCACAAGCTGACAGCAAGGTGCAGTGCGTCACAGTCCTCCGAAGAGAGCTCCCTGGAGTGGGAGGCATCTCCTGCCTCTGGTCACCTCAGAAGGCACTGGATTCTCACAAAGGAGGCCCAGGAGAAGGGACTCAAGGTTCTCCTGTGGTCTGAACTTTGAAGGGCCCGAGGTTTGGGGGAGTTCCTAGTTAGCAGACACACCTGCCAGTGAGCAGATGAGGATGGGGGAACCCAGGCAAGGCTGTTCTCACTCCGACCCCTGGGCTCTCGGGAGCCACGGGAAAGGCCTGTGAAGGGCACAGCCCAGCCTTCACAGATCCCAGCCTGCATTTGCCAACCCAGAGAGCCTAGACTCCTACTTGCGATTCTTGTGTTCTGTTCCCCCCCAGAATGTGATGGGCTCTTTCAGAATGTCTGGTCTGTCTCAAGCGAGACCAAGTCAGTGAAGGATGAAGTGTCCACAATTGGACCAGGGCATGAAAGGTAAAACAAGGTCTCATGGCCAGCATGACAGTGGTGGCCAAACCCTTCCCCCGGGTGAGATGAACCAGGGTGTGGGTGAGAATGCAAGGTCACTTCACAGCTGACTAGGGTGTTGGAGACTCACTACCGCAAACTAACGACACGGCCGTCAGTGGTGGACGTCAGCTGCAACAGACACGGAGTCAGCTATTTACTGCCATAATGGGTTAATAGTAAAGGCTGGTGCAGGGAGGACTGCATGGCTGCTGAGGCAAACCACAGACCCGGCTCTGAATGCCCACCGGCTGGAGCAGAGAGGAAGCTACAGTCCCCTTTAGCGGTCCCTGTGTCCACCAGATCCAAGTGAGCCAGCTACTTAGGAGAAGGCCATGTTGTTCTGATACTCAGAAAAACCAGCCTCGTAAAGGGAAAATAAGAGTGGCATGGAGTTTAGACCCGCTCCTGCCTCTCTATGAAGGCAAAGTAAATTAAATGGCACCGGGAAGGTGAATGAAAAAACAAAAAACAAAAAACCGGTGACTGCTTCTTCCAACAGCATCCCCTGCAGCTGCTCACCCCCGAGACTGCCACTTTCTCACCAGTGACCGCCGGCCAGGAAGCTCCGTCACGCACGTCACACAACGACAGCCCTGAACCGCGTGCCAAGCACGTTTGTCTAAAAGCCAGAATCAAGGAAGATGCTGCAGATTTTGACATTCCAATTTTAAATACTCCTTGAAAAAAAATCCCTCAGCAGCCGCCTAAATCAATTCACATCTCACTTCTTCAAAACAATCAAACAAATTTAATAAGGGCGCATTTGTCACCAAACATAAGGAGGACCAAACTGTTCCCCAAAGCAAGGATTTTAACAGGTATCAAACACCAGTGGGTGATGTGCTAACAAAGCAAAAATTCCAAAAATCTAGAAAATAAAAAGATGACTAGGATAATATATGGATCAAGGCAACTGTTAAGGTTTTTGCTTTTTAAAGCGATGGGGACAGCACGGAGGACAATCTCGCTATTTCCAATGCAGGGTGTGCACAGTCCACTTTTCAGACGCAACAACATGCTCACAGGGCGGTACAAGATAGAAAGGGAAATAGAAAAAGGAAAAGAGGAACAGCGAAAATTAGAAACACATGAGAACAAAAATAACTGAGAGCAATTACAAGAATTTAGGTGAGTTTGGTGAGGACAGGGACGAGGGGACGGTGAGACCCACCCTCACCTATTGTTCCAGGGAAGGCAGGGGCCTGAGGCGAGCGGCGCTGCCGGGGGACCACAACGAGGTCAGCGCCCCAAACCTAAACTTCACCTAGATGCGTGTAAACAGCTTTTGAGCTACAAAATGTGGTCGCATTTCAAGCTGGACAATTTTACTCACTCCCACCAAGAGTAACAGGAGAGAATTAGGCTCTGTTCCTGCACCAAAGCATTGTTTAAAAAATTAATGACTGTGTAATAGTAAAAGAAACAATGGAGTAAAAGTGACTGGAGGAGAACTTACTTGACCCGAGCTCACTGGCCGCGTTATCTCACTGACGTTCAGAGGCTGGCTGAGCCCTTACGGTACCAAAACAGACAGACCCACCAGGAGGGAGGTTTAATGCCCTGCTGTATTTTGATGCCGGGAGCCATGCCTGGTACACGAGGTTCTGGGTAAACAATGGTGACAGTGTCAACCACTATGGGCTAAGCACACATCCAGCTACTCCGCCAAATCCCAAGGACAGACTTCAAAAGGCAAAAACAAGCTGGTATTCTCTGGTGGGTCTGCAGACTCAGAGCCAAGCAGTTGCTGAGCAAACATGTCACCAGTGCCTCCTGTGACAAAAGAGGAGGCACTGGTCAGGGGGCTGGGGCAGGGCTCCAGGCTTCCACTGCTCACCCACCATTATGTCCAGGGGGAGATGTTGGTCCCTACTTACGTTGCACCGATGTACCGACATTGACTGACGCCTGGGGACTCAGCAGGAGGTGACAGGTGACGGGAATGGAGCCAGCCTGGGAGTGGCACGGTGCTGGCATCTGTGTCCTCAGCTTTGCCCAGGCCACTACATCTGCCAGCTCATCTACAAGAAGCAGAAGGGGAGAAAGCCGTGTAGATCACGGGGCCCTGTGAGGACAAGTACAGGTCATGGAGACGACAAGCCTCGCCCCTTCCTTAAGATATAGATGTATGTCCGGGGAGGAAGTGAAAATTCATCCAGAGCCCGCCAGGCACCACAAGCAGGTGGGACTCGGGTCCCCTGTGCCTGTCACTCACAGGACTGGTCTGGACTATCTTTTTATCAATTCTCTGGCATCTTCTCCTCCAACTTACCAACAACCAGAAAGTAGAATCTGATTTTAGACTCACAGAGAATCGCAGAAACCCTCCTCCACATCAGGCCCGGCAGCTCGTGCCAGGCCCTCCGACCGTCACCTGTGGGACCGCCATGAGCCCTCTCAATACTCAAGGCCCGAGGCCGTAGGTCGGGGTGGCACAGATTCCCACACTCTCCCCAGCAAAGGGGGACCACCTCTCGGCAAAGGCATCTCACCTTCTTCTTCCCGAGGGACATCTCGATAGATACACAGGGAAACAGAGCAGAATGTGGGGGGGTAGGCAGCCCAGAAGAGCTCGTCTGCACTTCCAAGGCAAAGTGGGTCCGTTGACCTAATCACAGGGACAAAGTGAGGACGAATCTTTCCCTGCTGTGCCCCATGCTCCGTGACACGCCTTTCCCTGCGTAAGGAGCTCATTTGGAAGCCCCTGGCAGTGTTTCTGTTGTCCTAAATTGGCATGGTGGTTGTCAGGCAGGGAGAGAGCTCCTAAGCCGTGCAGGTGCTGGACCTGGGAGGCAGGAGACACTGGCTCCACCCCCAGCTCAACCAGCACCTCATTCTGCGTCTCAGGATTCAGCATGACATCTATAAGCAAAGGGATGAGACTGTCCCAGGACATGCTGTCCAACAGGAATGAAATGACAGCCATGTAAAGAAAGTTTCCCAGTTGCCACATTTAAAAATGTAACCCCCCCAAAAAAAACCCTAGAAACTGATTTTAAGAACATATCTTACTTATTGTACAGTATGTAAAATACTATCATTTTGACATGTAATCAATAAAGAAAGAAACAAGATAGTTTACATTCTTTTTACTAGACAAGTCTCAGCATCTGATGTGCATTTGACCTAGAGCACATCTCAGCTCAGAGCAGCCTCCTCCCCAGCTCTCCTAGCATCAGTGGCTTTGGCTACTCTATTGGACAGCAACTCCAGGGGTCACACCAGGGGAATTGGCTGAAAAGCGGGAGTAAGTGTCCATAATAACCCTAAAAGTATCTCTCTGAAACAAAGGTGGATTCACTTTTAAACGTCTGAAAACCGGCGGGTTTCACCTCCCTCACGCCTTGGCTACAAGACAGCCCTCCTCCTTGCTGATCCCTTTCTGGATGTAGGGAAGCAACCCTTCACACAGCCAGGGTGTCCGTGCATCCAGGTAGACTTTCCTGCTCTCTGTGTCCAATCCCACAAAGTCCTCCTTCTCAAACAGGATGTAGAGCAGGAGGATCTTGTCCCCAGTCTTGTCGGATGCACAGTCCAGCCACTTGGACTTGAGCATGATGAAGTGAGACTCAGTGAAGTCCTCGATCCTCTTCTCCACCACCCTGCAGTCCTCGTAAATTGAAGGCCACGTTGGTGCGCGGCTGCTCGGCAACCTCCCCATGCAGCACAAAGACAAAGAGCAGAGAGTCATAGAGCGTGGTGCCATACAGCTCCTCTGAACGTGGAGCTTCTCGAAGGTCTTGGCCAAGAGGCAGTCGGTAATGGTGAAAAGGCCCACGACCTTGCGGTGGGTCTCGAAGTCTCTCCACCCATTCTCGGGCGCATAGTGGTGACTGTAGTGGATACAGAGTGCCCACTGCGAGCCGCAAGGGATGATCTGCCTCACCAAGGAGATTCGCTTATAGATGCAAAAGAAATTCTCCTCTGAGATGATCCCCACGGGTTGGACCACCACGGGGAGAGTCTGGTGGTCCTAAGCACACTGCACGTAGTCAGGGATGTTCATGTTGCAGGCCCTGACGAGAGGGAAGAGGAGACCGAGGTAAATACTGTGCTGCAGGCTGCGGGCCTCACTGGGTTGCGGTGACCTGGTGTGTACCAGTCAGAAGGCAGGGGGAGCCCAAACAAAGCCGGGGGTACAGTTTGTCCTCAGCATCTGCACATGGCTACCGCAGGTCGGATCACATTACGCAGCTTTTGGTCTAGGCTTCCGACCTCTGCAGAAAGGGTCATTTCTTGTTTTCTGTTTCCAAGCACCTAGCCAGGCCCTGATGCAAAGTCAGTGCTCAAAACTGCTGAATAAAGGAATGAATAAAGGAACTGCTTCCACACCCCTCAGCAGGATATAATGCAAAGAAATACAGTAGGATCAAAAGACCTGGATTTCAACTCCAATTTATTTGAACTCCTAAGCTGCAGAATACTTGATAAGAAAACTTGCTTTGGGGAGGAGGGTTCAGTTCAGTGGTAGAGCACATGCTTAGCATGTATGAGGTCCTGGGTTGAATCCTCAGTACCTCATTTTAAAAAAAATGAAACAAATAAATAAACCTATTTACCCCCCTCAAAAAATATTTTTTGAATTCCAAATTCAAGAAAAAAAAAACACCTTGCAATTGACACAACATTGTAAACATGAGTATACTTCAATTAAAAAAAAATCCTTGCCTTACAAGAATATATCTGGATTATGGAAGTTTACAAATGTAAAATGCCTAGGGTCCCACCTGCATAAGAAGAAGGAACTGTACAAATTTACTATCCCTCATTTATGAGCTATATTTCCTTTGGGGGGTTTATAACCTCTCAGAGCTAATTTTCTCAGATTAAAAAAAAGAAGGAAACATTACCGGATTCTCCATACTGCTGAAGAATCAGATAAATCTATGATAGCATCTGACCCACAGGGTTTACTCAATAAATGCTTGTTGAATGAATGAATAATCAAGCAATGTGAATGCTGCTCCCTGCCACAGAGAATCATGATGATACTGCCAGGAAATCCCAAGCCCAAGTTTCACCATACTCTACACTAACCATGGGTGACCTGGGCAGGCCTGTGTGCTCCTCTAAACCCCAGTTTAATCATGAATAGAAATGAGGGCAATAACACAAACCTCAAAGGGTTAGTGAGTCATTACTGAATTGTATACCAACTTTGCAAGATGGAACCTTTAAAGAAATTTGGGCAAAAAGTCCGTAGGCCCTCTCCATATTATCTCTTACAACTACATGGGAATCTACATTATATCTCAAAATTAAAAAGTCTAATTTATTAAAGAGGCTATTGAGGTTAAATGAGCTCATTGTCTCAAATAAGGAACACACAGTACAAATCGGTCAATGCCCAGCCCATGAGATACACTCAGTAAACATTCCCACTGAGCCCACTGGTCCCTCCAACTTCAGAGCACGATGATGTGTCCTCATGGCCAGAGGCCCCTGCACCTGAAGCTAACAAAGCTAATGGTCCCCACTTTCAAGAGCCCCTGCCACCACCGTAGGCCTAATTTTGTACTTGTAAATTTTTTCTTTTTATTAAATAGAAAAACGTAATTGCATAGCCTTCAGGTCACCAAAACCTGACCACAGAGATCATGATGGCAGCCCTTCTTCATGAAACAATAAAATGAAAAGCCATTTCCACAAGATCTCTGTGTAAATCTACTAGGGAACCTCATCCTGGACTGAGAGGAAGAGGCCTGGGGAGGAGGGGGCCATCTGCGGCACACAGACCCATGGGCCACCTGTCCCACGATGGACTTTAGACCCAACCCTCACCCTCAAGGAACTTCAAAATAGACACAGACAGAGAGCTGTGGACAAGATTTTATTTTTTTTAAAAAAATCCCTGATTCTCCCGCAGGTTTTGTTTCTACCGAGAAACAAATATCTTATGTGTATAATGTTTCACAAAAGAGTTAAATTGTTATCACCCCAACTTGACGCATTAAGAAACTGAGGGAGAGAAGTTTATCACATTGTGCAAGATTAGAGAGAGGCAAAAAAAAAAAAAAAGATTAGAGAGAGGCCACGTCGGACACTGTATATAAGCCCAAGCCCCTGTTCCAGTGCTCACACTAGAAAGTGGGATATACTGCCCCTTTCCTGCCCTCTCCGTGCAGTAAATGTCTGAAGAGTCTTTTCTGTGCCACCTGGAATCACAATCACTTCAATTTTCCACAAAGAGCTATGTCACTCCTTGGAGGATGTGTCAAAATGTATATGTTGAATGGGAGGAGAGATTTGTATTTTCTGTTTCTCAAAGGAAACATGGCTTAAAAGAAACTGAAAAGCACTTTTCTAGTCTAAGTCTTCATTGTGCAGAGAAGGAAACGGAGGCTCAGAAGAGATGAGGAAAGGGCCTTATTAACAAATATTGCCTCAGCGCAGCACCAAGCCAGCCTTGTGCTCTGCTGGGGGAGGATCTGGAAGGCCCAGGAGAATGAGTCTTAGAAAACGGAAAGAGAAGAAGCATACAAGGCCCCGTCTCTACACCACCATACCATGAAGTTCCACCAAATTACACAGTATGGGTGCAGCCAATATTAAGGTGGGCTAAACCGGTTATAGAAACCTGGAAGTCTCAACCATAGTGGAAATTCCAACATTTACTATGTTTTTTTTCCCAGTTCAAGCATCAGCTCAGTGGGTGCTCTGTACCAGGCACTACACGAGGCCTGGAGTTCTCCCAAATACACAACTCTTATATCACGTGTGCAAAACACAAACAGGCGCACCAGAAGGAAAATGCCCACAGATAAGTTGGAATTACTGAAACTGAAAGCAGCCTACCAGCATATATTACTAAGAAAATCGATGCTGCTATAAATAAACTCATGGACATAGAAAGCAAACTGTGGTTAGCAGGCAGGAAAAGGGGGGTTAACAGATACACATTAATAAATATAAAATAAATGACAAGGGCCTACTATATAGCACAGGGAACTATATTCAATTTCTTGTAATGAGTTGTACTAAAAACAATCTAAAACATATGTAGATACATATGCATATGTTTATAACTGAATCTCTGCTGTACATCTGAAACTGACATTCTAAATTGACTACACTTCAATAAAAAATAATTTTAAAAAATAAGTAAAAATAAAAGCAACGCCATTTAGAAAAAATAAAAGAATACTCTGATCCCCTTAGCTGTAGGTGCTGGAGAATTCTGGTTACAAACACCAAGTCCACTGGATCACTCCAGCACTGGCTGTCACTATTTCTGACCATCAGAGAGTCACTTGGCTTCAGTGAGTTTATTTTCTCTTCTGTGAAAGGCTTCAGTTGCAACTAACGATGTATCTCATCATTCACAAACCCAACAATTAATGAGGACTTCCCATGGGCCAGGCTCTGGAAATATGAAATTATAGGGTCCGAGATATATTCATGGCTAGAAGAAATTTATGCCATAAAGACATTAATTCTTCTTGCTTTGATAGACAGATTCAATACAATTCTGTTTAGATTTCCTACCAGATTTTTTATGGGTAACAAGATAATTTATGGTCAGGAACAGCCAAGAAACTTCTTTAGAACCAGCACTGGGAAGGTGTGGATAGGTCATTCATTTCCACTGGTCTTTCTGAAGTGATGAAAACGTTCTGGAATATTAATGGTTGCACCACTGTGAATATGCTAAAGCTGCTGAATTGTAGCATTTATGTGGGTGGACTTCATGGTGTGTGAACAATATCACAATAAAGATGTTAAATGAAAAAATATTTCTTGACAATTATTTTTCCCTCTATACAACTAGTCTGCCCCACAATTTAAGAAGAACAAAAAAACCAAAACAAACCAAATTTTGCCAGGAGCTCTTTAGGACTGCAATGTCCCTGAGTCTACAAAGCCTCTGGTGGTGCTGTTCCTGTTAACAAACCCTAGCTGGATTGGGCTAGTTAGGGACTGTAACTATTTTTTTAACATCGACGGTCACACGTTTCACCCTGGGAGAGGGAAGGATGGAGGATGTCACAGCCTCATGCCTTCAGCTGATTTTTAACTGAACCAAGCCTTGCTTTCAACACTGTAATCCCTCTCACTATAAAAACAGTGACATCATCAAGCACCGCCATCATAACACGTGAAAGGGTTCAAGGTACTTACCTGGGGCAGAAACACTGAGGGAGGAGACGGAAGCTCGCTCAGCACTGACGCTCCCTTTTCCCGACTCCACCAGGAGAAGCTGGGGTTTACAGCCGGAGGCACTCAGCCGGGGGAGCAGCGCAGACGCCACTGAGCTGGTCCCCAGGGGGCGGGAAAGGGAGAGGAGGGCAGCCCCGGGGTCGCGGGGCAGGGAAAGCGGGGGTGGGTACGCGGGCTGTAGCCCCGCTCGGAGGCCGGCCCCAGCCCCAGCCCCAGCCGCCCGCCCCCGTCCGGGTCCTCAGACCCCGCCCGCCCGGGACACAGCCCGCCCAGGGGCGGGGACGGGCCGGCGGCCGAGGAGAGGCAGCCCGGGAGGAGAGGACTCGCGGGTGGGAGAAGGGAAAGGGACGCCAGCCACGGACACAGGGGAGCCCGGCTGGGGCGAGAGGCGGCAGGTGCACACCTGACCCTGGACAGCTGTGGCCGGGGCGCCGGGGCAGGAGCAAATGTCCTACCGGGCGAAAGAGCTGAGCAGCCTTTGGGGCCGATCCCCGGCTCGGAGCTGGAGCTTCCAACCCTCATTCCAGCTGGCAAAGACTGCGCATGCGCAGGAGGGCCAGCGATCCTCTCCGAGTTCTGTGAGAGAAGGTGGGGAAGCAAGGGACGGAGAAGATGGGAGGAGGACGGGAGAAGGGGAAAAGTGGAGGAAGAGACATGGACAGGAGGAACAGAGAGAAGGCAGGGATCTGGAGGGTGGAGGACAGTAGCAGAGATGGAGAGAAATAGTTTTAACTCTGGGGGCATCCTGAAGGAGGCAACAGTCCTGCCTCTGCACACTTCTCTAACCCTTTAAGGCCCGCAGCTCATATTTTACCTCCCTGGTCCAGCCCTCCACCCAAGGCCTCTGCAGAACCCCTATGGGGATCACACCCGTTGCTCCCAAGTGGAGCTGGGTTTCTCTTGCTCTGGGAACCAAGCACCCGCAGGTGTTGTCGCTCAGAACTACCTTGGAAAGAGTACATATTCCCCTTTTACATGCTGGGACACAGGCAGGCAAGATGTCTGCCTTACCTCCACTGTCCCAGGTGTTGTGTTGGCGGGGAGCGGGAGGTACAAGGTCAGATCCCAAAAGGAGCATACTGCCTGAGTTTTGGTGCTTAGTCCCCATCCTTCCTGGGTAAACCACTCCCCACCCTCGGGGAACCATCAAGGGCACACAGTATGTCCCTGGGTGTGGGATAGCTGCCCTCAATTCCAGTGCCCAGCTTGCTAGGAAGATAGGAGTGTTACTGAGTCCAAATTCATTCTCCTTAGTGCAGGACAGGCCAGTAAGTTGGGAGACCAGGTGTTGGGGCATGGAGTAGCAACTTTCTGTAGACCTAGATGGCAAACTAATGTCCTGGAAAACCATCTCCCCAAGTCAGAATTCAGGCTCCTTTCCTACGTGCTTGGTTGTTGCAATCTTCTTGGTGTAGGAATTCTTTGTTGTTAGAATCCTTTGTTCTTGCAGCTATCTGCCTGGGTCAGATCCCTGTAAACCTCAAACAAAACAAACGTTATTTTCTATTATGTAACTTGTTATCTTTATATGAATGGAAAAGTGTTAAATATCCTTAAAGGTCAGAGCATTCAAAATAGGCTCTCCTGTATATTTTAGGCTCTAGGCAACATTGTTTTACAAGCAAAATGAAGCCTAGGAGACAGAGCACAGGGTTACAGTCAAAGGAAAAGATCTAATATGGAGTCAGATTTGTTCTTTTCTATTACCAGGGCAGAAGACACGAGGTTTTAAATCCCTTTAAGTTAAAAATAAGTAATAATTTAAAGGAATTTACATACATAGGTCGGAATGTGCATAGCATATCTGCAAAACACACAAAGGATTGTAAACAGTGGCATCTCCAGGGAGGGCTGAAAGAAGAGAGGATGAGGGAAAACTTCTTTCACTTGTGTATTTTTGTGCTCTGTTTGAAATTTTTTAACCACATGCATGTATTTCTTTTTCAGTTAAAAAAAATGTGTAATGGAGCAAAGGAGTAGCAAGCTCAGCAAATACAGCAGCCATGGAATCACTGAGCCATCAATTTTGATTTTAGCCAGGAAGCATTTATTGACTCTCTCCTATGTGCCCAGTGCTGTTTTAAGACTTCTTTTATTTTTTTTTTATAAAATAATAAAGTGCTATTCCTCACCCCTGCCCATGGCTGGTGGAAAACCTACTGAGTTTTTATTGAGTTGTTTTCCAAGAAGTAGAGATCAGTTATAAACAGAACACATCTTCAGGGCAAAACAGGCGGAGTGGTTTTCCAGCAGGCTAGATAGCTATGAAGGGTTTTCAACAGAGGCACACAGAGGCTGAGAGAGAAAGCCTCCAGGACCCTACGAAAAGCTGCCCAAACTGCCTTCTCCATGGCACTACTGAAATAGGAAAGAAAAAATCTGACTCCATACTAGATCTGTTCCTTTGACTTTAACCCTGTGCCCTGTTTCCTAGGCTTAGTCTTGTTGGTTCTGCACCTTTTGTAAAACAATGTTGCCTAGAGCCTGAAATATACAGGAGAACCTGTTCTCAAGGCTCTGACTTTGAAGGATATTAACACTTTTCTATTCACATAAAGATAACAAGTTACAGAATAGAAAATAACATTTGTTTGTTGGAGGTTTACACGGATGTGACCCAGGTGAAGAGCTGCAAGAACAAAGGATTCTAACAACAAAGAATTCATACACCAAGTTTGCAACAACCAAGCATTCCCACTTCCCATTTTTAATAAAAGAAGAGCCTGAAATCTGACTTGGGGTGATGGTTCCTCAGGACATTATTCTACCATTTCTCAGCTGGCTTTCCAAATTAAAGTCGCTATTTCTTGCCCCAAAACCTGGTCTCCTGATTTATTGGCCTGTAATGCACGAGCAGAACAAGCCTGGACTCGGAAACACAGACATTGAAAGTACCCATTTGGTATATTAAATGACCTGCTTCTACTCATCTTCCTGACGTTTTATTCTCTTGAACACTCCTGCTATGTTTATGAAAAACCTGTCATGTGGACACATTTCCACCTCTAGCCACTACCCTTCCAGGTAAGAACTGATGCCAAGAAGGCAATGGAAGTTGCTAGAAGGTATTACCTGGACAAAATAGAGCAGAAGTGGGTTCTGGCTGATGTTCAGGAGCAGGCTGGAACACCTGACAAGATGTTATAAGTACGGATAGACAGCTGGGCACCAAAGGAGAAGCTTCTAAACTTCCATGAGGGACTTTTTGGATAGGAAGGAAAAGTCCCAAACTATAGCTAGGATCCCACCACGAGCTTCCTGGGTGAGTCTGGGCAAGTAATTTAAAATCTCTAGGCCCGTGCTGTCCAACATGGGAGCCACCAGCAACATGCAGGATTATGAAGTTATTCTGTAGCCAGACAGAATTATAAAAAGACATTTTATTGCAAAGGCCCAGCAGGTAAAATACTTAAAAACGTTATTGGTTATCTTGACCTAACGAGTTATTTTTGTATGTGTAGGTTTCTGTGGTTTGTAAGGCCTGTGACTAATGATTCCGTTACAGTGATGTATTTTGAAATTATAAGTTATTAGACACAGTATCCTTATATCAGAGTTGAAAAAACTGATCCACATAAGCAAGGTGATCTGACTTATTAGTTATGAGCAGGGGCTCTTGGGCCAGCCTGCCTGAGTATAAATTCTCACTCTGCCTCCAGGGGGTTCTGTGTGAATCTTGGACAAATTATTGTTGTTTTTGTTGTCGTTGTTATTATTTGTGCCTCTTTATCCTTACCTTTTAAGTAGCGAGGAATATGTGGACTCTATCTCCTACTGTGTTGGCAGGATTAAATGAGTAAACGTCTGTGCTGCCCACTTCCCTGGGTTTCAGCATTCTCCAGGCAATCAGTGCCAAACTCAGAGGCATTCTCCACTGTCTTCGTCAGTCTGGGATGCTGTAACAAATTACCGCGTGTCGGGTGGCTTAAACAAACAGCATATTCCTTATGGTTTGGAGGCTGAGACTTTCAAGGTCAATGTATCCTTGAGAGGATTGCCAGCTCGAAGATGGCTGTCTTCCCAATATCTTTATATCCCAGAGAGCAGAGAGAAGCAAGCACTCTGGGGGCTTGTATAAGAACACTAATCCCATTCATGAGGGCTCTACTCTCATGACCTCATTTTATCCTACAAATCACCTCCCAAAGGCCCCGCCTCGCAATACCATCACCCTGGGAGATGGGGTTTCGACATACGGATATTGAGGGGATGCAAACATTCAGTCCACACATCGGCTAAGTCTCCCCAACATGCAGTCATCAAACCTGTAGCTAATTTCAAAGTAATATTTATATCTCTCTGCCCATTTCCATTCCTACATCCACTATCACTGAAGCCCTGTTACATTTTATTCCTTATTTTTCTTGTGGAGATTTAATTGATTCCTCTAACTCCAATGCTCCCCTCGCTCCAGTCTGCTTAACAGCCCTGCCAGGTAAGTCTTCCTTAAAACACCTTCCCATTTCACCTGGTTGTTTTTTAGGTGTAAATGTCAGAATCCTCTCCACACCCCATCCTATACCTTTAATCCGTTACACTACGGCTCACTATGTTATTTTCCTTTTACCAATGTAAGAAATTTCCATAAGCTTAAGAGCTTAAACCAGCACAGATTTATCAGCTTATGGCTGTGGAGGTCAGAGATCCAACACAGTTCTCACTGTGCTAAATTCAAGGTAGCAGCAGGTTTCCTTCCTTCTAGAGGGTCTAGAAGAGAATGTTTCCTTGTTGTTGTTTTTTTTTTTTTTTCAGTTTCCAGAGGTCACCCACCTTCCTTAGCTTGTGCCCAACGACTTCCTCCATTTTCATGGTCAGCAGCCTTTCTGAACATTGCTCTATGGCTACACCTCCCTCTGATTTTAAACTCAGCTGGGAAATGTCCTCCATTTTAAGGACCCCTGTGAATACATTCGGCCCACATGGACAATCCAGGCTACTCACCCTATTGTCTCATCTCAGGATCCCCTTGTCCCATCCAATTCAGGCATTATGGATGTGGCTGCGACACTCACCTGTGTAACATTTCCTCTCATGAGCATTTTATGGTTCAAGGCACTTATGAATGACTTTTTGTTTTTCTTCCTTAGCCTTTCTGCATTCAGTATGTCTGGTGGATTATATGAATCCTTTTTATTTGTTCCCCTGCACTAATCTTTAATAATGTATCATGGGTTTAAAACGCTAACTGATAGACAATTTAGAAGACAGAAATCTTCTAAGATTTTTGTCCTAAAATATCTGTCATGCATTTTGCCATGTAGAGTAACATGTCACAGGTGGCTACCCTGTGGCCGGGGAGGGACATGATTCTGCCATCACACTCCCCTCATTTTCAATGTGCTGATGTGCTGATCACCTATCCAAGGCTCTATGCTCCCCGCTTCACTCACTTCCTCCTCCTTTCCATTGACTACCCTGTTCCCATCACTTCCTTCATTCAGCACATCAGGATTTCATGACCACATTCTTCTCTAAATGGAAAGGGTATCTTGAATCTAATGTCTGACAACTCTTCTTACTGTATATGCACACACTGACCTTCACATAACCCCGTCCGGCTCTTTATTTTCCTAGAATCTCCCAGAGGAATCAGTTCCATGATGATGGTGATGATGATGATGATACTGACAATGATGACAGGGACCTCTCAAGGATTCTGATAAAGAGGGAATCAATAAAGGGAGGGAATCATTGCAAAATTGCCCCAGAGACAGGCTTAAATGTAAATAACTGCTATAGTGTTTAATGAAATTGACTAATATATAACTATTTTTAAAACTTTATATCACTGAATTTAAAATTTTAACGGGAATTCTCATTCACCAGTAACCAAGATTCAACTCTAGGACCAAAGTCTAAGGATTTTGATCTTCTAACAAATTGTCCACTAGCCTTTTAAACACGTGATCCTTTTAAAAACTTAGTGCTGGGCTGAAAATAAGCAGGATTCATATAATCTCACCAGACACAGTGAATGTGGAAAGACTAAGGAAGAAAAACAAAAAGCCATTCATAACGTCTTGAACTTCACGTTGCTCACAGGAGAAAATGTTAGCCAAGGTGAGTGTCACATCAACATGACGCCTGAGTGGGATGGGGAAGCTGATCTTCCTCATCAGACATTTATGCTGATTTGTTAGATGACAACACAGTTTCCTCATTGGATTTGCTTCTAACAAGTATGGAAGAATTTACGTTCTACCAAAAGCAGTCTAAACATTTTCCCCTGCTGTCAGGTCTCTGGACTGAATGTCCCCACAAGAAGGACATGAATATGCTTCATAGGGAATTCTTCCTGAGAAGCAACAGGATTTTCGAGGGCAGAACTTCAGGCCCCCCATGGAGGGCTGGAGGAGGGCTAGAGGGGGCACTGGAAAAACAGCAGGAGTGAGTTCAGATACTACCGCTCAGGTCGCCAAAGACAGCATTGCTATCTCTGAGGATATGACATTCTCCCAAAAGTTCCATGAGTGAAGGTACCTGTGAACACTAAGCAGGTTGTTAAGAAACAGCAGCACATAATTTGCGTCACAACTCAATTACAGTATGTTTTGATATTTGGAAAATAATTAGCCCATTGTCCTTTGAAACTGCAGCAGTAGCAATAGAAATAAAAAAGGCTGAGCCGTCTTGGAGACAACAATCAATAAACAATTCTAAATCTGCAGGATTCCTTGACGATATGCAAGCAATGAGCTAGATGTGTCTTGCAGATAGCTCTTACTGCAGGGCGCTGTCCTGCAAAGCATAGAACTAGTTTTCTCAGCAGACAGAGGGAACCAAGTCAAGATTCCAAATCTTCAGAGATTTACTATATGGCAGGAAAGATCACAAGTACATCCAGCCAAATATGAATAAATGTAATCAAATATTATCAAATGTGATTGGAGCACAGATGAAACAGAAATTCCTTTCACCTGGGATCTAGAGAGACTTCTTCAAAAAATGTGGCTTTGGAGATGGCCAAAGACATGGGTGGAATTTTGGCAGAACAGGATGTAAGGAATTTTAAAACTGATTCTAAATTTCATATAAAAATTCAAAGGATCCCAAACATCCAAAACAATTTTGAACAAGAAAAACAAAGTTGGAAGACTTGCACTATCTGATTTTCAGCTTTTTTTTTTTTTTTAAACTACAGTAATCAGAAAGTATGGTGTTGGTGTAAAACAGGAAAATAGAATAATGGAGCAGAATAGAATGTTCAGAACTAAACCAACACTTATATAGACAATTGATTCTCAAAAAGGATGCAGTGGAGAAAGGATCTTTTCAACAAGTGGTGCTGGAAGAATTAGAGAGTGATATGCAAAAAAAAAAATGAACTTTGATCCACACCTCACAAAATATACAAAAATTAACTCACAATGGATCATAGATCTTAATAGGAAATCTAAAACTACAAAACAGCTAGGAGAAAAAGCATAGGCTTAATCTTTATAACCTTGGGTTTGGCAAATATTTCTTTGCTATGACACCAAAAGTATAATCTATTTTAAAAAGAAACTGATAGAGTGAACTTTATCAAAATGAAGACTCTTAAAATTTGTTCTAAACACTGCTAAGCAAATGAAAAGACAAGCCATAGACAGAAGCTATTTGCAGATCATATATCTGATAAAGGTCTCTCTTTGTATCTGATCCAGAATAAAGAGGTCTCAAAACTCAATAATAATGCAAACACCTGAATGAATGAATGAGACCAGAAAACACACTTCAGTAAAGATATCCAGATGGATAATAAGCATATGAAAAGTTGCTGATTAAAGATGCCATTAGTCATTAGAGAAATGCTTTCAAAAACCACAGTGAGATACTAGTACACATACATACAAGAATGAATACGATTAGAAAGACCGACCTTACAAAGTGCTGGTAAGGAAGTAGAGCAAGCAGAGCTGATACACACCACAAGGAATTTACAATAGTACAACCATTTTGAAACAGTCTTTTACAGTTTCTTTAAAAAAGGTAAATACCTATCTACCATATAACCCAGATATTCCTCATCTGGTGCTTTAGAAAAGAAAAGCATATGTCCTTATAAAGACTTGTAACCAAATATTCACTGCAATTTTATTTATAATAGCTCAAGTTGTAAATAACCCATGCATCCATCAAGAAGTAAATGGAGAAACAAATGATGGTCTATCCAAACACTGCTCACAACAAACTATTCAGTAAAAACTCAGCACAAAACAATACTCTGCTATAAGACAAAAAAGCTATTAATACAGCAACACAGATGACTCTCAAAATAATTACACTGAATGAAAGAAGTCAGACAACATAGAGTAGATACTGCATGAATCCATTCATACAACGATGTTGAAAATGCAGACCAATATGTTGTGATGGAAAGCAGATCAATGGTTTCCAGGGGAAGAGATTGGGAGGGAGGGAGGGACAACAAATGGCAGGAGAGAAGCTTTGTGGGTGATGGGTATGTTCACTCTCTTGAATGTGGTCATGGTTTCTTGGGGATATACTTATGTCAAAACTTATTAGCTGTACACTTTATACGTGTGAAAATTACTTTGCCAAGTATACCTCAAAGCTGTTTTAAGAAAAAAGGCACTTCAGTCCTGATCCACTTCAGCGCCTGATTGGAGTGACATGATCAGTCCCTCACCCTGTTTGCCTAACAGGAAGGTAGAAAACCTCTCACGGAAAATAACATATGGATTTTTCATTTGCAATGTCTGCCTTATAATAAAGAATTTCAAGACATGCAACATGTCAAGACTATATAACGGATAATATGAGAATAAGAAACATTAGACAAAGGATGCAAACCCCCAGGTGATGTAGGCATCAGAGTTACCAATAAAGGCTATGAAATACTTTTAATATATTCAAGAAAATAAGGAAATTATGGGAGAATAGATAACAGGGTAAAGACTTTCACCAGAGAAATATACTGGAATGTATTTTTAAGAGAAATCAAACAGATACTCTAGAACTGAAGCTTTCAGCTCTGGAAACAGGTAAACAGAGCTAATTAGGATCCCTTTTAAGTAAAACTTTCAGTAATACCGGGTAAAATACAACAACAAATGTAACACAGAGCTAACTATGGAAAGAGAAGTTCCCAGGTGACAATACAAAGAGGACACTTAAAGCCCAGAGTGGTAATCTTGTGAGCTGATGCCACCACACCCTGGAGGGAAGGGGTTTTAATCTGCACATAGAGATACAATGTCCATTTAGGAAAAACGGTCCATACCAGATGTAGAAGACTCTTCCTTTATATCTATATAGGCAGATACAGAGATGTAAAGTGGCAGCAGAGGTCACAGTGACACAGGGCCCTGGGCCAAGGAGTGTGAACACCTCTGCAAGCTGGGAAAGGTAGGAGGACGAATCCCTCCCTAGAGCCTCGGTGTGGAACATAGCCTTGGCCACACGTTGGTTTTAGCCCACTGACAATGACTTTGCACTTCTGCACAATAGAACAGTGAGACGATGAATGTGTATTGCTTTAAGCCACTGAGTCTGTGGTCCTTTGTTACAACAGCAAAAGGAAAGAAACTCAGGAACCAACATGAACATGAACCCCAAGCTGCCTGCTGTGCTGGCAGGAAGTTCTTTGTCTCTGATCCTGAGGGAGACTCCTGTCTTCTGGCAGCATCCACAAACTACCTCATGCTAACTTGAGAGCTTGCAGATGGTTAAATCTTAACCCTGCACAGTTCTTGATATTTAGTTAATAAAAATGATGGTGTCATCATGGGTATTTTTCCATCTTTTAAATACCCTTCAGTCTTCTAATAAAGCTACCTCTAATTGAGAGACAGTGTAAATAGTTTTCAATCTTCATAATAAATAACTGTGGTTTTATTTGGTTATTTAAATTATGAATAATAATATTCACATTAGTAAAAGTTATTAAAATCAACATTGTTTAATGAAAATATCATTTCTTTTTGCATGAACATGTATTAACTACAATAAATGTTCCATGCTTTGTTCTACGATTTACTGTTAGAGCCTTAAAGAGTAATATTTTCCTCAAAAGATATTATGGCAAAGGGATTTCTTTTGGTGGAACAGTTCCTACATCAAATCTGGTGCATGGCTCAGGCCACTGGGAACCTAGAGTTGATAGAAATTAGGAGGCATTATAAACACAAAATGATTTTTAAAGAATTAAACAACTGGATGTGTGAAACAAAGAATCCGAGAATATTCTAGTGAAATAAATGTATTTTTCAGCTTAAGCAAGACACTGGGTGAATAAATCTAAAATGAAAAAAACACCCAGAGATCAGCAGTGAGTCATGCATGCAGTGTGACTGATCAAAACCAAGTTGTTTCCAAACCAGTGTGCAGGCTTGATGCCTTCATGAATCAAGTCTGTGTGGCACCAGGCCATCTCGAATACATGTTGATGAGGTATTTATAAGCCCTTCACCATCCCAGCATAAAGCCCACACATGAGCCACAAGACCATCACCTACACATCTGCAAAAGACACAGCATGGTGAATAGCACTTTTCTTGTTCAGTAGCCGGTGGCAGGGCACTGTGAGCAGACAGAGATACAGGGACACAGAGACACAGAGGCACTTCCCCTCACTCAGCTGATAACCTTCCGTGCATTCCTGGGGACAGGATTGTCATAAAATGCACCATGGATTGATCCTCCTCCTAGGAAAGGAACGGTAGGTCTGTCCTCAGGTTGGAGCAAGGGTGGCCGGAGGATCTCAGAAGAGCTGTTTCAGCACAACAAATAGAATTTTCGGCCACCGTGACCACGAGAGACAGGTCTCCTGCCATCCCGGTAGGCACTTGGGCTCCTGACAAAAGCTGGGCTCAGTAAAGTCTTGAGTAGAAGGCACAGACCTGAGGGATGCCCCAGCAAGAGACAGGAGGTAGGGCCTGGTTTATACTGCTCTGGGTGTATCCCAGCCTCATCCGAATACGAAATCAGAAATTTGCAAAACAGCAGAGCTGGGATGGATCATCTACTCCAGACTCCTCACATTACAGTTTAAAGGGTGGCAGCCCTGGGAGGCAAAACAACGTGCTAAAGGCAGAACGTGGAAGAGGCAGCGCGAGATAAAATGCACCGTGCCAACCCCTGTTCAAGGATGCTGACACTGAGTGTGGGGCCAAGGTTTCCAACGAGGAGAATGAGACAGTGTAAATACTTTGTTCCCCCCAAAACCCCAAATATTTTTTAATGGCACAAAACTCACCTTAACTAGCTCTCTTCTGAGGGCGCTCTCTTCTGCTTCTTCGTCTTTCTGTCTGTCTCCATTTCTCTCTCTCAGAGAAAAACACATACAATTTTGTGAAACGGAACTTCCTGCCATACAAAGACAAAATTCATATCTTCAAAAAGACACCTGACAAAGCACGTTTCTCAACTCAAGTCTTTGTGTGGGGTCTGGGCAACTGGCTTATTTTCTAGAACATTCGGTGGTTCGAAAATCAGATCATCTTCCCCAAAGGAAGAGTTCTGGTCCGTGTTGATGAAGTTGGGGATGTCACATTTCATGGGCAAGTTCGGCTCCTCCTCTGGCCGTCCGCTGCATCTGATGGCTTCCTGGAGCCGAACATCACTGTCAAGGGCTATGGTGGGGATACTAGCTTTGGCCTTGTCGAAGTGGCCCACTTCATTGACGTAGCAGTGAAAGATGGACCTAGATTCGTCATTGACCTGCCAGAGAACATCTGGGGCACCAGCGGTCTCCCAAAGTCTGACACAAATCTGTTCAGTCTGAATCTGTTCTCGGGAGACTCTGCATTGCTATAAAGAAAACCAAAATAAAATATCGCTCACACTCTAGCTCGGTGACCTGAAGAATCATAGTTTTTGCCATCTACTGAGAGCAAACCCCTGCAGAGAGCATGCTGACAAGCACTGGAAGTGAAAGACATCACTTCTGAACACATACAATTACACCCAAGGCAAAAGTCTCAAGTGAGGACCCTTGGACAATCCTGAAAAGACATCGCTCCCTGAGAATCCTCAATATTGGTGTCTCGCACACCAGTGTTTCTCAGTGGGACAATCAGATCATCTTCATCAGATTTAGTTAAAGTGCTTCTTAAAATGCAGAATTCTGGTGTGCACACCCTCAGAGTCTCAGAGGTAAGGACGGGTAGTCTGTATTTTCATAGCCACCAAGATCACTAAACATGCTCAGGTTTAGCACAGCGGTCTACATCGGGTCACCTGAGCATCGACAATGCTGTCTCATGTGGTGGGGTGGCCATGTGTGTCAGGGTGCTGTCCTACCCACGTGACTCCCCTGATTCTCAAAACTCACAGTGCAGCCCCATTGGGCAAGAAATACCACCATTTCACAATGCATACTCAAGGAGCCCGACTGACAGATACAATCAGTGATAGGAGAGGGGACAAAACTCAGCTTCCTGATACCTTCTTTCACTTACTGTGGGACAAATGATCAATTCAATGGTAATAAATTAGTGAATGAGTGAATAAGATGACTCGTTAGTCCCACGAATGCCTGGAAGAGCGAGCCTGGGCACACTGAGAACCGTAACAGCCCATCTACTTAATTGCCATCCTCCCCAGATCTATGTAAAGGTTACTACCACGCAGGCAGTGTCTCCTGAAGGGCAAGAATCATGTCTGAACACACTCTCAAATCCAGAACAGAACCTGACAAAAATTAGGCTCTGGAGTCTGTGTTTAGCGAGTGTGGAATCTCAGTGATTTCAGCTCTTAGACCTTGCCTTCCCATCCCACCCCTCATGATATGGCCCCTAAGACTAGTTCTTTCAGGGCTGGGGCCACGGAAACCATTTACAGGACTGGAAGAATCTGATCATATAAACCATCCCCCAGATTATCATCAAATGTCACCTGCATTTCAGGGATCAGTAATTCCAGAAGCTTTGCAGTTCAGGCAGGTGAGGGATTTTTATATCAGCTCTGTCTTCTACTGTGACTGCCTGGGTGACATCCGACAAGGAATTCTCAAAAGCCTGAGCTTTTCCTTTCAGGAATAATCTAATTAACAAATCTCGCTGACCACTCAACCAATGTGATGTGAAGATCAATGATTTACACAGGAGTACAACATTCACTAGGTCGTGGATTTAGAATCAGAGAAAAATCATTTGAGAAAGATTGACAGAATTTAGCTTTAATGCAAATTTAAGTATTCTTACCTTTCAGTAAATCATCTTCCCCTACTTATCACTTCACCCAAGTTTAAAAGATATTTGAGAACAGGGATGAGTGTGCCAGCAATCTGTGACCCAATAACCTAAAATGTCACCTAGGAAAAAGAGAGGAGTAACACATTTTTAAAAAGCATGGTGAGGATGGCGGGGCCATCCCCCAACTCCAGACTAAGAAGCTCTAAGTAATAGATTTCCTGCCTGCCTGGGGCATCAGCTGATGTGAAAACCCACCCAGAAACCTCACTGTCCAGCAACTCTTCCGTAACACAGGCTACACTTCCTCAGAATTAAGAATAGGGTCAAGTAACCCCTTTGCTGAAGAATAAAGACAAAGGAGAACAAGAGGTTTCTGCCCCTCCCCAGGGGAGAGCCCAGACCTTGGGCTGCATGCACTGCGCCCACCTCCCAGGAGAAGAATTAACTGGAGAAGGGCGTTCTGCGAAACTGGGGCAGCAAAGTTTGAGATGGGAACAAATTGACCAGCTGGCCAGGGACAGCCCCCTTCGTCGCTGCCTTGGCAGCTGCCTCCGCCCCCTCAGCACACCCTGCCCACCTCCAGTGGCTAAGCTGTCAGGGAAACTGTGCTTTGGGACCTGGGGCAAAAGAGGCTGCCCCCAGGCCAAGCTGCGGAAGAGATGGGAGCTAAACCACCAGCTCCCAAGCGGCAGGCTCCATACCCCAGCCAACACCCCGCCTCCCCCTCACCCTACTGCAACCCCGGGGCAATATGACCCGGAGAAACGTGACCTGGGAACGAGGGTCAGCCACGTCATGCCTCCAGAGAGATGGGAGCTTAACCTTCACCTCGCCAGGGGCAGCCACTCTCTCCTCTCCAACACCTGATCTCACCGCGCCAACCTCCCAGGAGCAACCTGACCGGGTGTGGGGTGTCAGGCGAATCTTGCGCGGGAGAGGCCATTCCCAGGCCAGGTCAGTGGAGAGGAGAAGAAGTGGCCCCATTAGGACGGGCAGCCGGACCTCGCAGCTGCCTCTGCCCTTCGACCGCATCGCGCCCTTCTCCCAGGGGCAAGCTGACCTGGAGACGGGCATCCGGCTTCTTGGGCAGCAGAGGACGCCCCCAGGATTGGCAGCGGGGAAGAGGAGAGCAAATTGACAGGCTCAGCGCTGCAGGTCTTCTACCCCCGCCGTCGCCACCCCCGCACCTTAAAGGCACCGCCCAGGGCACCCCTCCCCCAGCAGGTTGAATGGGACAGGTGTGTCTGGTGATCTGGGGGAGGAGAGGCCACTCCCACACCAGGCAATCGGGGAGACGGGAGCCAATCCACCAGCTCCCCAAGGCAGCCACCTACCCCTGAAGCAGCCACCTCTCTTGCCCCCTGACCTCACGGTGGCCTCCTCTAGGGAGCAGGCTGACCTGGAGATGGACGTCCAGCGAACTTGGGACAACAGAGACAGCCCTCAGGGCAAACCATGGGGGGAAATGGGAGCAAATGGACCGGCTCCATGGGAAAACCCGCCGCTGCTGCCACCACCCCCAACGTACCACGCCCGCCTCCCGGGGTCAGGCCGACTAGGATACACGTGTCCCGTAACCCAGGGCAACAGAGACCGCCCCTAGGACAAGCCGCGGGGAAGATGGGAGCAAATGGGCCCGCTCCCCCGATGCAGGCCCCCGACCCCCGCCACCCGTGTACCCTGACTACCCTGCCTCCCGCCCCCAGCAGGCAAAGTGGGACAGGGGTGTCCGGGGACCTGGCGCAGCAGAGGCCGCCTGCAGGCCACGCGGCACAGACATGGGAGCTAATACACAAGCTCCCCCGGGGCAGCCTCCCTATCCCCGCAGCCACCACCTTACCAGCCCCCTGACTGCACCGCACCCATCTCCCAGGTGCAACCTCACCTGGAGTCGGACCGCAGGCAAATCTCCGGCGGCAGAGGTCGCCCTCAGGCCAGGCCGCGCGGGACAGAAGAAATGGAGCAGCTCCCTGGAACGGACCCCCTCCCCCTGCAGCCGCCGCCGCCGCCTCCCAGGGGCAAGCTCACCTGGAGACCGGCGTCCCGCCTCTACGGCAGCAGAAGCTGCCACTGGCTCCGCCGCGGGGGAGAGCTGAGCGAACTGACTGGCTTCCGCGCGGCAGCCCCCCTAACCCCGTGGGCCCCGCACATTAATGGCACCGTCCCCACTCAGCAAGCTGAGCGGGACAGGCGTGTACGGTGACCAGGGGCAGCAGAGGCCGCTCCCAGGCCCGGCAGCCGGGAGAAGGCAGCTATTCCAACAGTTCGCCAGAGGCAGCCGTGCTCCGCCCCCCTGTCGCTGCCGCTGCCCCCTGACCAAACCGCCCCACCTCCCAGGAGCAAGCTTACCTGGAGTCCAACATCTGGCGAATCTCCAGCGGCCAAGGCCCCCCTAGGCCAGGCTGCAGGGAAGAGAAGAAATCGACCGGCTTGCCCGGGCAGCCTCCCACGCACCGCCGCCTCCGCCGCCCCAAACGATTGGACTAGCCTCCCGGGGTCAGGCTGACTGCGAGGATGTGCACTTGCCTTCTAATCCTGGCCACGTGCCTGAGCACCTCCCTGCATCCCTACACTCCCCGCACCTCTGCACCCCTGCCACTATCTGCACTTCTGCACTGCCTGCACTTCTGCACCCCTGCACCCCCGCATCCCCTGAACTGCCTGCGCCCTCCACAGCCCCTGCACCCCTGTCACCAGTTACACTTTTGCACTGCCTACACTCCTGCACCTCTGCATGTCCCACACACCACCTCTTGGGCCTGTGGCAGAGTCTCTGCTGTTAGACCAATGCACAGGAACTCACATCTTTGCCAGTATATGATGCATCAGTGGACGTCTGGGGTTGGCTGCAGGAAGGTACATGTTCCCGGTCACTAGCCTGGGCCACTAGGGTGATCTCTCTGAGGTCACCAAGGGCGGGCTCAGAGATGCTGTTTTCCGGGAAGAGAGGAGTTGAAACAGGTCTTGAGGGCAGAGCTGTGCTCAACAGGCCGTCCACGCTTCATGTTTTACACAGGGCTTCGGAGAAGTGAAATGGATCCAGCCAAGTAAGACCGGCCTGCTGTACGCCCACCTCAGTCCTGGGCTCTGAGTCAGACCGACTGGCTCCCACACTCACGGCCCAGTTTTGGTACCTGAATGGTCTCTTTGAGGCATCCCATCAGTTCTCAGGAAGAAGTCTGGCTGCTTCCACCCCATGGCCCTCCTTCCTGTGCTGGCCTCAGGAAGTTTCCTTATTTGGGGAAGAAGGCAGCCCACCCCCTACCCCACCCCTCACCATGCTCTCACCCAGGCTGCAGCTCTCGCTGCCCATCAGAGTCTGGAAAGCCATCCCTCTTCAGTTATGTCCCTTCTGAGATGGACTTGCTTCCACTCAATTCTAGGCGAGGATGCACCATGGAATGCACTGGGTAAGAGAACCAAAATAAATAATTTCTTCTGTGAGGTTTTCTGTTTATCTACTGGGATGGGCTGTGTGTAGTTTGCTACAGCTATTGGTATGAGAGGCTAAAACAGCCTGTGTGTCCTTGTTTTCATCTCCCCACTGTCTTTGGGTTTTCCCTTGACACTCCTGAGACATTTACTTCTTTTAGTTTTATTCCTGTTATTACACAGGGGCCCTACTGACATGGAGGTAAGGTGTTGGGGGAGCAGGACAGAGCAGGGCATCTGTAGTCCTGTGATTAGTTCTCATTGAGCCTATGCCCTGAGCTGTGACCTCCACAAGTGTGTCTCTTTCCCCCCACCCCAATTTGGGTGAGACAGAAGGGATTTCCCTTCTCCCAGGTTGGTTAGGCTCTGGTAAAATAATTTCTCATTAAAAAAACAAACAAACAAAAAACAACTTCCCCAAATGAAACAGAATGTTTTGGGTATATTTCAATAGAGTTATTTTCTCCTTTCCAGGCAGGAAGCATGAGGAGTTATCCTCTGAGGCCTTCATTCTGAGAACAGGACACGGTCCTGGAGGTAAAATGCATGAAAAAGAGCAGGGGGCCCCTCTGACTGGCCCCCTGGAGTTGTCACACTCGGACTTCCCCACGCTGAGATTTCCACTGGCCTCAGGGACCTGTTAAATCTGCCTGCCCTGGGGGTTGTTACAAAAGCGGGTTCTGCCCTGGGAGCTGTGACTCGCCAAGCCTGCCTGGCTGCCTCTCTGTGTTGGGAGCAGATTTTCCCCTCATTTTTCTGGGATCTAAGAAGTACAGTGGGATTGCAGCTCCCTCAGCTCTGGTGTTGTTTTCAGGACAGAAGGAGAAATTTCTGAGCTCCACACGAGCTGGAACAAAGGCTGGAATCCTCCCCTCCTCTGCCTCCGTGCAATAAGTTTCTGTGGTTCTAGCCGAGTTTCTGAAGATGTGGATTTAAACACACACATCCCAGCCCCTACAGGAGCACACAGTCCCATAAATCCCCCCAGTTTCCACTGGTAACTACTGAGCTGATGGGGACACGGGTTTCGGGTCCACAGAGGCCTGACTGCACTACTTGCTCCGTGGCCTATTAACGTGGTTGCTCTGGGTCTTGTCTGAAGTGGCTTGCTTACCGCACCTGGTACATGGGAAACACAAAATAAGTTCTAGAAACTTCACTTTTTCTCCCTCCAGGGCCTTCAAACATAGAAAGTATTAAGTGAACTCAGACGGCCTAGTCACCGCAATGAGGTCCGTCCAGCCTGGCTCTCCTGAGTGATGGGCACTGACTTGCACCTTAACTCGGAATAGTAGGGGAACCGCCTTCTTCTGACTGGGCCTCTCCCCACACCGGGCACGCCCTCAGCTGAGACGGTGTCAACTCCCCCATTGAGGTGTGTGCTGGTGGCTTCAGTGTGACCTGGCCCTGCCGGGATATGAACCTGCAGTGAGTGAGGTGGAGGGTCGGGTGGAGAGGGGTCCCTTCTGGGGTGGCAGGGGGCCCGGTAGCACCCAGCCCGGCCTGGTGCCTGGGGCTCCCTAACACCTCCTACAGCTCCTGGGTTGGCTCCGGTCCTGGCCAATCCATACACCCTCCCAGCATCTTCTCATTAAGTCCCTTTTTGCTTTTATCAGCGAGAGGTGGCTTCTGTTGCTTGTTCAGTGAAACAGTACATAGGGAAACCAGACTATTTCTAACATCAGTAAAATACCAACCTCAGTTATCTCGCCGGGCAGAACGTGCAGCACAAAGGCCTGCACAGGGCTGTGCGAACGGCTTACGTGAAGGGTCCTCATCATCTGTCTTCAGAGATGCAGAAGCTGGTGGTTCAGGTAAAACCTCAGGGAGGGATTGAGGAATCCAAAGCTGGTTGGTTTCAAAGGCTAACTGGTCAGACCAGACCCCTGAGCTGTGGTCAGAAGCCTAGCTCAACATCACTCAGACTCAGCACCATAAGTGCCAGGTGGGGGTGGTGGTGTTCCCTTTGCAGGCTCTCATTGGGGATTCACTGTAGTCCCTTAAATGCAGCAGAGATTCCAGCCCCCTTAGCCCCCACCCTGCGTGTTCCATGACACAAATCCCGGGAGTGTTTAATTTTCATCTTTGTTTAGGAGGATGAAGGAGGGGCAAGAGGAGACATAAATTCATACTGACTGACACAAGGTCACAGCCAGTACCTCCTCCTTGGAGAGATATGTGCTCCCAAAGTGGTGGCTGGGGGGCTGGGCGGAGACCCTCCACTGGTCCCAGAGGGACTCCCTCATCTGGCCACAACTGATGGGTTGGACAACAGATCCAGAGGGAGACAGAGCATCTTTCCTGGGAATTTGGAACTGACACACAGAAATCAAGTTCACTCATCTGGGGATTGGCGAGGGGCGGTGGTTGGAAGTCAAATGAAACCAGAGCATGAGAGAAAGTTAGAAGTGAAAGAGAGAGAGACAGAGAGACTGAGCTTGTGAGAGCAAATAGTCAGAAAGAAGGAAAACAATCAGGGGACAGAGGAATTCCAGCTCTTGACTGTCTAGTCTGTCCTAGCCCATCAACGACCCCGCGGGATGGTTAATAAAATTCCAGTTTTGCAGATAAGGATAAAGGCTGAAAGAGGTGGGGGCTGGGTTTGGGTGCACAGTTAATTCAAGTGCCGCTGGACCCCTCATTTCCCATTGCCTGAAGGCACTGTAATCCTCACTGGGACCCCTGCGGTCCCCTGACAGCCCAGCACCCTGATCAAATGGCCCCTGCGGGAGTGGGAACCCCTCTGAGCGTGAAGAGTTCCCTGAACCGAGATGCCATGCATCAGCAGGCTCCTGCACACCCCAGGTTAACATCTCCCCAGCTGTGCAGTCTCCCGACCCACTTCCCTCCCTGCCAGGCACCCCTTCCTTACCACCGAGTGTACTGCAGGAATTCAGACACAGGGATGCCCAAAGCAACACGAGCCCACCGGCTATACAAACAGCAGACTCCCAGCCCCACCTGGGTTCCGAGGGGACAGTAGGCGTCCTCAGCTTCCATGTGTCTAAGACAATCTTCTTCAGCTGGAGGTTATAGAGAAAAATAAAAGGTCCAAAACATAGTTCAGTGAGGAATTCCTCCAAGGACCTGACTCCAGAGACTACAACCAGGGGTCCCTACCCCCCGGACTTGGGGTGAAGGTGGATTATTGATCAGCACAACCTCCGGTGGCCCAGCTCCTCAACTTGGCTGCCCAGAGTGGGCTGGGGGAATGGGTAAAGCCAGGGCACTCAGGAAGAGCACAGAGGACCTGATCTCCCCTCTCCGCACTTGTAAACCCTTCCTCAAATCTCAAGGCATCTGACAGAGAGCAGCCACCACAATAAGGAGATGCTCCCATTTCTTCACTCACTCCAGTCTGTTCACTTACGTGCTGAGCATCCACTGGGTCCCAGGACATGACACATAGGATGGCCGATGGGACAGGCTTGGTCCTTCCCCCTGGACCCTGTTCAATCTGATGGAAGAATGATCACTCATAAAGAGTTTTTCAAAATTATACAGAGACCAAAGACAAACTGCAGAGTGAACCAAATTTAAAAATATATATGAAGATCCCCCAGTCTCCCCGCCTAAGGTTAACAGCATAAAGCAAAAAGATGTTGCCTTTGATCACCAAGGAAGTTGTCACCCCCTCTCAGGTGGAAAGGACAGTTATTCTTTGAGCAGGACACAGAAGTGCTCCATCGGATTGGACCAGGGCATCTACAGTCATTCAGCAAATGTGTATAAGCTCCTACTACGTACGGGAATCTCCTAACTAGACCAATTCACAAGGTTCTCGGGCTTTATCAGTCAACAAAATAGACATGACTCCCCATCACTGGGGGCTCAGAGTTTTAGTAGAGGAAACAGGCAGCATGTTGGGGGTAGTAAGAGCTTGGAAAAATTAAAAAAAAAAAAAGAGTGATATGAGCAAACTCCGGTGATGGCGGTGGGGTGGGAGGCAGGCAGGAGGGAATAAGGCAATCCTGGCAGATCTCACGGAGTAATGAACTTGAAGCAGAATAGATCCGGAGGAAGAAGGAAGAGCCGGAGTCAGAGGCCCCCTGAGTGAGGGGGAGAGTGTGGGCAGAGAGGCAGAGCACGCCGGGTCCTGAGGCCTTTGTGATGACTTTGGCTCCTAATGAAATGATGACCCGTTTAGTGAGTTTTGAGGGGAGGGGTGATATAGTCCAACTTAAGCTTTTGTGTTTGTGTTTTTTTGTGGGAGGTAATTTATTTATTTTAATGAAGGTGCTGGGGATTGAACCCAGGATCTCTTTTTTTTTTTAACATTTTTTATTGATTTATAATCATTTTTGAACCCAGGATCTCTTGCATGCTAAGCATGCGCCCTACCACTGAACTAAACCCACCCCATCAATGTATGTTTTGCAGGCTCCCTCTGACTCTGTGTGGATGAGAGATTGTAGGAAAGCAAAGATGGAAACAGGAGGCTATTGGTGTCCAGGAAGGGCTGAAGGTGGCTCTTAGGAGGGCGGGGAGCAGGGAGCAGGTGGTTAATGAAGACAGAATACCCAGAATTTTCTAACAAGCTGGATTTGCTGTCTGTGTGTGTAAGAGAAAGACAGAAAGAACATTGTTCCAACATCTGGACCTGGACAATGGGAGGGATGTCCTCTCCATCCACAAGGGATGGGACAAGGTGGGGCTGAGCAGGTGGAAAGGGGCTGGTATCAGCTCAGTTCTTCAATGTCATGGTTAAGGTGTGTATTACGTATTGCCACAGAAATGCCTAATAGGTAGAGGAGTCTGTTTTCTTTTTCTTTTTAACATTTAAAAAATATAATTTAAATGTATTAATTGTATTATGTGAATGATTTGGGAAGTTTGTTTCATGCCAAGGTATATGTTATATATAGCCAAATGGAAAATATATCAGAAAGGGGAGAAATGAGGGCTTTCACATAAACTGACTGTCCATAACGTAGGTAAAATTTCAATAAAACCAGTGTTCAGTGAAAAAACCTCATCTTGGTGTTACATAAAAATAAATGAAAAAGGACTATGTTAATGTATCATTATTTCATGTTACATAATAGCCCCAAACAAACACACTGTTTAACTATGAGGCTTGTAGAAATGCTATTCGCTTTTTCCACATAAATACAGAAATGCAGAAAGGTTCTAAGTTAGAATAAGCATCTTAGTGGAAATAATACAGATTTGAGCATTTTACATGATATATATATTTACTGATACAAAATTTGGAAAAGTAATTACATAGTAGAACATATGTATGAATGTGAAAGCAAGATTAATGAAAGAAAAAGAATGTGAGTCTCAGGGATAAAGGTCCAGATGGAAAGGGCAAATCAGGGAGTTTTGGAGAAATCGAGAAATTGATGGCATGCCACTTTCCAAGGCTGGGTTGCTTCCACCAAAGGAATAGCAGAGAGAGAGATGAGAGGCCCAGGAGCCAACCCTGGGGCACACCCACAGTGTATGTTTGGGAAAAAGAGGAGACATTGGCAAAGGACCAGCCAGTAGACCAAAAGCAGAAAACAGACTGAGCGATGGGCTGGAGTTTAAGTGAAGCAGGAACACGGGGGAGGAGGGATGGAAGAGCTGGGTCAAATGCTGCCGAGGGTCTACTCATGATGAGGACTGAAAATTGACCACTATATTTAGCAACGTGTGGTCACTGATGGCCTTGACAGAGCAGTTTCCATAGAGCGAGGGATCAGGGGAAGAGCCAGAGTGGGTGTAAAAGGGGATGGCTCAAGAGAAGATGCAGACAGTGAGTTTAAACAACTCCTTAAATATTTGCTGCAAAGACACAGGGTGGCAATTGGTGGGGGTGAATTAGGGTCAAGGAGTGCTGTTTGTTTCTTTTAAGAAGATGGACGTTTATATACTGATGGGAGCCAACTAGCAGGAGAACAAAATAGATGAGGTAGTGAAAGAGAGGATGGTTTTGGGAGTGACAACCCAGAGAAGATGGGAGGGATGGGGCCCTGGGGACTTTTCGAGGAATTGGCTTTCGATGTTACCTGTAATAAGAGGTGGGGCACCGAGAGTGAGGTCACAGACAACACTAGGTGAGCGGATGTGCTGGGAGTTGCTTGTGAAACTTCTCTTCTGTTGGCTTGTTTGCTTGTTCAAAGTAGAAAAGTAACCTTATCAGCTGAGGGATGAGGAGGAAGAAAGAGTTACTGGAGCCATGAGAAGAAGATAAGAAAGAGCCTTCCAGGGAGAATGGGACAGTGAAAAGAGCAGGGGGAGATGGGGGAGTGCGCTCCCAGAAAGTTACATTTTCTCTTTGACGTCCCCAAATGTGTGATGTGTGATTACCCTTCCTGCTGTCTACGAAATAAAAATTAAGTATGGTTCAGAGGAAATGCTATTTCATTCTAAGAGGCTACCTGTTTCTCAGGAATGGCCATCTTAAACTGCAAATATTACAAAAAATGTTGAAAAGATGAACCTGTGTACCTAAAATCCCCTATTTTCTATTAACCTGGTTACTATTTAATTCCCCTATCAATAACTCATAACCAATACTGCCATGATGGAGGTACACTGATGCTTAAAAGGAAATGAGATCTGTATCCTTTTCCTAAATTCCATGGCTTCCTTAATATACAGTTCCCCTTGGAATTTAGGAATGTCTGGTATAAGAAGTGAGAAACAGTTTGAGAAAATCCCGGCTCAGAATTACACAGCACAACCGCATCTCAGAAGTATATACAGCCGTAAAGAATTTTAGAAGCAAAACTCCGTAACTACTCTTAAAGACTTTTGCAAACCTGGGCCTGCCCAGATGTTTCCAAACTGGAAAGGGACTCCAATCACTTGCCTGTTACCGGACCAGAGGCTGACCAGCCTTTTCTGTAAAAGCGAGAGAGTAAATATTTTCAGTTTTGCAGATCATTTTGTTGTAACCATGCAGGTCTGCAATAAGAAAGCTAAGAGCACTGGGAGACAGGAAACAAATGGGCATGCCCACACCCTCCCTTCCACTCAGGGCAGCTTCTCTGTGGTGGGCAGTTTTGCCACAATAACTTGTTTCTTTGTTTCCATTGGTTTCTTTTTTTCCACCTTACTGCTCAAGCTCAGAAATTCAGGTGGTCCTGGTCCTTCAGCATCCATGCAGAGAGAAGGCTGAGTGGGGTTGGGAACCCCACCTGATGGAGAAGAGAGATTGCTGGGAGGGACACTACGGCGGCCACCATGACACGAGACAATCACACCTTCTGGGGTGAAAGGGAATGAAGACAAGGGAGGGACAGAGCAGTGGGACCCCTAGGTCGCCTGCCAGGCTTTCTCTCCCTCCACAGCCACCCTGGGTGCCTGGGGGGTGTTGGGATTCAGCTACGGTGATTAGGCTGAAGGGACTCAATATAAAGGACCATCCAGCTCCTCACTAGGTTCCAAACGCAGCCCCTCAAAGTCCACCCTCTGAGTTTCTGGAACTCAGCTGGAAGAATAAATGAGCAGGCCAGATCCAGAGCCCAAGCCAAACACGACGGTAGTCACGTGGGGTTGTAACCCCATGCTCAGTGGTAGGGGACGCCTTGCAAATCTGCAGAAATCCCTGTTCCACCTCATTCCTGGGGGAAACCCCAGATCTCCTTCTGCTCTGTCTGTTCTTCTCTTGATGCTATTGTCCTGGATGGATGCAGAGTCTTTGAACCTGGCCCTCCAAACGTACATAAGCAGCCTGTTCGATAAAACAAATTATGCACTTTTTCACATTTGCCAGTTTTTTGATTCCAGAAATTTTGCGGGACTCATTCTCACAGTCTCCTGTGCCCCCACCACTTGGTGGCCCTCTGCTCATGGAAACACCATTTCCCACAACTGCACCCTGCCTCCCAGCTGGTCAGAGGGGAAAGTCCCACAAAGACACAGGTGTTTGTGAGGATCCTGTCCCCAAGCAGAAAGCCTACTCCTGGAGCCACGGACAGGGATCTGGCCTCCTGAGCCGCTCAGCTCTAATTCAAAGCCTAAACTGGGGGCCCCGAACATTGCTGAATGACTTTCTGAGTCACCTGGACTGGAGGGGCCTGATTTTTCTTTCCAGGAATGGATGTAGTGCAGCCTCCATTTTCAGGGCTGATATTGACGATGGATCTAGTTCCCCCCACTGCACCGCAGGAAGGAGAGGCCCTTCCATCCCACAGCTTGGAAACCCAGCCCAGGTAAGTTCTGAAGCAGTGTATTGCTGCCAGGTCCAGTATCCCTGCAGAGTGGCCTCTGTCCCTGAATGAGCCCCTTACCTGGGCCTTTTCTGCCCCGACACAACCACACCCCAGTCTGTGCCAGAGATCTGGGGCTCTGTGTGTCCAGGGCACACAGTTGGGACCTGAGCCAGGTGTCCACTGGGCCTCAAGGGGGAGAGGTCTGCCTCTGCATCAGGGGAAGGTGATCTCTCATGGCTGGCAGGACGCTCTCAATATGGACCTCCAGGCGCCCAGGGAGCAGTTTCCCTGCAGGTGTTAGAAGCCATCATCAAGAGGGCAGGCCCCTCTTTGTGCAGACCATCCCGCAGTGCTGGGCCCACGTGCTGACCACAGAAACCTACATGTCCCCAGGTTACCCCAGGCAACCTCACAAATTCGTCACTTGGTGACCTGGGTACCACGGGATCATTGGCCATCCCATGAGGGTGGTCCTTGAAGGCATGGACTCCAGGTGCTCCCGTTAAGAAATCCCCCTGGGTTTCTGTGGTCACAGAGCCCACACCAGAAGATTCTAGTCCTGCAGTGACCACCACAGCAGTCACCTCCCCTGTGCATGTCCAGGAACAAATGACAGCAATTTATTGCCAGGAATCGTGATGAACAAGGGGGTGGGATTCCATACTAGTTTTAGGATCCTGGTAACTCACTCTGCACCCCAAAAAGCATCCATGAGAAATGTGTTTATTGGGATATCTGTGCCCCTAGAAGAGCTGTTCCTCAGGGCTCCTGGGACCCTCCAGCCCCTCTCAAGGTTCTCAGAGCTTGGGTCTAAATTTCTATCTCCCTCCTTTGGTGTACAGCCACCTGTGTCTCGTGATCACAGGTCACTTTATTGCATGACTTGGCATGTTCTTAGTTCTCGTCCTCCACCCCTGCACTAGACTCCCACGATGTTCCCACTGACCCTTGGCTCCCTGGGTGGGTCAGGGGGCCCTAAGTCTGCACCCTTCACTCTCCTCCTCTACCCCCAACTCTGAGGCCACCCCTAGGTGGACTGGAAGGTGTTTGTAAATGAGTCTTACACAAGGACATGACTGGACAAAGCAGGGCTCCACCCCCGGAAAGCACACCTGCTCCCTTCTCTGATGAGGACCCCACAGCCCCACATTGCCTCCAGGAGTCTACTCAGCACACAGTCCCCCAGTTCTGGGCAAGGCGTCTCCCTGGAATCCTTGCTTCCAGGCAGAGTCTCTCTGTCCTTCTGAGTTTAGAGTTGTTCCCATGTTCCTGAGCACCAAGGTGCCCAGCACAGACCCTTCACTGACCTGGAGAGACAAGGAAGATATGTGGCCACAGGTATCACAGGACAAACCTGCTGGGACCCCAGGCCAAAGGGCCATCCTTCTGCCTTCTCAGGTGTGGATCCCGTGGTACCTTTTTGCAGGGGGCCCAAATGGGGAGTGGGGCCCAAAGCAGTTCATGGGGCTCTCTGGGCAGGGAAGACTTGGGCCAGGCAGCCTTGCCTGGTTTCCCTCCTGGGGCACTCTGAAAACTCCTGCTCCTCTGGCTGTGGCTGGAGGCCCCCCAAACTTCAGGGCGGGGCCCTTTCTCTCAGCCTCCACTGCCTCCAAAGCCACGCTGGAGCTGGCATGGGGAAAGAGCTTTCTTGCCCTCTTGTGGCCAAGCTGCCAGAGGTGGATGCTGCGGGGAACTGGAAAGAGTTAGCAGTTGCTCAGATGTGAGTGGTTAGGCAATTTGACACCCTGTCAACTAGCCTTAAACATTGGAAAGAGGGCTTTCCCGGGAAAGCTGGAAGTTACTTTCAGTAATTTGTTTAAAGATTTCTTTTTTTTTCCCTTAAGGACTCATAAAACCTCTCCCAGGTCATTCCTGGTATGGACCATTATCCAGGGATCAATTGGGAAATGCAGGAGGAGAGGGGTGGGGGTAGGGGAGAGGGTAGGGGAGATCAGAGCCCACAGAGAGGAGATGCCCCTCCTAGGAGCCACAAACTGGGCAGTGGCTGCTGGCATCCAGCTCTCCTGTTCTCAGGCCCATTTCATCTGTGGGGTGTTTCCAAAAGAAACAATGGTGGAAGGGCCATGGAGGACCCCTAGACCTCCCAGAATAGACAGGGGGAGCAGAGTCACCATGCTGGCCCAGAGCTTGGAGACAGACCTGCAGTGGAGACCACAGGTCTTCTGAGAAGCCAGTTTTGAAATAAAGGCAGTATGCGCTGGAATACCCATTTCGAGCAATTGCTTCATCATAGACATGTAATTTACATAGTTCTTCTCACCACGAAACTGTTCCCAACACGCTACATGAATGACGGCTTCAACACACATTCATTTCTGAGATGTGAACAAGTGTAGAGCCGCTCTTTCTTCCAGGATAATGGGCATGGTTACACCTAGGAAAGCTTACCAAGATTTCTCAGCAACAGCCAATTTCGAAATAAAGGCAGTGTGCGCAGGAAAAGCCGGTTGGAGTGAGGGCTTCCCCATACACATGTAAGTTTTATAGTTCCCCTCACCATGAAACGCTGTTCCCAACATGCTACATGCATGAAGGTTTTGACACACATTCATTTCTAAGAAGTTAGCATGTGGAGAGCCGCTCTTTCATTCAGCATAAAAGGCCTGGTTACACCCAGGAAGATTTACTCAGATGTCTCAGCTGGTTCCTTCACCCAGATTCAAAATAAAGGCCGTTTTTGCTGGGAAAGCCTGTTGGAGCGTGTTCAGAGCTGTTTCGGGCTCTGTCCCAGCTGGAGGGTGCAAACCCCAACCTCCAGAATGAGGGACCAGGACCCCACCGGCCAGGTGGTGTTGCCTTTGCTGGGGAACAGTGATCTTTGGGTTAGATATTTTGCAGCTCTCTCTAAAACCTGTTTTGACTTAAGTTTGCATCCTAGTCACCAGTTTCAGGGCAACAGAAAAAGCATATCCTACATCCCTTTGCACTGAAATCTTCCCAAAAGAGCAAATATTTGCCCATGAAAATACCAGCTGCTCTTCTAAGGCCCCCTAAATACCCAGCAGTGTGGCCGGTGCACTCTTGATCAGGAACAGGATGAGAGGGACCAGCGGTCTTCCAGCAGGCTTGGCCTGATGTGGCAGCTGCGCTGTGGGTCCGTGGTGGGAGGGCCATGCAGGGAATCCTGTTTGAGGGGCCTCTGTGCACGTCTGCATTATGCTCTGAGGTTTCATACAAAGCTCCAGGCATCCTAACTGGTCAGATACAGCCCCCACCCTCGGGCTGGAACCACCAGGACCTCAGTACCTGTAACAGGGACGGTGCCCGGTGTGGGGAGAGGTCATGGGACACTCCGGGGGCAGGGGTAGTGGTGCTGGGGAAGGCAGGGGGTGCAGTGAATGGTGGAGGGAGCAGGGTCCCTTGCTTGGGGGTGAGAGTTCTTGGGGAGACCACAGAGCATGGCACACACAATCCCCACCCCATACCCCAAATTCCTAGCCCCGCCAACACAGGGGCTTTTCTGAACACTCTCACCGTGGCTAGCCTGTAAGACTGCACCTAACCCGGCATCTGGCACCCCTGCCCTATCTCCCCTCTTAGGACAGATCCCGTCTCCTTGGAAACTGCCCAGCAGCGTGAATTCAAGGCCGGCAGCGGGCCTGGAGGATCTGCACTTCAGGTGCCCTACCTGGCCAGCCGTTTGTGCCTTGGCTCAGTCCTCTATCTTGCCCAACGGCAGCCTGGGTCCACGTCCGGTGCAAGGGGAGGCCGCGGAGCCCAGGCTGAGCCACACACACGGACAGGTGAGGGTGCCCCCGCCCCGCTGCCCCACCGCCCCGCAGCCCCGCCCACTGGTGGCAGCACCGCCCCAGCATCCGGCCGGCGCCAGCTGCAGGTGAGGACGTCTGCTCGGCACCGCCCGCCCCGGCCCCGCCCAGCTGCCCCATAAGCCTCCCCCCAGCCCCCGTCCTGGCCGAGCCCTGGCTCCCATTGGCTCCGCAATTTCTGCCCTCTCACGTCTAGCCTCGGGAGGACACAGACGCAAGCGCTAGAGGAGGGCCCCGCGGCGTTGCCATGGCTACATGCGCCGCGCTCTGCGCGGGCCGGTGTGAGCTTCTGGGGCGGGCAGCGGGCTCCGGAAGTGTGCAGCTACCCGGGACCATGGCGGTGCTTGCTGCTGGGGCTGGCGGCTTGCTCGCCTGGGCGACTAGTTCTTGCCTGGTCAGTCGGAGGCCGACATCCTGTCTGGGGCGGCGTCCCACAGACGGTAAACGTACGGCCGCGCCGTTGGCGGGGCCAGTGGACATGGACCGGGGTGGGATCCGGGTTGGTGTGGCTGCCGGGGAGGCTCTGTGGTGCCAGGGAGCGGGTTGGGGCGGGGAGGACAGGGCTGGGGCACAGCCTCGGGCTTTCCTCCCCCTCGGGCACTGGGGCTGGGACCGCGAGTCCGGGTAGCCCTGCTTGGCCGCGGCCTCCCAGAACCCCCGGGAAGGGCAGGCGGAGGACCTGACTTTTATGAAGCGGGGCCTTATCCGGGTTTTGAAGAGCCCCAGAATCAGATGTTGGAATGGGGTGGTTTATCAGCCTTGTTTATCTGCAGGGAAATTTCAGTTCCATCCAGATGTTGGCTCCTTCGGTAAAACTCAGGAATAAGACAAGGGTCATTGCCGATTAGCAGTTATCTAGGGCTTGACTCAAAATAGACTGTGCGGGGTGTAGGGATGGTAGATGGGCCTTCCCTCTCAAAGTTGGCAGTCTTCTGGGATTAGAGGCCCCAGTTGAGGATTACATCTTCATCTGCGGTAATGGAGGTTGTGGGAACATTAACACAGAGAAGGGAGGAGTGTGGCTGCGATAACTCATTAAAGAAGCCAGGACCCTTGCCTGGCTCTTGTGTAGGAGAGTCTCGCCTAGGGTAGGGCAGCAGTTATCAAAGTGTGTCTGAGGCCCCTGAGATGCAAGACTATTTTGATAGAAACGCCGGTATGTCACCTGCCTTTTGCACACTCTTGCACTCCCGAGTTTCCTGTGGGGATTTCCAGGGAAAACCTGGTCTGTGATATCACAAAACAGGGAATTTAGAGGCAGATAGAATTCAGAACTCACCAGTCCAAAAGAGTTTTGCAGAAATTAAAATCACTGCTCTTCTTCTCATTAATGATTTTTGTTTAGAAAAATATACTTATTTTTTGCTTAAGAGTATTAATGGTAACATGTAGTAGGTTGTTATTATTTTTAAGTGAAATCATAAGCATTTTTTAAAGTTCTTATTTAAGTTCTAACACAGGAACTATTGATAGATTTAACCCACATAAACAGCAGCCTTTTGGAATCCTCAGTAATTAAGAGTGTACAGGGGTCTGTAGGCCAAGAAGCTTGAGAGCCCCTGGAGAACGTGTGCTCAGGTACTAGTCAGGTACTTAGCGTTGTTAGACAGATGCCAAGATGTCTTCTGCATGTGCTCCCGGACTAGAAGTAATTGGCCACATGGAGACGGGTGGGCAGTGCCTCCACTATACAAACCAGAAGCTGCTGAATGTGTCTGGATTGTAGGCCATGGGCTGTGCAGGGATTCCCGTTGTATCTGTTCTATCTAAGCCGGGATTCCTGTGCAGAGGCTTGGCCCTGAAGACCCGCTCTCCTTTGCTCCCTGCCAGGTACCTTCTGTGTGACGTCAACCCTCCAGAGGGCTTCAGCCTCCATAGGAGCGTCTGTATCCACATCGCCTTCCTCCTGAAGACCCTGCTGAAAATGGAGGAATCGGTGCTGGTGATACCCCCTTGGGGCCGCCTCTACCATTGGCAGAGCCTGGACATCCACCAGGTCCGGATTCCCTGGTCTGACTTTTTTGATCTCTCAAGTCTCAACAGAAACATCCCTGACACTGAGTACCAACCGTTCATTGCAGGGGAGATGGTGATCGTTTAACTGGGGCCAGACGGTTGTTGTTCTGGTTCTGATGTGAACATCAGGCCATCTTGCTTCGGGCTTGTCGGTCTGCTAAGGGGTCCTGCTCATGTTTCCCGCACTGCAGGTGAATTTGGTCTTTCCATAGTTTTTCTCAGGAAATAGATCTGAAGTGTATGAGATATGTGTTCCCTCCGCTCTGAAAATCCTGGCCTCCTGGTGAGATGGAGCGGTGACAAGAAGGCCACTGCCACACAGGCCTTGTCTAAGGAGGACTCGCTCCCTGGGCAGTAAGGGCCATTCTTACCTGAAGGAAAACACGATGTGTGTGTAGCATGGGCCACGTGCTGGAGACGGTATGTAACCTCTCATTCAGTATAATTTGGTCCTGCTCAAGCTTCCCATTTTACTTTCCGTAAGAGGTAAGAGTTGAAGATTTTCTTTGAATAAAGGTATTTAGAACTTATCTTTTTCTTTAATTGAAATGTGGTTGATTTACAATGTTTTGTTAGTTTCAGATATACAGCTGTTTTTTTAGTTTCAGGTATACAGCATAGTGATTCAGTTGTACATATACATAGTCTATTCTTTTTCAGGTTCTTTTCCATTAAAGGTTGCAAGATACTGAATATTTTCCCCTGTGTTCTGCAGTGAATCTTTGTTGTTTGTCTATTTTACATATAGTAGTTTGTAATTGTTAATCCCAAACTCCTGTTAGTTTTCTAAGTCTGTGAGTGTGTTTTTGTTTTGTAAATAAGTTCATTTGTATCATTTTTAAAAATTCCACATACAAGTGATATCATATGATACTTGTCTTTCTCTGTCTGAGTTATTTCACTTTAGTGTGATAATCTCCAGGTCCATCCATGTTGATGTAAATGGCATTATTTCCTTCTTTGTTATGACTGAGTAATATTCTTCTATATCTAAATTCTACATCTTTATCCAATCATCTGTCTGTGGGTGTTTAGTTTGTTTCTATGTCTTGGCCATTGTAAGCAATGCTGCTGTGAACATTGGGGTGCAGGTATATTTTGGAATTAAGGCTCCCTCTGGATATATGCCCAGGAATGGGATTGCTGGATCAAATGATAAGTCTTTTTTTAGTCTTTTGAGGACTCACCATACTCTTTTCCACAGTGGCTGCACCAAACTACATTCCCACCAACAATGTAGGAGGGTTCCCTTTTCTCCACAGCCTCTCCAGCATTTGTGGTTTGTGGATGTTTGAATGGTGGCCATTCTGACTAGTGTGAGATGATAACTTATTGTAGTTTTGATTTGCATTTCTCTGATAATTAGCAATATTGAAACTTTTTTTCATATTCCTATTGGCCATTTGTATATCTTCATTGGAGAATTGCTTGTTTAGTTGTTCTGCCCATTTTTGGATTGGGTTGTTTATTTTTTTTTCTTATTAAGTTGTATGAACTATTTATATAGTCTAGAATTTAAGCCATGTTCAGTCTCATCTTTTGCAAAAATTTTCTCCCATTCCATAGGTTGTCTTTTTGTTTTGCTTATGGTTTCTGTTGCTGTGAAAAAGCTGATAAGTGTAATTAGGTCCCATTTGTTTATTTTGTATTTTATTTCTGTTGCTTGGGTGTATTGCCCTAGGAAAACATTGGTGAGATATATATCAAATAATATTTTGCCTATGTTTTCTTCTGAGAGATTTATAGCGTCTTGTCTAATGTTTAAGTCTTTAAGCAATTTTGAGCTTGTTTCTTTTTTTTTTTTTTTTTTGCGACTCTATTGTATGCTTTCGATTTGTGGTTATCTATTTTTTCAAGTATATCAACTCATTACTATATCTATTTCCTTTAGACTGATAATCACGTAGGCTCCAACACATCCTAAGAATAATGAGAAAAAAAAAAGAAAGAAAGAGAAAAAAATCTATCTTTTCATGCTACCGTCTCCCATTACCACCTTTTTGTATTTTGATGTAATTTTTCTTTTTTCCATCTTCATGTTTATTGTCTTGTAACTCGTTATTGCATTTCCAACTATGGTTTCCCGTTTGTATAGCATCCTGCTTTCTTTCTGTTTAGAATAGAAACTTTTAATGTCTCGGTTTGGTTCAATAATGCTGAATTATCTCCCCACTCCCCTCCCCCCCCTGCGTCTCTGAATCCTCAGTGCAGGGAAGCCAAACCATCCTTGCCTTCATCGGTTCTGGGAAAGCAATCTTCATAGTGGGAAAGAAAACATTGAAAAATAATATTCTGTGTGTTGCTTTCTACCCTTGCCCAGAGAGTGAGAATCACCTCTGAAGGCGGAGGAAGAAAGTTGGAGGTGCGGGGCACAAAGTCTTTTGTCCTTTTGCTACTGAAAAAATGATTGCTTTTGTAATTAGTGATGATGCACTTTAAATTGGTGAGATCGAGATTCTACAGCTTCAGCGCCTGTGAATAACCAGCCGGGAGAAAGCTCTCAAGGGCCCCTGCAGTGGGAAAGGCAGCCCCTCTGAGCACCTGTTGTTCTGTATTCTTCCTGACTCCACAAGGATTTGCTACGCACCGCACCGTGCAGGACGATGCAGTTACCCGAGGTGGAGGACAGGGAGACCCCTGCTGGGTGGAGAGCCACAGGAGCCCACATTTGAAGGACAAAGTGAAGAGTAGTGGGGCGGGCATAGGAGGAGAGGATGGTTGAGACCCAGGATGGTGTCCTGGAGTCCAGCAGGCGAGGCTGGCGGGGCAGATGGGGCCCTGGGGCATGGGCAGTCCTTGAGGGATCTGAAGCAAAGATATGAACCAAGAGACTGGATTCGTGTGGGCGTACAGCGCCCCCTGGATGCCGCGGGGCAGTGCAGCAAGCCCAGGAGGAGCGGGCAGTTCCCCAGAGTTGGGTTGACAGGTCACAACCAATTCACTGGGGACCGAGAGGTACCGAGATTTTGTTAAATTTTTGTCCCTCTTCCTGGAAAAAAGCTGCTTCCTGTTGAATAGCCTGTGTCGTTAGTGAGAATTAAAGACATGAAGCAACATTTCCTCAAAAGTCATCCATTGTGTAGTTGTTAATAAGGGTCAAATGCAGACTTCAATAGACTAAATCAAACATTCATCATCGGATTTTAAAATCCTTTAAAATAAAAATTCTTGCTGTCTTTGTTCTTCATTTCAGGGTTCACTTGGTGATAATAATAGTAAACAAAGCAACAGCAAACCCTTACAGAACTCTGTCCTGCTGTTCCAGGAACTCTGTGTTCACGACAACCCAATGAGGTGGCACTTTACAGGAAGGACAGTCATTAATCACACAGCTAGTAAATGGCAGACCTGGGACTTGAACCCAAACTGTCTGGCCCCAGAGCCCCCTCTCAGGCCTTTCACTGCAGCTCATCACTTGGCATGCCCGACACAGGCCAGCATTAAGGAGCAGCGTGACCTTGGCCAAGGCTGTTTCACCGCTTGGTCTCTGTTTCCTCATCTGTAGAATGGGGGTATGGGCAGTGAATTCTGTGAGCTCAGTGGTCAATTCCTCCAGCTCTGCTATTCTACTGCTTTAAGTTAATTTATTAAGTATCTGATCCTCTGAATGGGCCACACTGGAGCTTTGCTAGGACCTGGGTTACGGAGAAAAGTAAGATCAGCCTGCTTCTCCAAGGAGCCTGTCTCCCTCCACGGGAAACAGCTGCAAGGCCCAGGTTCCCTCGCTGGTGGACGGGGGCTGGGCAGGAAAGTCTGATAGAAGATGGAGGCAGAGCCCCTCCGAGAACAGTGTTGGCCACACAGCTCTCAAGAACGGGAGCGTCTGTCCAGGCTGCTGAGAGGGGTGTCCTCGTGAGGCCAGCAGCCCCCCCCAAATTAAGCCCTCAGGACAAAGATCCAGCCAGCCCTGCAGTGTCACCATAGAGCCAGTCCATCCTCATCAATGTGCCCCTTTGCTACTTTGTCCTGGGGCCTCTCTTTCCCCTACACCCAGAAGACTCTTCTCCCTCTCTTTTCTGAGTGTCCCCTCACTTCACCCGTGGTCCCTGCTTCCTGGCCCACCATCTCTGGAGTTGACACTTTGCCCCCTCACACCCCCCGTTTGATAAGGAGCCTGGGTTTGCCTCCTTGTGCTCACTTTCCCCTTTCAGATGATTGCTCCTACTCTCCTGGGAGCACCTGGAAAACCCAGATCCTTTCCTAGCAGTGCCTGCCACCCTGGCCTCCCTGCTCATCTGCCTCAGTCAGGAGCACCTGGACCACCAGCTCTGTATTGCCTCGCCTCCTACCATCAAGACGTCAAAGTTCATTCTCCCTCCACCACCCAGTATGTTCATTTTAGGGTCTTCTTCACCGTCAGCCTGAGCCAGCCACCCCCCATTCACCCTACCCACGGGCTCATACCCGGGTGTGTCTCCACCCCAGGTCTAGCCTCTCTCTTTTAAGTGCCCACCTCTAGCCATCCAGCTGCTTCTCCACCAGCCTCGTTGGCCCTCATTCACCCTCACTAAGGCATCATGCACTGACTCCTCTGCTTTCCTGCCTGTCCACATTCCTCTTACTTCCACTACCCCACCTTCCAGCTCTGCATCCACAGTCAGCACTCTCTTTATGACAAACAAAACCCCCTTGAGCCTTGACCTTTTCAGTTCCTCACCAGGCCGACTTCCATCTCGGTTCACCCAGCTCTATTTGTTCTGAGCCTGCAGGCAGCAGGCTCTCCCAGCACAGGTTTCTAAGACTACAAATCAATGCCCACCGTGTTGCCACTGCCAGGCAATCCTCCAGGATTTCTCTAGTGAGCACATTTCCCCACTTATCACTCAGTGGTGTCAACATTCTCTGCTCTCTGCACACCTCTAAGCTTCCCTCTGTCTCTTCCCTGACTCCCATCAGATGGTCTTCCCTCCTGCTTCAGAGAGAATGACATGTCACTGGAAAGGAACTCGCTCACCTGCAGCAAATCTTCTCACCTCATCTTTTATCTGTCCCTCTCCCACCTGGACTCTAGCTGTAGTTCTTAATTCAGTGAGATTAGTTGACATATATATACACAGTTAAAAGCATAGCACACTATCGCCTACCTTCTAGGGCTTATGTTTCAATTTAACATAGAGTGGGTGATTCATCCACTTCGCTGCATGTACCTGCAGTTCATTTGTTTTAACTGATCTTAAGTGTTGTGTGTGTGAAAGTAACACAAGGCAAGGGTAAGCCAGGATTCAGGATGCTGGTTACTTCCTGTGAGAAGAGGCCAAGTGCAGGTTAGGACACAGTATGTCACTGTCAATAGTCCTGTTCTGATGCTGGGTGATAGGTTCACAACTGTTTCTTATAATATTAATTTTAATACATAAATACTTCTCAAAGGCACCTAAGGTGAGATTGTGTCATGAACCAAGGCATACAATGTGTAATATTACATCATTATTGTTATGTAATCTTGTTATAAAATATATTAATCATAATCCTACATTTTTATGTATTATATATTATATAGATGCATGAATTATATATTATGTTTATAAATACCTACATACGTATTATATACTATCTGATAATAAATAAACAGAACATATTATGGTAGTATATCTACTATTATGTATTATTTAATAAATAATAACATACTGTATCCTGTTATATGGCATGGCACCTAATCTTTAATCAAATAAAAATATGCCACTATATGTAATGGTAATTAATAAAATTAAATGAAAAAGCCCGCAGCTTTTAACGCCAACACCGCTTCAGCTGTCACTATCTTTTTTCTTCCCTTTCATGGCCGAGGTCCTCACAGTGCTATCTGTTCCCCCTTTCATCTCCTTGTCCTGAGCCTTCCTCTTCCTCCCATCCCATGCTGCCTTCTGCCCCGTGGCCCCTCTAGTCACCAGCGGCCTCTGGGGCACTGATTTTCGGAGATGGTCTCAGGCCCCTGCTCACCTGCCTGTCCGCTGCCTCTGCCACCGCTGGTGGGGGCGGGGTTGGGGTCAGAATGCACCTCTTGTCCTGGAAGAGAACACAGCACAGACTGTGACCAGCAGCAGGTGTGGCCGGGAACTGCAGGACTGGGGGGAGAGCCAGACTGTCTGCATCCAGACCGGGGGCTCTTGGAGTGTGAAGAAGCCCAGTCCTCACTGCCCCTGAAGTGAGGAAAACACCCTCAGGTGAGTTAAAGTGCTTAAGACCTAGGTCTGTTGGCTGGAAAAGACAAACGGGTCCCTAAGGGGAGGGTAGTTGATGTTCCAGTCCCCACCAAGGCCCTAAGGGCTGGCGGGGAACCAGGCTGGATGCTCCACTGGACCCGGTGCCCCCACGGGGCTGGGGCCTTCGGGAACAAGCAGAAAGCCCTCAGTCTCTGGGGGGAACGGGGCAGTGTGGGAGCATCCCTGCAGCGAGTCAAGTGACGTCAGGGCTTGTGGGATCCGTTTTTATGGCCACACCGAGCCTCAGCAGAAGCCATGGCAAGAGTGGATTCCTGTCTCTCCAGGTGCCATCTTGTCTGAGTTCCAGGATTCAGACCCGATCCCCTGGGGTGCTAGGACATTTATACACAGAGGCGGCTCGAGGAGGCCTCAAGAGGGTGGTAATGGCCTTCCTGCCAACACGATTACACAAAGATCAATCAATCGATGGGAAGTAAATAAGAACCATGGTCACATCTGGACCCCAAGCTTAGATGTGGTATATGGGTGACTTTTATCGACAATCCAGCGAGGTTCTGGTCAGAGCTAGAGGCCAGGGCAGCAAGATGGGAGTGGCAATAAGGAGCATTGTGGTGCAGAGGCTAGACTGGGGGTCTGCAGGCTCCTCCCAGGAGGAGCCTCAGAGTTTTGGAGGTGGCTAACTTGCCTGATTCGTGTCACCAGCAAGTGATGCCACGTGCTGAAAATCAGCTATAATCCTGAGCCGGGTCAGCCCTGGGTGATGTGATAAAAGCTCCTACAAGAGGGAGCACCAGGCGGATAGTGAACCAACCAACAGGCTGATGCGTTTCTGGCCTGTGTTTATCGTGCTTTCATAGCCAAGAATGAGGAGAGAGTTGAATGGCTCACCATGAAGATTTTAACAACTTAAGAGGTTTCCGTGTCTCACTGCATTTCAGTGTCACCCGGAGGAATTCAGGAGGTGTTTAGACCCAGTGGAGACTAACGGCATCTTGGTTCCTCAACCTGGCAAACCTACCAGCCCTCTATGGCCAGACATTGTCAAGTGCCTTCCCTTGTAACAAAACCTTTCCACCCACGATTGTGGTATGCTTTTATTTTTTTTAATTAATGGGAATGAAGATACCTTACAGCCTCCTCAGACCTTTCCTTGGGGCTTCTGCCCTTAGACCCCGGCAAGGGGGCCCTCTGACCTGGGTCCTGCACTACAGAGGGTCCCTCTGGCCCTGACACTTCCTCTGGCCATGCCCTCCATGGGGTGGAGTCAGCAGGGCCAAGGGGACATGGTCATTGGCTCCGCCCTGTGCTCTAGAAACCCAGGACCCCAAATGCCCTGTCTCAGCAGCCCCTGACCCATTTCTAGTGCCTGCATCAGCTCTCCCCAGAGTTCAGATTCCTAGGACTCACAGAGAGGCCAAAGCATAGCTGTTTGCATGGAGGGTATGAGCAGAGCCCGGACATGAGGTCTGTGTGTCCCCCTGTGCACATCCAAGGCCCCTTGTGGCAAGGGATGGACCCAGCATTGGGAAGAAAACGGTCAGGCTAGTGATCAGAGACTGGGAATCAGCTCTCCCCACACGCTCACTTTCTTTGCCGGACTCCCCTGTGTCTGGGAATTCTAAATTTGAACCTGGACTTCCCCCTTATAATGAATTTATATTTGTAAAGGCAGGAGATTAGACCCTACTGCACTTAACATGTTTACATATATAGGATGTGAGCTCCCAGGTATGCTCTGGCCCTGCACTTCCAAAGGTCCAGAGCAGTTATGTTAGCTCTACTGAGACTGTAAGTGGTAAAGACCATCTCCAGAGAGGAGGGGTTCCTGCTTCACGCTCCAAAGTCAGGATCTTCTGAGTGGGTAAAACAATGGACACTGTGACCCTCAATTGTAAATTGATTTAGAATAACGCCAAAGTGTGTAAGACGTGTGTGTACGCATGCACGCACCTGGGGACGTGTGTGGTACATGACTGTGTGTGTGTGTGTTTGCATGTGCATGACTGGGGATGTATATGGTTCTGTATGTTATGTATGTGTGTGCGCCTGAGAACGTGTGTGGTTGTGTGTATGTTATGAGTGTGTGTGTGTTACATGACTCCATGTGTGTGTGCCCGTGGGGATGTATGTGGAGCAGAGCCAGTGTGTCTGCACGTGTGTTTGTGTGTACGTGCATGTATTAGTTTTAATAGTAGAAGCTGTCCTTTAGAATTATGAAGTAATAAAAATTGTATGATGTCCTTTGCTGTATAATTCAAAATTAAAATAATCTTCAATCACCAGAAATTTATTCCCCCTCAGATTCTGATTTTTTTTCCATATTGATTATGTCTTCATTTCACTGATGAGGAAACTGTAGCTTAGAGATGTTAACTGACTCAACCAAGGACATGGAGCTAGCGAGCCCAGGACCAGGACGCAGTCCAAGCCACGCTGTTCCAGAGGCCTGGAGCCCTGCTCACGATCATGCGTGGCCTCTTGGCGGGGGAACAGATTCTGATGGGCTGTGGCCAGCGTGCAGGCTGCCCAAGCCGGGGATTCGGGAAGCTGGGCGGAGAGTACCAGACAGCAGACAAGAGTGAAGGGCTGCTCAGAAGTCAGATAGGTTCCTAGGTCTTGGATGAGGAAGGATGATCACTGATAATCCTTGATCCCTTTGCTGGTGGCTAAAAGGGACCAAGGCCTATGAGAGCACTTCTGGGAGCTGCCTGCCAAAACCTGGAAAAGGACTGCTCAGGACTGGCTCTGCAGTAGGAGCAGAGGAAGGAAATGCCGCCTCTTGGTGGACATTATTGGTGATGGCAGTAGGAGGCCTAGCAGCCTTGGCATAGAGGTGGCAGGACAAGGTCCTAGTGGATGATCGTTTTCAAGTGTCTTAAAAATCATTGCTTCATATATTTTATCCATTTTGTGGTTTATTGTAGGGTGGTAATTATGGTCAGTGTTACTCCATATTACCTGGATTAATTAATTTTTTTATTGTTAATTTTCTCTTCAGTGATTTGGAAGCTATATTACCTCTTAATGAAAATTCTCTCTAAATTTTTAAAAATCATCTCTAAGTTCGTAACTTTATATGCAATTGGACCAGTATTCCTATAAGAGTCTCAAAAATGAAATAATCTATTAGATCCTGTTCCTCAATAATGAAAAATTTAGCATATTTTACCTCTCTGCTCTTCCAAACTGTGTGTGTGTGTGTGTGTGTGTGCGTGTGTGTGTTTGTGTGCTCCAGTTACTTTTTAGACAGTTGCTTTAAGTTTGTTACATTAACAAAGAAAATATAGGTATAAACATCTTGGATTTCATTGCTCACTAACACTATTTAATTCCATGTGTTTCCCACTTTTGAGTTATTTACTTATCGGGATTTCCCAATCAACTGGACACAAGATTGACTAATTTTTTTCAAGCGGTTGACTTGGAAAACTTTCATATCTATATGCAGATTTATGTTCTCCTCATCAACAACTCTCAGTGTGTTGTTCATAGCCCAAACCTTATTTTAAATTAAGGCATTGTCTTTCATCACCAAAAAAAAAAAAAAAAATTCTTAATTTAAGGTGCTGTCTTTTTATGGCTGGCTAGTCTTTTATGCTGAATGGATATTAATAGAGATTTCCTTAACCTTCCTCCTTCTTTCTGCCATAACTCGAATTCATTGAGAAGCATGTTTTTACCATTTATCACATGGGCTTCCACTTTGACTTCCGCCTTAAACCATCACCCCACTCTTTTTCTCCATGCTTATTCCTGAAAAAGTGAGCTCTCTATCGGTTTAAAGGTGGTTCCAGTTAAAGATGTGTGACTCCCTGTCCAAAGGTCCAAAGGAAGAGAAAAGGAAAGATTCCTGTTTCTGGTGGTTACATTTTGTCAGCTTAGAGATCTAGTTATCCGTGTGGCTGCGGTGGAATCTGCAATATCTTGGCACAGAGTTTCCTTTTTCTGGCTTACTAGGGGAGCCGCATTAGCTGGGGTCAAGGCGCTGTGGCCGTTGTCAGGATCCCGGGGCTGAGGCAGCCCCTCTCCCTCCTTGTTATTTTGATCTTGCAAACTGGGTCCCAGCTATGTGAACCCTGCACCTGGCGGCCAGGATCGCCCCCCATGCACCGTGTCCCCAGTTCCTCGGCGTCCCTCACTGCTATCAGCTAGTTCCAGTAAGAGTACGAGATGGCTTCCGCTGCGGTCCTTCCTCCTTCCACTCCAGGCAGGCCCTCCTTTCCCACTAGTTGGCCCTAAGCCTTCTCTCCTGCGCTACATACGCTGACGGAATTCCTCAGGGTTTCCAGCAGGTAGATGGCGCTCTTCTATGTTTGGACCCCTTCAGTGCTTGCAGTGGAAATTTAGGAGGTGGGAAGGAGGAGCTTGGGGGTTCTCCGGATCTAGGGGCTCCCTATCCAGCAGATTCAACTAACTGTGGATTGAAAATACTCGGGAAAAAACACAAAGTTTCAAAAAGCAACACTTGAATTTGCCATACACTGGCAACTACTTACATAGCATTCATGTTTTATTAGATACCAGAAGTAACCTAGAGATAATTTAAAGTACACAGGAGGACACAGCAAAAGAGAAAGTGACAACAAATATACGTGTATATTCATGTATAACTGAAAACTTCTGTTGTATGCTGGAATTTGATACAATGTTGTAAAATGACTATATCTCAATAAAAAAAGTTTGTATATATATTGAAAAAGTAGATGGGAGGATGTACATGAGTCCCATGCAAGTCCTATGTCATTTTATACAAGAGGTGTCAACATCCATGGATGTTGACGTCTGGGGGGAGTCCTGGAACAAGTGCCCCATGGTTACCAAGGAATGACTGGAGGCCCAGGCTCCTTATCCCAGCCTGTCAGGTCCCCATGTGGTCTGAATCCTACCTGTACCACACTTCCCTTGTCACTCTCCTCCAGCCCTGGCAGACTGCCCTCTGATTTTTGAACAGGCCACACTCACTGTGTTTCATATCTGGCCCCTAGAAATACCCGTTACTTTCTGAGAATGGCTCTGCTTTCACAAAATGGGCTGCATTGTTACTAGAGAAGACAGTGTGGATGTTCCTTTAAAAACTGAAAATGGACTTAACTCATGATCCAGCCTTCCCACTCCTGGACATATGTCAGAAGAAAACTCTAATTCAAAAAGTCACATGCACCTCAATGCTCACAGCAGCACTATTTATTATAGCCAGGACATGGCAACAACACAAATGTCCATCAGCAGCTGACTGGATAAAGCAGTAGTAGTATACTTATACAATGGAATACTACTCAGCCATGAAAAAAAACAAAACAATGTCATTTGCAGTAACATAGATGGACGTAGAGATAGTCATTCTAAGTGAAGTAAGCCAGAAAAAGAGAAAAATGCCATATGATTTCACTTATATGTGGAATCTAAAAAAAGACACAAATGAATTTAACTACAAAAGAGAAACAGACCCACAGACATAGAGAAACAAACTTACGGTTCCCAGGGAGAGAAGGGGATGGGAAGGGATAAATATGGGGATTCAAAAAGTGCCCGTCTTGGGGAGTGATGGAAATGTTAGCTATCTTGATAGTGGTGATGGTTTTCTAGGTGTAGACATTTATCAAATTCATCAAATTGAACATGTGAAATATGTGTATTTTACTGTACAGGAATCATACGACAATAAACGTGCCTGTAAAAAAACAAGAAAAGATTGGCGGCATTTTGTCCTACTTTTTTATGTGTCTTTAGTGAGTGGGTCTTCAAGTTTCTGGTCTGCCATATTTTCTGAACCAGAAGTGCCCTGCTTCCCCTTCCTTTGTTAAACTGTCAGTGGGTGGCATTTATTCCCGTGGCTTCAACTGCTCTCTGTCCACTGATTAACTGTCAAATCTTTTCCAGCATGGGCATCTCAGTTCAGTCCCAGAAATATACGTATAATTGACAACTAGACATTCCCATTTTATTAGCCCATAAAAATCTCAAGCTCTGTATGTTTTGATTTACACTCGCTCAGACCTAGGTTTACATTTTCAAACAACGGCATCACTATCCCTTCTGTTTTCCGTGCCAAACATCTGGGAGTTTTCCTTTACTTTTCCACTCCCTCACCCCCGTCAGTACTACAATTCTATTCCTTAATGTCCCCCAACTAAGTCCCTGCTCCTCGCTCCCCACTGCATTAATTCCCACCCATTGCTAGTCTGCCCAGTGCTGTTCTTTAGAGTGAACAATCCACTTTGCTCACTTTTAATGACAAATTTGTGTCACTCTCCTCCTTAAAACCCCAAAGAATTCCCCGCTGTGTATGTGAGGAAGTCCCCGCTCTCTGATTTAACGTCACACCTTCTCATAACCTAGTTGCTGCTTTTTTACAGCCTCAGCTTCCGTTAGTTCCTCACAGCCTCTAGCCTCACTGACCTTCCTTCCCTAATTGCAAAGTGCTGTTAGACACGACCAGACCTCTGCACGAGACACGCAAGCTGCTGAGAATCCCGTCCCCACCACGCACTCTCCTGGTCTACAGATTTGCTGGAATCCTTCAGATGTCAGTGCAGAAAGCATTTCCTCTCTGACACCTTCCCTACCTTCTAGAACCCTGCCCCAGGCAGTGCAAAAGCCCCTCTGAACATACAGTAAACATGATGCCAAGTGAATCTTAACACATTGTTTTGAAAACCTATTTAAATTTGTCTCTTCCATGACACACTGTGATCTCCTTGAGGGATGGGGGCTGTGTGGTATTTGTCTAGACAGCTAATGTCTGGCACAGACCCCGGGCCATCGGAAATAGTCTGCTGACTCATCAAGAATTGTCGTCTTTGCGATGTAAGAAAGACTACATGATGTCTGATCTTACACCATCCGGCAAGGGTCAAAATAATTTCACATAGAACTACACAGGAAAAATATGTGTATACTTTTCCTCTTTGTGAGCCCGAGATCATAGGCAGCCTGGAACGGAGGTGTCACTCTAAGCTGTCTGTCCCCTAGGCTGTCACGTCCAGCTTCAACATATTTTTTAGAAGTTGTAGGGATACGTGTACATCACCCCGTCTTAGAACAAACGGTGCTTCAGCCTGACCAACTTTAATGTCCATATAAAAATCAGAAATCTTCCAAACTGAAGCCTGAAGAAACATTTCACTTCTCTCCTTCCAGTCTGTCTGCCATCTGCATCCCACATCCCCACTGCTCACCTGCGTCAGACCACCTTCTATCTAGAAACATTTTAGGTGGGACACTTGGATGAGAACTAATTACAGCAGTCATGAAAATGGTCCCATGAACGTACGCTCTGCACAACAAGGATGTTTTGACCGGAGGCCTCAGCCGTGACCTTCAGGGTCTGTTCACATGTTCTGCCTGGCTTCCCTACAGATGTTCTGCAGAAAATCAAGCCTGCAGTTAAAGTAATAGAAGTCCCAAGAAATCCAGAAAAATAGAGTGAGATTCATTTCCTTGGGAATATTTTTGAAAACCATCCACTAATAGGAAGAAGAGCTTTAAGAGGGTCATTTCAGATCAGATGATGTCCAACTGCAGGTGGGTCAGTTTTGTCATTGTTGCTCGCTAGTTGGCTTTCTGCTGCTTCTAACATGCCGCTGTTTAGAGAAGTGGCCTGAGTAGGCCCTCAGAGCAGAAAGGTGAGCTGGGCCTGGAAACAGCCAAGCTCCTCTGCTGTGTAGTGACCCGCTGGAAGGAAAGGATGGCCCAGGGCTTCCTCTGACTCTCTCCCTCAGTTATAAACTCTATGAAGGGAAAATGGAACAAAAAATCTTAATTCAATATGGTATTGTCAAAGTATAAAAATAATTGTCTTTGGAGGGGATGGTATAGTTGAAGGGGTAGAGTACATGCTGGGTTCAATTCGCAGTACCTCAGTGTAAAAATATAATAAGAAAAAGTCTTTACAATAAAAGAAAAATAACAAATAAGAAAAGAGATCTCAAAGAACCCAAGTTTAAAAAGAAAAAAATGTCTTTTAAAAATAGTAGTCAGCTCAGTCTTTTGCTAGATTAGGAGTTTGGGATTAACAGATACACACTACTATGTATAAAATAAATAACCAACTCCCAGGTCCTTAATAACCTAGTTCAACCTGAATCCTTTCTCTTTTTTCCCCTAAGCAACCCGTGGAAGCATCTGAAATTCTCATCCTATAAAAGAATTCATTTAAAGGCGTTTTGAAAGTTACTGGTTAAAAGTTATTTGTGGTTCCATGAATATAGGTCTAGTAAGAATGACAGACAATAAACCAGTAAGCAAATAAATATATGACGTACTGCCAGGTTCTAATAATTGCCAGAAAGAAACATAAAGCATATTAGGAGAGAAAATGATTGAATAGGAAATATGTGCGTGCTATTTTAAATAATGTGGTCAGGTAAGTCCTCTCTGAGGGTAAAATAATTTGAACAAAGTCCTGAATGAAGCAAAAGAATAAGCCACATAGGTAACAGACAAGAAAAGCCTCCCAGGCCGGGAGAAGTGTAGGTACGAGACTTGGAGTTACAAACACAGCTCTCCTGGTGGGGACCATCTGAGCGTTGAAGATGGGCTGGAGCAGAACGGTGAGAACTGAGGCTGCAGAGACGGGTGAGGGACCGGATCACACAGGGCCTTGGTAGGGACTCTGGATATCCTTCTGAATACAATGGAAAATTACGAGATTATTTTGCAAAGCGGAACAGCTTGTTCCGATTCATAATTTAATAAGACCGTTGTGGGTAATATATGTGGAATAAGCAATGGAAGCAGGGCAAGGTAAGCTGATGGGAAGCCAATGGGAAGAGTGCTGCTGACCTGGAGAGAGACACCGAGGTTGGGCTGGGATGATGGCGGGAGACGGGCTGAAAGGGGGACACGATTTGACAGTAATGGTAACAGGCCTTAATGCTCGAGTTGGACACAGACACAGAGTGGTTCAGGGTGATGGTTATGTGATATTTGGGGCTGAGCCACAGTTTTTGTGCAGAGACCTGAAAGGAGAATAAAGTGGGGACGTTGACATCGGTAAGAAGGGTTGGTGGGTGTTTAATTCCCCCTAGAGCCGCGTCTCTGTTTCTCTGTAGATGAAGTCAGCAGAGCAGGGATGGGTGTTCCTAATTCTGCAGTGAATTGCGTGTCCTTCTCATCGACAAATTCGAGAGGCCGACCTGCCCATCCAATTGCAACATCTTGAATCGGCTTCTTTCTATCCAGGAGGAGATTTCCATCTAAGATGCCACTCAAAAATTCCCATGCCCACAGTTAGAGCTGTGTGCCTTTGGAATGATGTCAGAGATGCCTCCACAGAGGCTTGGTGTGCTCTCTCTCCCTCAGAGCACACAGTTCCCTTCAGTCCGGTGGGTCTCAGCAGAGAAGATTTCACAAGTAGCCCCTCTCAGGCCCTGGGGACCAACCTCATTCTTGGCAGAGCTCTGAAAATGAGCACGAGTTCCGGGCAAAGGGCCTTCTCCAGGGCGCCATCTGGCAGATTACATGAAGACAGTGTACAAAAGAGTGGGAGGGTTGATGGTATAAATGGATTTTACTTTTTGCTCTGAATCTGATTCTGTCCTTCCATTTTATTAAGGAAGAGTTCTTAGGCCAGACATGATTCTCTTTTTTCTTTCTATTTGATCATCCAAGAGGTTTAGATAGGGTATTTGTTTTAGGGTAAGAATCTTTAAAAAAAAAAAAACAAACAACTATGCAAATTGTATCTTGTTAGGTATTTGGACAAGTAAATTCTCCCAGCAGTATTGAACCCCCTTGTACCTCCAGGGGTTCTCCAAAGGTTTACATGTTCCAAATCTGACCCAAAACCAATGAGCCTTTTTGTTTTAAGCACTTCACCATGGACAAAAGATGTCACTAAAGAAGGTGAGAAAAGAGCAGGTTCCCATCATCCAGAGTCCCTCCCAAAGGGCACACAGAAGTAAGGAGGAGATGAACGAGAGAAACGGTTTATTTATACACAAGCAGGAGCCAACCAGAAAAGTAAGTACCATGTTAAATGGTGAAAGTTAAAGCCTTTTTTATCAACCTAACTTAATAGGGCAAAGGGAGAGGAGAGAATTGGCTTCCATGACAGGTTTTCTTCTACATCTATTGAATCTCAGGTGTCTTCAGCTTAAAGTGCTTTTGTATTAACCATGGGTTCCATCTGACTTTCCATTCCTCGAACTTTGTTTTCTTTTTCAACATTCACTCATGTATTCTGAGCCCCTGGATTTACCACATGACTTTTAGATTGATTGTCAATTCCTGCAAAATACCACCTGGGATTTGGGTAGGCATTCTTTGAATCCTTAGATCTATTCGTGGACTATTGTCATCTAAGTAGAATGAAGCCTTCTGCTCCATGAATATGGGATTATTCTCTGTGAATGTAGGTCTTAGTTTCTCTCAACAGAATCTCTAATCTATTGTAGTCTTAAGTGTCCAAGTCTGGTACTTCTTCCTCATCTCTTTGGATGCTGATTCAGAAGAGACACGACCTCCTGGAGAACCTCTGCTGCCATGGAGCTGACATGGAACTGCGTCCTGAGAAGACTTTAAATTCTTTTAAAAATAGGATTAATGTACTTTAATTACTAGATGAGTAATGAATGGGTCACATTAAGATAGGATTCTAATCCTTTTAGAATTAGTAGAGTAATATAGACACAGTACAAAAAATTGAAATATTGCCTAAAAGAGAAGAGATTTGTAATTCCCACCCACAGAGGTGACTATCATGAATGATTTGGTTCTTATGTCTCAGTCTCTGTGTCTCTCAGTATGTCTTTCTCCATCTCTGTCTCTCGCACACTCACAATCAGATCAGTTTACATCTATACTGATTTCACACATATGTGGTCATGCAGATGGGACCCTGGGTGCAGACAGTGGGTCTGCATACTTCCACCATGAGGCCTCCCTTGACATTGGGTTGAGACCAGACACCCACTTTTCCAACTGCACAGCCGTCCTTCACATAGCTTGTTGTGAACACAAAGTTTCTTTTCAGTTGCAAACTCCATTCCATACATATATATGGGGAGGTACAAGCTCTAACACGGTTTGACAGGGAAAACTGCAGGAACTTCAAACCGGCACTAGGAAACAGACTGAGAAAGCAGAGAAAAAGTGTCTCCTGCAACCCGTTCCTTTGGTGCTAGATGAACGAACGTCTCTCCACTTGCTCAGTTCTGAAAGATAAGTGTGTGTGAAAGCCGTCCTTCACCTAGATTGTTGGGAACACAAAGTTTCTTTTCAGTTGCAAACTCCATTCCATACATATATATGGGGAGGTACTAGCTCCAACTCGGTTTGACAGTGAAAACTGCAGGAACTTCAAACCGGCACTAGGAAACAGACGGAGAAAGCAGAGAAAAAGTGTCTCCTGCAACCCGTTCCCTTGGTGCTAGATGAACGAACGTCTCTCCACTTGCTCAGTTCTGAGAGATATGTGTGTGTGAAAGCCGTCCTTCACCTAGCTTGTTGGGAACACCAAGTTTCTTTTCAGTTGCAAATTCCATTCCATACATATATATGGGGAGGTACTAGCTCCAACTCGGTTTGACAGTGAAAACTGCAGGAACTTCAAACCGGCACTAGGAAACAGACTGAGAAAGCAGAGAAAAAGTGTCACCACCAACCCGTTCCCTTGGTGCTAGATGAACGAACGTCTCTCCACTTGCTCAGTTCTGAGAGATAAGTGTGTGTGAAAGCCGTCCTTCACCTAGCTTGTTGGGAACACAAAGTTTCTTTTCAGTTGCAAACTCCATTCCGTACATATATATTGGGAGGTACTAGCTCCAACTCGGTTTGACAGTGAAAACTGCAGGAACTTCAAACCGGCACTAGGAAACAGACTGAGAAAGCAGAGAAAAAGTGTCTCCTGAAACCCGTTCCCTTGGTGCTAGATGAACGAACGTCTCTCCACTTGCTCGGTTCTCAGAGATAAGTGTGTGTGAATGCCGTCCTTCACCTAGCTTGTTGGGAACACAAAGTTTCTTTTCAGTTGCAAACTCCATTCCATACATATATATAAGGAGGTACTAGCTCCAACTCGGTTTGACAGTGAAAACTGCAGGAACTTCAAACCAGCACTAGGAAACAGACTGAGAAAGCAGAGAAAAAGTGTTTCCTGCAACCCGTTCCCTTGGTGCTAGATGAACGAACGTCTCTCCACTTGCTCAGTTCTGAGAGATAAGTGTGTGTGAAAGCCGTCCTTCACCTAGCTTGTTGGGAACACAAAGTTTCTTTTCAGTTGCAAACTCCATTCCATACATATATATGAGGAGGTACTATTTCCAACTCTGTTTGACAGTGAAAACTGCAGGAACATCAAACCGGCACTAGGAAACAGACTGAGAAAGCAGAGAAAAAGTGTCTCATGCAACCCGTTCCCTTGGTGCTAGATGAACGAACGTCTCTCCACTTGCTCAGTTCTGAGAGATAAGTGTGTGTGAAAGCCGTCCTTCACCTAGCTTGTTGGGAACACAAAGTTTCTTTTCAGTTGCAAACTCCATTCCATACATATATATGGGGAGGTACTAGCTCCAACTCGGTTTGACAGTGAAAACTGCAGGAACTTCAAACCGGCACTAGGAAACAGACTGAGAAAGCAGAGAAAAAGTGTCTCCTGCAACCCGTTCCCTTGGTGCTAGATGAACGAACGTCTCTCCACTTGCTCAGTTCTGAGAGATAAGTGTGTGTGAAAGCCGTCCTTCACCTAGCTTGTTGGGAACACAAAGTTTCTTTTCAGTTGCAAACTCCATTCCATACATATATATGGGGAGGTAATAGCTCCAACTCGGTTTGACAGTGAAAACTGCAGGAACTTCAAACCGGCACTAGGAAACAGACTGAGAAAGCAGAGAAAAAGTGTCTCCTGAAACCCGTTCCCTTGGTGCTAGATGAACGAACGTCTCTCCACTTGCTCGGTTCTGAGAGATAAGTGTGTGTGAATGCCGTCCTTCACCTAGCTTGTTGGGAACACAAAGTTTCTTTTCAGTTGCAAACTCCATTCCATACATATATATAAGGAGGTACTAGCTCCAACTCGGTTTGACAGTGAAAACTGCAGGAACTTCAAACAAGCACTAGGAAACAGACTGAGAAAGCAGAGAAAAAGTGTCTCCTGCAACCCGTTCCCTTGGTGCTAGATGAACGAACGACTCTCCACTTGCTCAGTTCTGAGAGATAAGTGTGTGTGAAAGCCGTCCTTCACCTAGCTTGTTGGGAACACAAAGTTTCTTTTCAGTTGCAAACTCCATTCCATACATATATATGGGGAGGTAGAAGCTCCAACTAGGTTTTACAGTGAAAACTGCAGGAACTTCAAACCGGCACTAGGAAACATACTGAGAAAGCAGAGAAAAAGTGTCTCCTGCAAAACATTCCCTTGGTGCTAGATGAACGAACGTCTCTCCACTTGCTCAGTTCTGAGAGATAAGTGTGTGTGAAAGCCGTCCTTCACCTAGCTTGTTGGGAACACAAAGTTTCTTTTCAGTTGCAAACTCCATTCCATACATATATATGGGGACGAACTAGCTCCAACTCGGTTTGACAGTGAAAACTGCAGGAACTTCAAACCGGCACTAGGAAACAGACTGAGAAAGCAGAGAAAAAGTGTCTCCTGCAACCCGTTCCCTTGGTGCTAGATGAACGAACGTCTCTCCACTTGCTCAGTTCTGAGAGATAAGTGTGTGTGAAAGCCGTCCTTCACCTAGCTTGTTGGGAACACAAAGTTTCTTTTCAGTTGCAAAATCCATTCCATACATATATATGGGGAGGTACAAGCTCCAAATCGGTTTGACAGTGAAAACTGCAGAAACTTCAAACCGGCACTAGGAAACAGACTGAGAAAGCAGAGAAAAAGTGTCTCCTGAAACCCGTTCCCTTGGTGCTAGATGAACGAACGTCTCTCCACTTGCTCGGTTCAGAGAGATAAGTGTGTGTGAATGCCGTCCTTCACCTAGCTTGTTGGGAACACAAAGTTTCTTTTCAGTTGCAAACTCCATTCCATACATATATATGGGGAGGTACTAGCTCCAACTCGGTTTGACAGTGAAAACTGCAGGAACTTCAAACCGGCACTAGGAAACAGACTGAGAGAGCAGAGAAAAAGTGTCTCCTGCAACCCGTTCCCTTGGTGCTAGATGAACGAACGTCTCTCCACTTGCTCATTTCTGAGAGATAATTGTGTGTGAAAGCCGTCCTTCACCTAGCTTGTTGGGAACACAAAGTTTCTTTTCAGTTGAAAACTCCATTCCATACATATATATGGGGAGGTACTACCTCCAAATCTGTTTGACAGTGAAAACTGCAGGAACTTCAAACCGGCACTAGGAAACAGACTGAGAAAGCAGAGGAAAAGTGTCTCTTGCAAAACGTTCCCTTGGTGCTAGATGAACGAACGTCTCTCCACTTGCTCAGTTCTGAGAGATAAGTGTGTGTGAAAGCCATCCTTCACCTAGCTTGTTGGGAACACAAAGTTTCTTTTCAGTTGCAAACTCCATTCCATACATATATATGGGGAGGTACTAGCTCCAACTCGGTTTGACAGTGAAAACTGCAGGAACTTCAAACCGGCACTAGGAAACAGACTGAGAAAGCAGAGAAATAGTGTCTCATGCAACCCGTTCCCTTGGTGCTAGATGAACGAACGTCTCTCCACTTGCTCAGTTCTGAGAGATAAGTGTGTGTGAAAGCCGTCCTTCACCTAGCTTGTTGGGAACACAAAGTTTCTTTTCAGTTGCAAACTCCATTCCATACATATATATAAGGAGGTACTAGCTCCAACTCGGTTTGACAGTGAAAACTGCAGGAACTTCAAACCAGCACTAGGAAACAGACTGAGAATGCAGGGAAAATGTGTCTCCTGCATCCCGTTCCCTTGGTGCTAGATGAACGAACGTCTCTCCACTTGCTCAGTTCTGAGAGATAAGTGTGTGTGAAAGCCGTCCTTCACCTAGCTTGTTGGGAACACAAAGTTTCTTTTCAGTTGCAAACTCCATTCCATACATATATATGGGGGGTACGAGCTCCAACTCGGTTTGACAGTGAAAAATGAAGGAACTTCATACCGGCACTAGGAAACAGACTGAGAAACAGAGAAAAAGTGTCTCCTGCAACCCGTTCCCTTGGTGCTAGATGAACGAACGTCTCTCCACTTGCTCAGTTCTGAGAGATAAGTGTGTGTGAAAGCCGTCCTTCACCTAGCTTGTTGGGAACACAAAGTTTCTTTTCAGTTGCAAACTCCATTCCATACATATATATGGGGAGGTACTAGCTCCAACTCGGTTTGACAGTGAAAACTGCAGGAACTTCAAACCGGCACTAGGAAACAGACTGAGAAAGCAGAGAAAAAGTGTCTCCTGAAACCCGTTCCCTTGGTGCTAGATGAACGAACGTCTCTCCACTTGCCCAGTTCTGAGAGATAAGTGTGTGTGAAAGCCGTACTTCACCTAGCTTGTTGGGAACACAAAGTTTCTTTTCAGTTGCAAACTCCATTCCATACATATATATGGGGAGGTACTAGCTCCAACACGGTTTGACAGTGAAAACTGCAGGAACTTCAAAACGGCACTAGGAAACAGACTGAGAAAGCAGAGAAAAAGTGTCTCCTGCAACCCGTTCCCTTGGTGCTAGATGAACGAACGTCTCTCCACTTGCTCAGTTCTGAGAGATAAGTGTGTGTGAAAGCCGTCCTTCACCTAAATTGTTGGGAACACAAAGTTTCTTTTCAGTTGCAAACTCCATTCCATACATATATATGGGGAGGTACTATTTCCAACTCTGTTTGACACTGAAAACTGCAGGAACTTCAAACCGGCACTAGGAAACAGACTGAGAAAGCAGAGAAAAAGTGTCTCCTGCAACCCGTTCCCTTGGTGCTAGATGAACGAACCTCTCTCCACTTGCTCAGTTCTGAGAGATAAGTGTGTGTGAAAGCCGTCCTTCATATAGCTTGTTGGGAACACAAAGTTTCTTTTCAGTTGCAAACTCCATTCCATACATATATATGGATAGGTACAAGCTCTAACTCGGTATGACAGTGAAAACTGCAGGAACTTCAAACCGGCACTAGGAAACAGACTGAGAAAGCAGAGAAAAAGTGTCTCCTGCAACCCGTTCCCTTGGTGCTAGATGAACGAACGTCTCTCCACTTGCTCAGTTCTGAGAGATAAGTGTGTGTGAAAGCCGTCCTTCACCTAACTTGTTGGGAACACAAAGTTTCTTTTCAGTTGCAAACTCCATTCCATACATATATATGGGGAGGTACTATTTCCAACTCTGTTTGACACTGAAAACTGCAGGAACTTCAAACCGGCACTAGGAAACAGACTGAGAAAGCAGAGAAAAAGTGTCTCCTGCAACCCGTTCCCTTGGTGCTAGATGAACGAACCTCTCTCCACTTGCTCAGTTCTGAGAGATAAGTGTGTGTGAAAGCCGTCCTTCATATAGCTTGTTGGGAACACAAAGTTTCTTTTCAGTTGCAAACTCCATTCCATACATATATATGGATAGGTACAAGCTCTAACTCGTTATGACAGTGAAAACTGCAGGAACTTCAAACCGGCACTAGGAAACAGACGGAGAAAGCAGAGAAAAAGTGTCTCCTGCAACCCGTTCCCTTGGTGCTAGATGAACGAACGTCTCTCCACTTGCTCAGTTCTGAGAGATAAGTGTGTGTGAAAGCCGTCCTTCACCTAGCTTGTTGGGAACACAAAGTTTCTTTTCAGTTGCAAACTCCATTCCATACATATATATGGGGAGGTACTATTTCCAACTCTGTTTGACAGTGAAAACTGCAGGAACTTCAAACCGGCACTAGGAAACAGACTGAGAAAGCAGAGAAAAAGTGTCTCCTGCAACCCGTTCCCTTGGTGCTAGATGAACGAACGTCTCTTCACTTGCTCAGTTCTGAGAGATAAGTGTGTGTGAAAGCCGTCCTTCACCTAGCTTGTTGGGAACACAAAGTTTCTTTTCATTTGCAAACTCCATTCCATACATATATATTGGGAGGTACTAGCTCCAACTCGGTTTGACAGTGAAAACTGCAGGAACTTCAAACCGGCACTAGGAAACAGACTGAGGAAGCAGAGAAAAAGTGTCTCCTGCAACCCGTTCCCTTGGTGCTAGATGAACGAACGTCTCTCCACTTGCTCTGTTCTGAGAGATAAGTGTGTGTGAAAGCCGTCCTTCACCTAGCTTGTTGGGAACACAAAGTTTCTTTTCAGTTGCAAACTCCATTCCATACATATATATGGGGAGGTACTAGCTCCAACTCGGTTTGACAGTGAAAACTGCAGGAACTTCAAACCGGCACTAGGAAACAGACTGAGAAAGGAGAGAAAAAGTGTCTCCTGAAACCCGTTCCCTTGGTGCTAGATGAACGAACGTCTCTCCACTTGCTCGGTTCTGAGAGATAAGTGTGTGTGAAAGCCGTCCTTCACCTAGCTTGTTGGGAACACAATGTTTCTTTTCAGTTGCAAACTCCATTCCATACATATATATGGGGAGGTACTAGCTCCAACTCGGTTTGACAGTGAAAACTGCAGGAAATTCAAACCGGAACTAGGAAACAGACTGAGAAAGCAGAGAAAAAGTGTCTCCTGCAACCCGTTCCCTTGGTGCTAGATGAACGAACCTCTCTCCACTTGCTCAGTTCTGAGAGATATGTGTGTGTGAAAGCCGTCCTTCATATAGCTTGTTGGGAACACAAAGTTTCTTTTCAGTTGCAAACTCCATTCCATACATATATATGGATAGGTACAAGCTCTAACTCGGTATGACAGTGAAAACTGCAGGAACTTCAAACCGGCACTAGGAAACAGACTGAGAAAGCAGAGAAAAAGTGTCTCCTGCAACCCGTTCCCTTGGTGCTAGATGAACGAACGTCTCTCCACTTGCTCAGTTCTGAGAGATAAGTGTGTGTGAAAGCCGTCCTTCACCTAACTTGTTGGGAACACAAAGTTTCTTTTCAGTTGCAAACTCCATTCCATACATATATATGGGGAGGTACTATTTCCAACTCTGTTTGACACTGAAAACTGCAGGAACTTCAAACCGGCACTAGGAAACAGACTGAGAAAGCAGAGAAAAAGTGTCTCCTGCAACCCGTTCCCTTGGTGCTAGATGAACGAACCTCTCTCCACTTGCTCAGTTCTGAGAGATAAGTGTGTGTGAAAGCCGTCCTTCATATAGCTTGTTGGGAACACAAAGTTTCTTTTCAGTTGCAAACTCCATTCCATACATATATATGGATAGGTACAAGCTCTAACTCGGTATGACAGTGAAAACTGCAGGAACTTCAAACCGGCACTAGGAAACAGACGGAGAAAGCAGAGAAAAAGTGTCTCCTGCAACCCGTTCCCTTGGTGCTAGATGAACGAACGTCTCTCCACTTGCTCTGTTCTGAGAGATAAGTGTGTGTGAAAGCCGTCCTTCACCTAGCTTGTTGGGAACACAAAGTTTCTTTTCAGTTGCAAACACCATTCCATACATATATATGGGGAGGTACTAGCTCCAACTCGGTTTGACAGTGAAAACTGCAGGAACTTCAAACCGGCACTAGGAAACAGACTGAGAAAGCAGAGAAAAAGGGTCTCCTGAAACCCGTTCCCTTGGTGCTAGATGAACGAACGTCTCTCCACTTGCTCGGTTCTGAGAGATAAGTGTGTGTGAAAGCCGTCCTTCACCTAGCTTGTTGGGAACACAATGTTTCTTTTCAGTTGCAAACTCCATTCCATACATATATATGGATAGGTACAAGCTCTAACTCGGTATGACAGTGAAAACTGCAGGAACTTCAAACCGGCACTAGGAAACAGACTGAGAAAGCAGAGAAAAAGTGTCTCCTGCAACCCGTTCCCTTGGTGCTAGATGAACGAACGTCTCTCCACTTGCTCAGTTCTGAGAGATAAGTGTGTGTGAAAGCCGTCCTTCACCTAACTTGTTGGGAACACAAAGTTTCTTTTCAGTTGCAAACTCCATTCCATACATATATATGGGGAGGTACTATTTCCAACTCTGTTTGACATTGAAAACTGCAGGAACTTCAAACCGGCACTAGGAAACAGACTGAGAAAGCAGAGAAAAAGTGTCTCCTGCAACCCGTTCCCTTGGTGCTAGATGAACGAACCTCTCTCCACTTGCTAAGTTCTGAGAGATAAGTGTGTGTGAAAGCCGTCCTTCATATAGCTTGTTGGGAACACAAAGTTTCTTTTCAGTTGCAAACTCCATTCCATACATATATATGGATAGGTACAAGCTCTAACTCGGTATGACAGTGAAAACTGCAGGAACTTCAAACCGGCACTAGGAAACAGACGGAGAAAGCAGAGAAAAAGTGTCTCCTGCAACCCGTTCCCTTGGTGCTAGATGAACGAACGTCTCTCCACTTGCTCAGTTCTGAGAGATAAGTGTGTGTGAAAGCCGTCCTTCACCTAGCTTGTTGGGAACACAAAGTTTCTTTTCAGTTGCAAACTCCATTCCATACATATATATGGGGAGGTACAATTTCCAACTCTGTTTGACAGTGAAAACTGCAGGAACTTCAAACCGGCACTAGGAAACAGACTGAGAAAGCAGAGAAAAAGTGTCTCCTGCAACCCGTTCCCTTGGTGCTAGATGAACGAACGTCTCTTCACTTGCTCAGTTCTGAGAGATAAGTGTGTGTGAAAGCCGTCCTTCACCTAGCTTGTTGGGAACACAAAGTTTCTTTTCAGTTGCAAACTCCATTCCATACATATATATTGGGAGGTACTAGCTCCAACTCGGTTTGACAGTGAAAACTGCAGGAACTTCAAACCGGCACTAGGAAACAGACTGAGGAAGCAGAGAAAAAGTGTCTCCTGCAACCCGTTCCCTTGGTGCTAGATGAACGAACGTCTCTCCACTTGCTCTGTTCTGAGAGATAAGTGTGTGTGAAAGCCGTCCTTCACCTAGCTTGTTGGGAACACAAAGTTTCTTTTCAGTTGCAAACTCCATTCCATACATATATATGGGGAGGTACTAGCTCCAACTCGGTTTGACAGTGAAAACTGCAGGAACTTCAAACCGGCACTAGGAAACAGACTGAGAAAGCAGAGAAAAAGTGTCTCCTGAAACCCGTTCCCTTGGTGCTAGATGAACGAACGTCTCTCCACTTGCTCGGTTCTGAGAGATAATTCTGTGTGAAAGCCGTTCTTCACCTAGCTTGTTGGGAACACAAAGTTTCTTTTCAGTTGCAAACTCCATTCCATACATATATATGGGGAGGTACTAGCTCCAACTCGGTTTGACAGTGAAAACTGCAGGAACTTCAAACCGGCACTAGGAAACAGACTGAGAAAGCAGAGAAAAAGTGTCTCCTGCAACCCGTTCCCTTGGTGCTAGATGAACGAACGTCTCTTCACTTGCTCAGTTCTGAGAGATAAGTGTGTGTGAAAGCCGTCCTTCACATAGCTTGTTGGGAACACAAAGTTTCTTTTCAGTTGCAAACTCCATTCCATACATATATATGGGGAGGTACTAGCTCCAACTCGGTTTGACAGTGAAAACTGCAGGAACTTCAAACCGGCACTAGGAAACAGACTGAGAAAGCAGAGAAAAAGTGTCTCCTGCAACCCGTTCCCTTGGTGCTAGATGAACGAACGTCTCTTCACTTGCTCAGTTCTGAGAGATAAGTGTGTGTGAAAGCCGTCCTTCACCTAGCTTGTTGGGAACACAAAGTTTCTTTTCAGTTGCAAACTCCATTCCATACATATATATTGGGAGGTACTAGCTCCAACTCGGTTTGACAGTGAAAACTGCAGGAACTTCAAACCGGCACTAGGAAACAGACTGAGGAAGCAGAGAAAAAGTGTCTCCTGCAACCCGTTCCCTTGGTGCTAGATGAACGAACGTCTCACCACTTGCTCTGTTCTGAGAGATAAGTGTGTGTGAAAGCCGTCCTTCACCTAGCTTGTTGGGAACACAAAGTTTCTTTTCAGTTGCAAACTCCATTCCATACATATATATGGGGAGGTACTAGCTCCAACTCGGTTTGACAGTGAAAACTGCAGGAACTTCAAACCGGCACTAGGAAACAGACTGAGAAAGCAGAGAAAAAGTGTCTCCTGAAACCCGTTCCCTTGGTGCTAGATGAACGAACGTCTCTCCACTTGCTCGGTTCTGAGAGATAAATGTGTGTGAAAGCCGTTCTTCACCTAGCTTGTTGGGAACACAAAGTTTCTTTTCAGTTGCAAACTCCATTCCATACATATATATGGGGAGGTACTAGCTCCAAATCGGTTTGACAGTGAAAACTGCAGGAACTTCAAACCGGCACTAGGAAACAGACTGAGAAAGCAGAGGAAAAGTGTCTCTTGCAAAACGTTCCCTTGGTGCTAGATGAACGAACGTCTCTCCACTTTCTCAGTTCTGAGAGATAAGTGTGTGTGAAAGCCGTCCTTCACCCAGCTTGTTGGGAACACAAAGTTTCTTTTCAGTTGCAAACTCCATTCCATACATATATATGGGGAGGTACTAGCTCCAACTCGGTTTGACAGTGAAAACTGCAGGAACTTCAAACCGGCACTAGGAAACAGACTGAGAAAGCAGGGAAAATGTGTCTCCTGCAGCCCGTTCCCTTGGTGCTAGATGAACGAACGTCTCTCCACTTGCTCAGTTCTGAGAGATAAGTGTGTGTGAAAGCCGTCCTTCACCTAGCTTGTTGGGAACACAAAGTTTCTTTTCAGTTGCAAACTCCATTCCATACATATATATGGGGAGGTAGAAGCTCTAACTCGGTTTTACAGTGAAAACTGCAGGAACTTCAAACCGGCACTAGGAAACAGACTGAGAAAGCAGAGAAAAAGTGTCTCCTGCAACCCGTTCCCTTGGTGCTAGATGAACTAACTTCTCTCCACTTGCTCAGTTCTGGGAGATAAGTGTGTGTGAAAGCCGTCCTTCACCTAGCTTGTTGGGAACACAAAGTTTCTTTTCAGTTGCAAACTCCATTCCATACATATATATGGGAGATACGAGCTCCAACTCGGTTTGACAGTGAAAACTGCAGGAACTTCAAACCGGCACTAGGAAACAGACTGAGAAAGCAGAGAAAAAGTGTCTCCTGCAACCCGTTCCCTTGGTGCTAGATGAACGAACGTCTCTCCACTTGCTCAGTTCTGAGAGATAAGTGTGTGTGAAAGCGGTCCTTCAACTAGCTTGTTGGGAACACAAAGTTTCTTTTCAGTTGCAAACTCCATTCCATACATATATATGGGGAGGTACTAGCTCCAACTCGGTTTGACAGTGAAAACTGCAGAAACTTCAAACCGGCACTAGGAAACAGACTGAGAAAGCAGAGAAAAAGTGTCTCCTGCAACCCGTTCCCTTGGTGCTAGATGAACGAACGTCTCTCCACTTGCTCAGTTCTGAGAGATAAGTGTGTGTGAAAGCCGTACTTCACATAGCTTGTTGGGAACACAAAGTTTCTTTTCAGTTGCAAACTCCATTCCATACATATATATGGGGAGGTACTAGCTCCAACTCGGTTTGACAGTGAAAACTGCAGGAACTTAAAAACGGCACTAGGAAACAGACTGAGAAGCAGAGAAAAAGTGTCTCCTGCAACCCGTTCCCTTGGTGCTAGATGAACGAACGTCTCTCCACTTGCTCAGTTCTGAGAGATAAGTGTGTGTGAAAGCCGTCCTTCACCTAGCTTGTTGGGAACACAAAGTTTCTTTTCAGTTGCAAACTCCATTCCATACATATATATGGGGAGGTACTGTTTCCAACTCTGTTTGACACTGAAAACTGCAGGAACTTCAAACCGGCACTAGGAAACAGACTGAGAAAGCAGACAAAAAGTGTCTCCTGCAACCCGTTCCCTTGGTGCTAGATGAACGAACGTCTCTCCACTTGCTCAGTTCTGAGAGATAAGTGTGTGTGAAAGCCGTCCTTCACCTAGCTTGTTGGGAACACAAAGTTTCTTTTCAGTTGCAAACTCCATTCCATACATATATATATATAGGTACAAGCTCTAACTCGGTTTGACAGTGAAAACTGCAGGAACTTCAAACCGGCACTAGGAAAAAGACGGAGAAAGCAGAGAAAAAGTGTCTCCTGCAACCCGTTCCCTTGGTGCTAGATGAACGAACGTCTCTTCACTTGCTCAGTTCTGAGAGATAAGTGTGTGTGAAAGCCGTCCTTCACCTAGCTTGTAGGGAACATAAGTTTCTTTTCAGTTGCAAACTCCATTCCATACATATATATTGGGAGGTACTATCTCCAACTCGGTTTGACAGTGAAAACTGCAGGAACTTCAAACCGGCACTAGGAAACAGACTGAGGAAGCAGAGAAAAAGTGTCTCCTGCAACCCGTTCCCTTGGTGCTAGATGAACGAACGTCTCTCCACTTGCTCAGTTCTGAGAGATAAGTGTGTGTGAAAGCCGTCCTTCACCTAGCTTGTTGGGAACACAAAGTTTCTTTTCAGTTGCAAACTCCATTCCATACATATATATGGGGAGGTACTATTTCCAACTCTGTTTGACAGTGAAAACTGCAGGAACTTCAAACCGGCACTAATAAACAGACTGAGAAAGCAGAGAAAAAGTGTCTCCTGCAACCCGTTCCCTTGGTGCTAGATGAACGAACGTCTCTTCACTTGCTCAGTTCTGAGAGATAAGTGTGTGTGAAAGCCGTCCTTCACCTAGCTTGTTGGGAACACAAAGTTTCTTTTCAGTTGCAAACTCCATTCCATACATATATATTGGGAGGTACTAGCTCCAACTCGGTTTGACAGTGAAAACTGCAGGAACTTCAAACCGGCACTAGGAAACAGACTGAGGAAGCAGAGAAAAAGTGTCTCCTGCAACCCGTTCCCTTGGTGCTAGATGAACGAACGTCTCTCCACTTGCTCTGTTCTGAGAGATAAGAGTGTGTGAAAGCCGTCCTTCACCTAGCTTGTTGGGAACACAAAGTTTCTTTTCAGTTGCAAACTCCATTCCATACATATATATGGGGAGGTACTAGCTCCAACTCGGTTTGACAGTGATAACTGCAGGAACTTCAAACCGGCACTAGGAAACAGACTGAGAAAGCAGAGAAAAAGTGTCTCCTGCAACCCGTTCCCTTGGTGCTAGATGAACGAACGTCTCTCCACTTGCTCGGTTCTGAGAGATAAGTGTGTGTGAAAGCCGTTCTTCACCTAGCTTGTTGGGAACACAAAGTTTCTTTTCAGTTGCAAACTCCATTCCATACATATATATGGGGAGGTACTAGCTCCAAATCGGTTTGACAGTGAAAACTGCAGGAACTTCAAACCGGCACTAGGAAACAGACTGAGAAAGCAGAGGAAAAGTGTCTCTTGCAAAACGTTCCCTTGGTGCTAGATGAACGAACGTCTCTCCACTTTCTCAGTTCTGAGAGATAGGTGTGTGTGAAAGCCGTCCTTCACCCAGCTTGTTGGGAACACAAAGTTTCTTTTCAGTTGCAAAGTCCATTCCATACATATATATGGGGAGGTACTAGCTCCAACTCGGTTTGACAGTGAAAACTGCAGGAACTTCAAACCGGCACTAGGAAACAGACTGAGAAAGCAGAGAAAAAGTGTCTCATGCAACCCGTTCCCTTGGTGCTAGATGAACGAACGTCTCTCCACTTGCTCAGTTCTGAGAGATAAGTGGTGTGAAAGCCGTCCTTCACCTAGCTTGTTGGGAACACAAAGTTTCTTTTCAGTTGCAAACTCCATTCCATACATATATATAAGGAGGTACTAGCTCCAACTCGGTTTGACAGTGAAAACTGCAGGAACTTCAAACCGGCACTAGGAAACAGACTGAGAAAGCAGGGAAATTGTGTCTCCTGCAGCCCGTTCCCTTGGTGCTAGATGAACGAACGTCTCTCCACTTGCTCAGTTCTGAGAGATAAGTGTGTGTGAAAGCCGTCCTTCACCTAGCTTGTTGGGAACACAAAGTTTCTTTTCAGTTGCAAACTCCATTCCATACATATATATGGGGAGGTAGAAGCTCTAACTCGGTTTTACAGTGAAAACTGCAGGAACTTCAAACCGGCACTAGGAAACAGACTGAGAAAGCAGAGAAAAAGTGTCTCCTGCAACCCGTTCCCTTGGTGCTAGATGAACTAACTTCTCTCCACTTGCTCAGTTCTGGGAGATAAGTGTGTGTGAAAGCCGTCCTTCACCTAGCTTGTTGGGAACACAAAGTTTCTTTTCAGTTGCAAACTCCATTCCATACATATATAAGGGAGGTACGAGCTCCAACTCGGTTTGACAGTGAAAACTGCAGGAACTTCAAACCGGCACTAGGAAACAGACTGAGAAAGCAGAGAAAAAGTGTCTCCTGCAACCCGTTCCCTTGGTGCTAGATGAACGAACGTCTCTCCACTTGCTCAGTTCTGAGAGATAAGTGTGTGTGAAAGCCGTCCTTCAACTAGCTTGTTGGGAACACAAAGTTTCTTTTCAGTTGCAAACTCCATTCCATACATATATATGGGGAGGTACTAGCTCCAACTCGGTTTGAAAGTGAAAACTGCAGGAACTTCAAACCGGCACTAGGAAACAGACTGAGAAAGCAGAGAAAAAGTGTCTCCTGCAACCCGTTCCCTTGGTGCTAGATGAACGAACGTCTCTCCACTTGCTCAGTTCTGAGAGATAAGTGTGTGTGAAAGCCGTACTTCACATAGCTTGTTGGGAACACAAAGTTTCTTTTCAGTTGCAAACTCCATTCCATACATATATATGGGGAGGTACTAGCTCCAACTCGGTTTGACAGTGAAAACTGCAGGAACTTCAAAACGGCACTAGGAAACAGACTGAGAAGCAGAGAAAAAGTGTCTCCTGCAACCCGTTCCCTTGGTGCTAGATGAACGAACGTCTCTCCACTTGCTCAGTTCTGAGAGATAAGTGTGTGTGAAAGCCGTCCTTCACCTAACTTGTTGGGAACACAAAGTTTCTTTTCAGTTGCAAACTCCATTCCATACATATATATGGGGAGGTACTGTTTCCAACTCTGTTTGACACTGAAAACTGCAGGAACTTCAAACCGGCACTAGGAAACAGACTGAGAAAGCAGAGAAAAAGTGTCTCCTGCAACCCGTTCCCTTGGTGCTAGATGAACGAACCTCTCTCCACTTGCTCAGTTCTGAGAGATAAGTGTGTGTGAAAGCCGTCCTTCACCTAGCTTGTTGGGAACACAAAGTTTCTTTTCAGTTGCAAACTCCATTCCATACATATATATATATAGGTACAAGCTCTAACTCGGTTTGACAGTGAAAACTGCAGGAACTTCAAACCGGCACTAGGAAAAAGACGGAGAAAGCACAGAAAAAGTGTCTCCTGCAACCCGTTCCTTTGGTGCTAGATGAACGAACGTCTCTCCACTTGCTCAGTTCTGAGAGATAAGTGTGTGTGAAAGCCGTCCTTCACCTTGCTTGTTGGGAACACAAAGATTCTTTTCAGTTGCAAACTCCATTCCATACATATATATGGGGAGGTACAATTTCCAACTCTGTTTGACAGTGAAAACTGCAGGAACTTCAAACCGGCACTAGGAAACAGACTGAGAAAGCAGAGAAAAAGTGTCTCCTGCAACCCGTTCCCTTGGTGCTAGATGAACGAACGTCTCTCCACTTGCTCAGTTCTGAGAGATAAGTGTGTGTGAAAGCCGTCCTTCACCTAGCTTGTAGGGAACACAAAGTTTCTTTTCAGTTGCAAACTCCATTCCATACATATATATTGGGAGGTACTAGCTCCAACTCGGTTTGACAGTGAAAACTGCAGGAACTTCAAACCGGCACTAGGAAACAGACTGAGGAAGCAGAGAAAAAGTGTCTCCTGCAACCCGTTCCCTTGGTGCTAGATGAACGAACGTCTCTCCACTTGCTCAGTTCTGAGAGATAAGTGTGTGTGAAAGCCGTCCTTCACCTAGCTTGTTGGGAACACAAAGTTTCTTTTCAGTTGCAAACTCCATTCCATACATATATATGGGGAGGTACTAGCTCCAACTCGGTTTGACAGTGAAAACTGCAGGAACTTCAAACCGGCACTAGGAAACAGACTGAGAAAGCAGAGAAAAAGTGTCTCCTGAAACCCGTTCCCTTGGTGCTAGATGAACGAACGTCTCTCCACTTGCTCGGTTCTGAGAGGTAAGTGTGTATGAAAGCCGTCCTTCACCTAGCTTGTTGGGAACACAAAGTTTCTTTTCAGTTGCAAACTCCATTCCATACATATATATGGGGAGGTACTAGCTCCAACTCGGTTTGACAGTGAAAACTGCAGGAACTTCAAACCGGAACTAGGAAACAGACTGAGAAAGCAGAGAAAAAGTGTCTCCTGCAACCCGTTCCCTTGGTGCTTGATGAACGAACGTCTCTCCACTTGCTCAGTTCTGAGAGATAAGTGTGTGTGAAAGCCGTCCTTCACATAGCTTGTTGGGAACACAAAGTTTCTTTTCAGTTGCAAACTCCATTCCATACATATATATGGGAGGTACGAGCTCCAACTCGGTTTGACAGTGAAAACTGCAGGAACTTCAAACCGGAACTAGGAAACAGACTGAGAATGCAGAGAAAAAGTGTCTCCTGCAACCCGTTCCCTTGGCGCTAGATGAACGAACGTCTCTCCACTTGCTCAGTTCTGAGAGATAAGTGTGTGTGAAAGCCGTCCTTCACCTAGCTTGTTGGGAACACAAAGTTTCTTTACAGTTGCAAACTCCATTCCATACATATATATGGGGAGGTACTAGCTCCAACTCGGTTTGACAGTGAAAACTGCAGGAACTTCAAACCGGCACTAGGAAACAGACTGAGAAAGCAGAGAACAAGTGTCTCCTGCAACCCGTTTCCTTGGTGCTAGATGAACGAACGTCTCTCCACTTGCTCAGTTATGAGAGATAAGTGTGTGTGAAAGCCGTACTTCACCTAGCTTGTTGGGAACACAAAGTTTCTTTTCAGTTGCAAACTCCATTCCATACATATATATGGGGAGGTACTAGCTCCGACTCGGTTTGACAGTGAAAACTGCAGGAAATTCAAAACGGCACTAGGAAACAGACTGAGATGCAGAGAAAAAGTGTCTCCTGCAACCCGTTCCCTTGGTGCTAGATGAATGAACGTCTCTCCACTTGCTCAGTTCTGAGAGATAAGTGTGTGTGAAAGCCATATTTCACCTAGCTTGTTGGGAACACCAAGTTTCTTTTCAGTTGCAAACTCCATTCCATACATATATATGGGGAGGTACTAGCTCCGACTCGGTTTGACAGTGAAAACTGCAGGAACTTCAAACCGGAACTAGGAAACAGACTGAGAAAGCAGAGAAAAAGTGTCTCCTGCAACCCGTTCCCTTGGTGCTTGATGAACGAACGTCTCTCCACTTGCTCAGTTCTGAGAGATAAGTGTGTGTGAAAGCCGTCCTTCACATAGCTTGTTGGGAACACAAAGTTTCTTTTCAGTTGCAAACTCCATTCCATACATATATATGGGAGGTACGAGCTCCAACTCGGTTTGACAGTGAAAACTGCAGGAACTTCAAACCGGCACTAGGAAACAGACTGAGAATGCAGAGAAAAAGTGTCTCCTGCAACCCGTTCCCTTGGCGCTAGATGAACGAACGTCTCTCCACTTGCTCAGTTCTGAGAGATAAGTGTGTGTGAAAGCCGTCCTTCACCTAGCTTGTTGGGAACACAAAGTTTCTTTACAGTTGCAAACTCCATTCCATACATATATATGGGGAGGTACTAGCTCCAACTCGGTTTGACAGTGAAAACTGCAGGAACTTCAAACCGGCACTAGGAAACAGACTGAGAAAGCAGAGAACAAGTGTCTCCTGCAACCCGTTTCCTTGGTGCTAGATGAACGAACGTCTCTCCACTTGCTCAGTTATGAGAGATAAGTGTGTGTGAAAGCCGTACTTCACCTAGCTTGTTGGGAACACAAAGTTTCTTTTCAGTTGCAAACTCCATTCCATACATATATATGGGGAGGTACTAGCTCCGACTCGGTTTGACAGTGAAAACTGCAGGAAATTCAAAACGGCACTAGGAAACAGACTGAGATGCAGAGAAAAAGTGTCTCCTGCAACCCGTTCCCTTGGTGCTAGATGAATGAACGTCTCTCCACTTGCTCAGTTCTGAGAGATAAGTGTGTGTGAAAGCCATATTTCACCTAGCTTGTTGGGAACACCAAGTTTCTTTTCAGTTGCAAACTCCATTCCATACATATATATGGGGAGGTACTAGCTCCAACTCGGTTTGACAGTGAAAACTGCAGGAACTTCAAACCGGCACTAGGAAACAGACTGAGAAAGCAGAGAAAAGTGTCTCCTGCAACCCGTTCCCTTGGTGCTAGATGAACGAACCTTTCTCCACTTGCTCAGTTCTGAGAGATAAGTGTGTGTGAAAGCCGTCCTTCACCTAGCTTGTTGGGAACACAAAGTTTCTTTTCAGTTGCAAACTCCATTCCATACATATATATGGATAGGTACAAGCTCTAACCCGGTTTGACAGTGAAAACTGCAGGAACTTCAAACCGGCACTAGGAAACATACGGAGAAAGCAGAGAAAAAGTGTCTCCTGCAACCCGTTCCCTTGGTGCTAGATGAACGAACGTCTCTCCACTTGCTCAGTTCTGAGAGATAAGTGTGTGTGAAAGCCGTCCTTCACCTAGCTTGTTGGGAACACAAAGTTTCTTTTCAGTTGCAAACTCCATTCCATACATATATATGGGGAGGTACTATTTCCAACTCTGTTTGACAGTGAAAACTGCAGGAACTTCAAACCGGCACTAGGAAACAGACTGAGAACGCAGAGAAAAAGTGTCTCCTGCAACCCGTTCCCTTGGTGCTAGATGAACGAACGTCTCTCCACTTGCTCAGTTCTGAGAGGTAAGTGTGTGTGAAAGCAGTCCTTCACCTAGCTTGTTGGGAACACAAAGTTTCTTTTCAGTTGCAAACTCCATTCCATACATATATATTGGGAGGTACTAGCTCCAACTCGGTTTGACAGTGAAAACTGCAGGAACTTCAAACCGGCACTAGGAAACAGACTGAGGAAGCAGAGAAAAAGTGTCTCCTGCAACCCGTTCCCTTGGTGCTAGATGAACGAACGTCTCTCCACTTGCTCAGTTCTGAGAGATAAGTGTGTGTGAAAGCCGTCCTTCACCTAGCTTGTTGGGAACACAAAGTTTCTTTTCAGTTGCAAACTCCATTCCATACATATATATGGGGAGGTACTAGCTCCAACTCGGTTTGACAGTGAAAACTGCAGGAAATTCAAACCGGCACTAGGAAACAGACTGAGAGAGCAGAGAAAAAGTGTCTCCTGCAACCCGTTCCCTTGGTGCTAGATGAACGAACGTCTCTCCACTTGCTCATTTCTGAGAGATAATTGTGTGTGAAAGCCGTACTTCACCTAGCTTGTTGGGAACACAAAGTTTCTTTTCAGTTGCAAACTCCATTCCATACATATATATGGGGAGGTACTAGCTCCAAATCGGTTTGACAGTGAAAACTGCAGGAACTTCAAACCGGCACTAGGAAACAGACTGAGAAAGCAGAGGAAAAGTGTCTCTTGCAAAACGTTCCCTTGGTGCTAGATGAACGAACGTCTCTCCACTTGCTCAGTTCTGAGAGATAAGTGTGTGTGAAAGCCGTCCTTCACCTAGCTTGTTGGGAACACAAAGTTTCTTTTCAGTTGCAAACTCCATTCCATACATATATATGGGGAGGTACTAGCTCCAACTCGGTTTGACAGTGAAAACTGCAGGAACTTCAAACCGGCACTAGGAAACAAACTGAGAAAGCAGAGAAAAAGTGTCTCATGCAACCCGTTCCCTTGGTGCTAGATGAACGAACGTCTCTCCACTTGCTCAGTTCTGAGAGATAAGTGTGTGTGAAAGCCGTCCTTCACCTAGCTTGTTGGGAACACAAAGTTTCTTTTCAGTTGCAAACTCCATTCCATACATATATATAAGGAGGTACTAGCTCCAACTCGGTTTGACAGTGAAAACTGCAGGAACTTCAAAAAAGCACTAGGAAACAGACTGAGAAAGCAGGGAAAATGTGTCTCCTGCAGCCCGTTCCCTTGGTGCTAGATGAACGAACGTCTCCCCACTTGCTCAGTTCTGAGAGATAAGTGTGTGTGAAAGCCGTCCTTCACCTAGCTTGTTGGGAACACAAAGTTTCTTTTCAGTTGCAAACTCCATTCCATACATATATATGGGGAGGTAGAAGCTCTAACTCGGTTTTACAGTGAAAACTGCAGGAACTTCAAACCGGCACTAGGAAACAGACTGAGAAAGCAGAGAAAAAGTGTCTCCTGCAACCCGTTCCCTTGGTGCTAGATGAACGAACGTCTCTCCACTTGCTCAGTTCTGAGAGAAAAGTGTGTGTGAAAGCCGTCCTTCACATAGCTTGTTGGGAACACAAAGTTTCTTTTCAGTTGCAAACTCCATTCCATACATATATATGGGAGGTACGAGATCCAACTCGGTTTGACAGTGAAAACTGCAGGAACTTCAAACCGGCACTAGGAAACAGACTGAGAAAGCAGAGAAAAAGTGTCTCCTGCAACCCGTTCCCTTGGTTCTAGATGAACGAACGTCTCTCCACTTGCTCAGTTCTGAGAGATAAGTGTGTGTGAAAGCCGTCCTTCACCTAGCTTGTTGGGAACACAAAGTTTCTTTTAAGTTGCAAACTCCATTCCATACATATATATGGGGAGGTACTAGCTCCAACTCGGTTTGACAGTGAAAACTGCAGGAACTTCAAACCGGCACTAGGAAACACACTGAGAAAGCAGAGAAAAGTGTCTCCTGCAACCCGTTCCCTTGGTGCTAGATGAACGAACCTCTCTCCACTTGCTCAGTTCTGAGAGATAAGTGTGTGTGAAAGCCGTCCTTCACCTAGCTTGTTGGGAACACAAAGTTTCTTTTCAGTTGCAAACTCCATTCCATACATATATATGGATAGGTACAAGCTCTAACTCGGTTTGACAGTGAAAACTGCAGGAACTTCAAACCGGCACTAGGAAACATACGGAGAAAGCAGAGAAAAAGTGTCTCCTGCAACCCGTTCCCTTGGTGCTAAATGAACGAACGTCTCTCCACTTGCTCAGTTCTGAGAGATAAGTGTGTGTGAAAGCCGTCCTTCACCTAGCTTGTTGGGAACACAAAGTTTCTTTTCAGTTGCAAACTCCATTCCATACATATATAAGGGGAGGTACTAGCTCCAACTCGGTTTGACAGTGAAAACTGCAGGAACTTAAAACCGGCACTAGGAAACAGACTGAGGAAGCAGAGAAAAAGTGTCTCCTGCAACCCGTTCCCTTGGTGCTAGATGAACGAACGTCTCTCCACTTGCTCAGTTATGAGAGATAAGTGTGTGTGAAAGCCGTCCTTCACCTAGCTTGTTGGGAACACAAAGTTTCTTTTCAGTTGCAAACTCCATTCCATACATATATATGGGGAGGTACTAGCTCCAACTCGGTTTGACAGTGAAAACTGCAGGAAATTCAAACCGGCACTAGGAAACAGACTGAGAGAGCAGAGAAAAAGTGTCTCCTGCAACCCGTTCCCTTGGTGCTAGATGAACGAACGTCTCTCCACTTGCTCATTTCTGAGAGATAATTGTGTGTGAAAGCCGTCCTTCACCTAGCTTGTTGGGAACACAAAGTTTCTTTTCAGTTGCAAACTCCATTCCATACATATATATGGGGAGGTACTAGCTCCAAATCGGTTTGACAGTGAAAACTGCAGGAACTTCAAACCGGCACTAGGAAACAAACTGAGAAAGCAGAGGAAAAGTGTCTCTTGCAAAACGTTCCCTTGGTGCTAGATGAACGAACGTCTCTCCACTTGCTCAGTTCTGAGAGATAAGTGTGTGTGAAAGCCGTCCTTCACCTAGCTTGTTGGGAACACAAAGTTTCTTTTCAGTTGCAAACTCCATTCCATACATATATATGGGGAGGTACTAGCTCCAACTCGGTTTGACAGTGAAAACTGCAGGAAATTCAAACCGGAACTAGGAAACAGACTGAGAAAGCAGAGAAAATGTGTCTCCTGCAACCCGTTCCCTTGGTGCTAGATGAACGAACGTCTCTCCACTTGCTCAGTTCTGAGAGATAAGTGTGTGTGAAAGCCGTCCTTCACCTAGCTTGTTGGGAACACAAAGTTTTTTTCAGTTGCAAACTCCATTCCATACATATATATGGGAGGTACGAGCTCCAACTCGGTTTGACAGTGAAAACTGCAGGAACTTCAAACCGGCACTAGGAAACAGACTGAGAAAGCAGAGAAAAAGTGTCTCCTGCAACCCGTTCCCTTGGTGCTAGATGAACGAACGTCTCTCCACTTGCTCAGTTCTGAGAGATAAGTGTGTGTGAAAGCCGTCCTTCACCTAGCTTGTTGGGAACACAAAGTTTCTTTTCAGTTGCAAACTCCATTCCATACATATATATGGGGAGGTACTAGCTCCAACTCGGTTTTACAGTGAAAACTGCAGTAACTTCAAACCGGCACTAGGAAACAGACTGAGAAAGCAGAGAAAAAGTGTCTCCTGCAACCCGTTCCCTTGGTGCTAGATGAACGAACGTCTCTCCACTTGCTCAGTTCTGAGAGATAAGTGTGTGTGAAAGCCGTACTTCACCTAGCTTGTTGGGAACACAAAGTTTCTTTTCAGTTGCAAACTCCATTCCATACATATATATGGGGAGTTACTAGCTCCAACTCGGTTTGACAGTGAAAACTGCAGGAACTTCAAAACGGCACTAGGAAACAGACTGAGAAAGCAGAGAAAAAGTGTCTCCTGCAACCCGTTCCCTTGGTGCTAGATGAACGAACGTCTCTCCACTTGCTCAGTTCTGAGAGATAAGTGTGTGTGAAAGCCATCCTTCACGTAGCTTGTTGGGAACACCAAGTTTCTTTTCAGTTGCAAACTCCATTCCATACATATATATGGGGAGGTACTAGCTCCAACTCGGTTTTACAGTGAAAACTGCAGGAACTTCAAACCGGCACTAGGAAACAGACTGAGGAAGCAGAGAAAAAGTGTCTCCTGCAACCCGTTCCCTTGGTGCTAGATGAACGAACGTCTCTCCACTTGCTCAGTTCTGAGAGATAATTGTGTGTGAAAGCCGTCCTTCACCTAGCTTGTTGGGAACACAAATTTTCTTTTCAGTTGCAAAATCCATTCCATACATATATATGGGGAGGTACTAGCTCCAACTCGGTTTGACAGTGAAAACTGCAGGAACTTCAAACCGGCACTAGGAAACAGACTGAGAAAGCAGAGAAAAAGTGTCTCCTGAAACCCGTTCCCTTGGTGCTAGATGAACGAACGTCTCTCCACTTGCTCGGTTCTGAGAGATAAGTGTGTGTGAAAGCCGTCATTCACCTAGCTTGTTGGGAACACAAAGTTTCTTTTCAGTTGCAAACTCCATTCCATACATATATATGGGGAGGTACTAGCTCCAACTCGGTTTGACAGTGAAAACTGCAGGAAATTCAAACCGGAACTAGGAAACAGACTGAGAAAGCAGAGAAAATGTGTCTCCTGCAACCCGTTCCCTTGGTGCTAGATGAACGAACGTCTCTCCACTTGCTCAGTTCTGAGAGATAAGTGTGTGTGAAAGCCGTCCTTCACCTAGCTTGTTGGGAACACAAAGTTTTTTTCAGTTGCAAACTCCATTCCATACATATATATGGGAGGTACGAGCTCCAACTCGGTTTGACAGTGAAAACTGCAGGAACTTCAAACCGGCACTAGGAAACAGACTGAGAAAGCAGAGAAAAAGTGTCTCCTGCAACCCGTTCCCTTGGTGCTAGATGAACGAACGTCTCTCCACTTGCTCAGTTCTGAGAGATAAGTGTGTGTGAAAGCCGTCCTTCACCTAGCTTGTTGGGAACACAAAGTTTCTTTTCAGTTGCAAACTCCATTCCATACATATATATGGGGAGGTACCAGCTCCAACTCGGTTTGACAGTGAAAACTGCAGTAACTTCAAACCGGCACTAGGAAACAGACTGAGAAAGCAGAGAAAAAGTGTCTCCTGCAACCCGTTCCCTTGGTGCTAGATGAACGAACGTCTCTCCACTTGCTCAGTTCTGAGAGATAAGTGTGTGTGAAAGCCGTACTTCACCTAGCTTGTTGGGAACACAAAGTTTCTTTTCAGTTGCAAACTCCATTCCATACATATATATGGGGAGTTACTAGCTCAAACTCGGTTTGACAGTGAAAACTGCAGGAACTTCAAAACGGCACTAGGAAACAGACTGAGAAGCAGAGAAAAAGTGTCTCCTGCAACCCGTTCCCTTGGTGCTAGATGAACGAACGTCTCTCCACTTGCTCAGTTCTGAGAGATAAGTGTGTGTGAAAGCCATCCTTCACGTAGCTTGTTGGGAACACCAAGTTTCTTTTCAGTTGCAAACTCCATTCCATACATATATATGGGGAGGTACTAGCTCCAACTCGGTTTTACAGTGAAAACTGCAGGAACTTCAAACCGGCACTAGGAAACAGACTGAGAAAGCAGAGAAAAAGTGTCTCCTGCAACCCGTTCCCTTGGTGCTAGATGAACGAACGTCTCTCCACTTGCTCAGTTCTGAGAGATAAGTGTGTGTGAAAGCCGTACTTCACCTAGCTTGTTGGGAACACAAAGTTTCTTTTCAGTTGCAAACTCCATTCCATACATATATATGGGGAGTTACTAGCTCCAACTCGGTTTGACAGTGAAAACTGCAGGAACTTCAAAACGGCACTAGGAAACAGACTGAGAAGCAGAGAAAAAGTGTCTCCTGCAACCCGTTCCCTTGGTGCTAGATGAACGAACGTCTCTCCACTTGCTCAGTTCTGAGAGATAAGTGTGTGTGAAAGCCATCCTTCACGTAGCTTGTTGGGAACACCAAGATTCTTTTCAGTTGCAAACTCCATTCCATACATATATATGGGGAGGTACTAGCTCCAACTCGGTTTGACAGTGAAAACTGCAGGAACTTCAAACCGGCACTAGGAAACAGACTGAGAAAGCAGAGAAAAAGTGTCTCCTGCAACCCGTTCCCTTGGTGCTAGATGAACGAACGTCTCTCCACTTGCTCAGTTCTGAGAGATAAGTGTGTGTGAAAGCCGTCCTTCACCTAACTTGTTGGGAACACAAAGTTTCTTTTCAGTTGCAAACTCCATTCCATACTTATATATGGGGAGGTACTATTTCCAACTCTGTTTTACACTGAAAACTGCAGGAACTTCAAACCGGCACTAGGAAACAGACTGAGAAAGCAGAGAAAAAGTGTCTCCTGCAACCCGTTCCCTTGGTGCTAGATGAACGAACCTCTCTCCACTTGCTCAGTTCTGAGAGATAAGTGTGTGTGAAAGCCGTCCTTCACCTAGCTTTTTGGGAACACAAAGTTTCTTTTCAGTTGCAAACTCCATTCCATACATATATATGGATAGGTACAAGCTCTAACTCGGTTTGACAGTGAAAACTGCAGGAACTTCAAACCGGCACTAGGAAACTTACGGAGATAGCAGAGAAAAAGTGTCTCCTGCAACCCGTTCCCTTGGTGCTAGATGAACGAACGTCTCTCCACTTGCTCAGTTCTGAGAGATAAGTGTGTGTGAAAGCCGTCCTTCACCTAGCTTGTTGGGAACACAAAGTTTCTTTTCAGTTGCAAACTCCATTCCATACATAATATGGGGAGGTACTATTTCCAACTCTGTTTGACAGTGAAAACTGCAGGAACTTCAAACCGGCACTAGGAAACAGACTGAGAAAGCAGAGAAAAAGTGTCTCCTGCAACCCGTTCCCTTGGTGCTAGATGAACGAAAGTCTCTCCACTTGCTCAGTTCTGAGAGATAAGTGTGTGTGAAAGCCGTCCTTCACCTAGCTTGTTGGGAACACAAAGTTTCTTTTCAGTTGCAAACTCCATTCCATACATATATATTGGGAGGTACTAGCTCCAACTCGGTTTGACAGTGAAAACTGCAGGAACTTCAAACCGGCACTAGGAAACAGACTGAGGAAGCAGAGAAAAAGTGTCTCCTGCAACCCGTTCCCTTGGTGCTAGATGAACGAACGTCTCTCCACTTGCTCAGTTCTGAGAGATAAGTGTGTGTGAAAGCCGTCCTTCACCTAGCTTGTTGGGAACACAAATTTTCTTTTCAGTTGCAAAATCCATTCCATACATATATATGGGGAGGTACTAGCTCCAACTCGGTTTGACAGTGAAAACTGCAGGAACTTCAAACCGGCACTAGGAAACAGACTGAGAAAGCAGAGAAAAAGTGTCTCCTGCAACCCGTTCCCTTGGTGCTAGATGAACGAACGTCTCTCCACTTGCTCAGTTCTGAGAGATAAGTGTGTGTGAAAGCCGTCCTTCACCTAACTTGTTGGGAACACAAAGTTTCTTTTCAGTTGCAAACTCCATTCCATACTTATATATGGGGAGGTACTATTTCCAACTCTATTTGACACTGAAAACTGCAGGAACTTCAAACCGGCACTAGGAAACAGACTGAGAAAGCAGAGAAAAAGTGTCTCCTGCAACCCGTTCCCTTGGTGCTAGATGAACGAACCTCTCTCCACTTGCTCAGTTCTGAGAGATAAGTGTGTGTGAAAGCCGTCCTTCACCTAGCTTGTTGGGAACACAAAGTTTCTTTTCAGTTGCAAACTCCATTCCATACATATATATGGATAGGTACAAGCTCTAACTCGGTTTGACAGTGAAAACTGCAGGAACTTCAAACCGGCACTAGGAAACATACGGAGAAAGCAGAGAAAAAGTGTCTCCTGCAACCCGTTCCCTTGGTGCTAGATGAACGAACGTCTCTCCACTTGCTCAGTTCTGAGAGATAAGTGTGTGTGAAAGCCGTCCTTCACCTAGCTTGTTGGGAACACAAAGTTTCTTTTCAGTTGCAAACTCCATTCCATACATATATATGGGGAGGTACTATTTCCAACTCTGTTTGACAGTGAAAACTGCAGGAACTTCAAACCGGCACTAGGAAACAGACTGAGAAAGCAGAGAAAAAGTGTCTCCTGCAACCCGTTCCCTTGGTGCTAGATGAACGAAAGTCTCTCCACTTGCTCTGTTCTGAGAGATAAGTGTGTGTGAAAGCCGTCCTTCACCTAGCTTGTTGGGAACACAAAGTTTCTTTTCAGTTGCAAACTCCATTCCATACATATATATTGGGAGGTACTAGCTCCAACTCGGTTTGACAGTGAAAACTGCAGGAACTTCAAACCGGCACTAGGAAACAGACTGAGAAAGCAGAGAAAAAGTGTCTCCTGCAACCCGTTCCCTTGGTGCTAGATGAACGAACGTCTCTCCACTTGCTCAGTTCTGAGAGATAAGTGTGTGTGAAAGCCGTCCTTCACCTAGCTTGTTGGGAACACAAATTTTCTTTTCAGTTGCAAAATCCATTCCATACATATATATGGGGAGGTACTAGCTCCAACTCGGTTTGACAGTGAAAACTGCAGGAACTTCAAACCGGCACTAGGAAACAGACTGAGAAAGCAGAGAAAAAGTGTCTCCTGAAACCCGTTCCCTTGGTGCTAGATGAACGAACGTCTCTCCACTTGCTCGGTTCTGAGAGATAAGTGTGTGTGAAAGCCGTCCTTCACCTAGCTTGTTGGGAACACAAAGTTTCTTTTCAGTTGCAAACTCCATTCCATACATATATATGGGGAGGTACTAGCTCCAACTCGGTTTGACAGTGAAAACTGCAGGAAATTCAAACCGGAACTAGGAAACAGACTGAGAAAGCAGAGAAAATGTGTCTCCTGCAACCCGTTCCCTTGGTGCTAGATGAACGAACGTCTCTCCACTTGCTCAGTTCTGAGAGATAAGTGTGTGTGAAAGCCGTCCTTCACCTAGCTTGTTGGGAACACAAAGTTTTTTTCAGTTGCAAACTCCATTCCATACATATATATGGGAGGTACGAGCTCCAACTCGGTTTGACAGTGAAAACTGCAGGAACTTCAAACCGGCACTAGGAAACAGACTGAGAAAGCAGAGAAAAAGTGTCTCCTGCAACCCGTTCCCTTGGTGCTAGATGAACGAACGTCTCTCCACTTGCTCAGTTCTGAGAGATAAGTGTGTGTGAAAGCCGTCCTTCACCTAGCTTGTTGGGAACACAAAGTTTCTTTTCAGTTGCAAACTCCATTCCATACATATATATGGGGAGGTACTAGCTCCAACTCGGTTTTACAGTGAAAACTGCAGGAACTTCAAACCGGCACTAGGAAACAGACTGAGAAAGCAGAGAAAAAGTGTCTCCTGCAACCCGTTCCCTTGGTGCTAGATGAACGAAAGTCTCTCCACTTGCTCAGTTCTGAGAGATAAGTGTGTGTGAAAGCCGTACTTCACCTAGCTTGTTGGGAACACAAAGTTTCATTTCAGTTGCAAACTCCATTCCATACATATATATGGGAGGTACGAGCTCCAACTCGGTTTGACAGTGAAAACTGCAGGAACTTCAAACCGGCACTAGGAAACAGACTGAGAAAGCAGAGAAAAAGTGTCTCCTGCAACCCGTTCCCTTGGTGCTAGATGAACGAACGTCTCTCCACTTGCTCAGTTCTGAGAGATAAGTGTGTGTGAAAGCCGTCCTTCACCTAGCTTGTTTGGAACACAAAGTTTCTTTTCAGTTGCAAACTCCATTCCATACATATATATGGGGAGGTACTAGCTCCAACTCGGTTTTACAGTGAAAACTGCAGGAACTTCAAACCGGCACTAGGAAACAGACTGAGAAAGCAGAGAAAAAGTGTCTCCTGCAACCCGTTCCCTTGGTGCTAGATGAACGAACGTCTCTCCACTTGCTCAGTTCTGAGAGATAAGTGTGTGTGAAAGCCGTACTTCACCTAGCTTGTTGGGAACACAAAGTTTCTTTTCAGTTGCAAACTCCATTCCATACATATATATGGGGAGTTACTAGCTCCAACACGGTTTGACAGTGAAAACTGCAGGAACTTCAAAACGGCACTAGGAAACAGACTGAGAAGCAGAGAAAAAGTGTCTCCTGCAACCCGTTCCCTTGGTGCTAGATGAACGAACGTCTCTCCACTTGCTCAGTTCTGAGAGATAAGTGTGTGTGAAAGCCATCCTTCACGTAGCTTGTTGGGAACACCAAGTTTCTTTTCAGTTGCAAACTCCATTCCATACATATATATGGGGAGGTACTAGCTCCAACTCGGTTTTACAGTGAAAACTGCAGGAACTTCAAACCGGCACTAGGAAACAGACTGAGAAAGCAGAGAAAAAGTGTCTCCTGCAACCCGTTCCCTTGGTGCTAGATGAACGAACGTCTCTCCACTTGCTCAGTTCTGAGAGATAAGTGTGTGTGAAAGCCGTACTTCACCTAGCTTGTTGGGAACACAAAGTTTCTTTTCAGTTGCAAACTCCATTCCATACATATATATGGGGAGTTACTAGCTCCAACTCGGTTTGACAGTGAAAACTGCAGGAACTTCAAAACGGCACTAGGAAACAGACTGAGAAGCAGAGAAAAAGTGTCTCCTGCAACCCGTTCCCTTGGTGCTAGATGAACGAACGTCTCTCCACTTGCTCAGTTCTGAGAGATAAGTGTGTGTGAAAGCCATCCTTCACGTAGCTTGTTGGGAACACCAAGTTTCTTTTCAGTTGCAAACTCCATTCCATACATATATATGGGTAGGTAGAAGCTCCAACTCGGTTTTACAGTGAAAACTGCTGGAACTTCAAACCGGCACTAGGAAACAGACTGAGAAAGCAGAGAAAAAGTGTCTCCTGCAACCCGTTCCATTGGTGCTAGATGAACGAACTTCTCTCCACTTGCTCAGTTCTGAGAGACAAGTATGTGTGAAAGCCGTCCTTCACCTAGCTTGTTGGGAACACAAAGTTTCTTTTCAGTTGCAAACTCCATTCCATACATATATATGGGGAGGTAGAAGCTCCAACTCGGTTTTACAGTGAAAACTGCAGGAACTTCAAACCGGCACTAGGAAACAGACTGAGAAAGCAGAGAAAAAGTGTCTAATGCAACCCGTTCCATTGGTGCTAGATGAACGAACGTCTCTCTACTTGCTGACTTCTGAGAGATAAGTGTGTGAAAGCCGTCCTTCAACTAGCTTGTTGGGAACACAAAATTTCTTTTCAGTTGCAAACTCCATTCCATACATATATATGGGGAGGTACTAGCTCAACTCGGTTTTACAGTGAAAACTGCAGGAACTTCAAACCGGCACTAGAAAACAGACTGAGAAAGCAGAGAAAAAGTGTCTCCTGCAACCCGTTCCCTTGGTGCTAGATGAACGAACGTCTCTCCACATGCTCAGTTCTTAGAGATATGTGTGTGTGAAAGCCGTCCTTCACCTAGCTTGTTGGGAACACAAAGTTTCTTTTCAGTTTCAAACTCCATTCCATACATATATATGGGGAGGTAGAAGCTCCAACTCTGTTTGAAAGTGAAAACTGCAGGAACTTCAAACCGGCACTAGGAATCAGACTGAGAAAGCAGAGAAAATGTGTCTCCTGCATCCCGTTCCCTTGGTGCTAGATGAACGAACGTCTCTCCACTTGCTCAGTTCTGAGAGATAAGTGTGTGTGAAAGCCGTCCTTCACCTAGCTTGTTGGGAACACAAAGTTTCTTTTCAGTTGCAAACTCCATTCCATACATATATATGGGGAGGTACTAGCTCCAACTCGGTTTCACAGTGAAAACTGCAGGAACTTCAAACCGGCACTAGGAAACAGACTGAGAAAGCAGAGATAAAGTGTCTCCTGCCACCCGTTCCCTTGGTGCTAGATGAACGAACGTCTCTCCACTTGCTCAGTTCTGAGAGATAAGTGTGTGTGAAAGCCGTCCTTCACCAAGCTTGTTGGGAACACAAAGTTTCTTTTCAGTTGCAAACTCCATTCCATACATATATATGGGGAGGTACTAGCTCCAACTCGGTTTGACAGTGAAAACTGCAGGAACTTCAACCCGGCACTAGGAAACAGACTGAGAAAGCAGAGAAAAAGTTTCTCCTGCAAACCGTTCCCTTCGTGCTAGATGAACGAACGTCTCTCCACTTGCTCAGTTCTGAGAGATAAGTGTGTGTCAAAGCCGTCCTTCACCTAGCTTTTTGGGAACACAAAATTTCTTTTCAGTTGCAAACTCCGTTCCATACATATATATGGGGAGGTACTATTTCCAACCCTGTTTGACAGTGAAAACTGCAGGAATTTCAAACCGGCACTAGGAAACAGACTGAGAAACAGAGAAAAAGTGTCTCCTGCAACCCGTTCCCTTGGTGCTAGATGAACGAACGTCTCTCCACTTGCTCAGTTCTGAGAGATAAGTGTGTGTGAAAGCCGTCCTTCACCTAGCTTGTTGGGAACACAAAGTTTCTTTTCAGTTGCAAACTCCATTCCATACATATATATGGGGAGGTACTAGCTCCAACTCGGTTTGACAGTGAAAACTGCAGGAACTTCAAACCGGCACTAGGAAACAGACGGAGAAAGCAGAGAAAAAGTGTCTCCTGAAACCCGTTCCCTTGGTGCTAGATGAACGAACGTCTCTCCACTTGCTCAGTTCTGAGAGATAAGTGTGTGTGAAAGCCGTCCTTCACCTAGCATGTTGGGAACACAAAGTTTCTTTTCAGTTGCAAACTCCATTCCATACATATATAAGGGGAGGTACAATTTCCAACTCTGTTTGACACTGAAAACTGCAGGAACTTCAAACCGACACTAGGAAACAGACTGAGGAAGCAGAGAAAAAGTGTCTCCTGCAACCCGTTCCCTTGGTGCTAGATGAACGAACGTCTGTCCACTTGTTCAGTTCTGAGAGATAAGTGTGTGTGAAAGCCGTCCTTCACCTAGCTTGTTGGGAACACAAAGTTTCTTTTCAGTTGCAAACTCCATTCCATACATATATATGGGGAGGTACTATTTCCAACTCGGTTTGACAGTGAAAACTGCAGGAACTTCAAACCGGCACTAGGAAACAGACTGAGAAAGCAGAGAAAAAGTGTCTCCTGAAACCCGTTCCCTTGGTGCTAGATGAACGAACGTCTCTCCACTTGCTCGGTTCTGACAGATAAGTGTGTGTGAATGCCGTCCTTCACCTAGCTTGTTGGGAACACAAAGTTTCTTTTCAGTTGAAAACTCCATTCCATACATATATATGGGGAGGTACTAGCTCCAAATCGGTTTGACAGTGAAAACTGCAGGAAATTCAAACCGGCACTAGGAAACAGACTGAGAAAGCAGAGAAAAAGTGTCTATTGCAACCCATTCCCTTGGTGCTAGATGAACGAACGTCTCACCACTTGCTCATTTCTGAGAGATAAGTGTGTGTGAAAGCCGTCCTTCACCTAGCTTGTTGGGAACACAAAGTTTCTTTTCAGTTGCAAACTCCATTCCATACATATATATGGGGAGGTAGAAGCTCCAACACGGTTTTACAGTGAAAACTGCAGGAACTTCAAACCGGCACTAGGAAACAGACTGAGAAAGCAGAGAAAAAGTGTCTCCTGCAACCCGTTCCATTGGTGCTAGATGGACGAACGTCTCTCCACTTGCTGAATTCTGAGAGATAAGTGTGTGTGAAAGCCGTCCTTCAACTAGCTTGTTGGGAACACAAAGTTTCTTTTCAGTAGCAAACTCCATTCCATACATATATATGGGGAGGTAGAAGCTCCAACTCTGTTTGACAGTGAAAACTGCAGGAACTTCAAACCGGCACTAGGAAACAGACTGAGAAAACAGAGAAAAATTGCCTCCTGCAACCCTTTCCCTTGGTGCTAGATGAACGAACGTCTCTCCACTTGCTCAGTTCTGAGAGATAAGTGTGTGTGAAAGCCGTCCTTCACCTAGCTTGTTGGGAACACAAATTTTCTTTTCAGTTGGAAACTCCATTCCATACATATATATGGGGAAGTACTAGCTCCAACTCGGTTTGACAGTGACAACTGCAGGAACTTCAAACCGGCACTAGGAAACAGACTGAGAAAGCAGAGAAAAAGTGTCTCCTGCAATCCGTTCCCTTGGTGCTAGATGAACGAACGTCTGTCCACTTGCTGAATTCTGAGAGATAAGTGTGTGTGAAAGCCGTCCTTCACATAGCTTGTTGGGAACACAAAGTTTCTTTTCAGTTGCAAACTCCATTCCATACATATATAAGGGGAGGAAGAAGCTCCAACTCGGTTTTACAGTGAAAACTGCAGGAACTTCAAACCGGCACTAAGAAACAGACTGAGAAACAGAGAAAAAGTGTCTCCTGCAACCCGTTCCCTTGGTGCTAGATGAACGAACGTCTCTCCTCATGCTCAGTTCTGAGAGATATGTGTGTGTGAAAGCCGTCCTTCACCTAGCTTGTTGGGAACACAAAGTTTCTTTTCAGTTGCAAACTCCATTCCATACATATATATGGGGAGGTAGAAGCTCCAACTCTGTTTGGCAGTGAAAACTGCAGGAACTTCAAACCGGCACTAGGAAACAGACTGAGAAAGCAGAGAAAAAGTGTCTCCTGCAACCCTATCCCTTGGTGCTAGATGAACGAACGTCTCTCCACTTGCTCAGTTCTGAGAGATAAGTGTGTGTGAAAGCCGTCCTTCACCTAGCTTGTTGGGAACACAAATTTTCTTTTCAGTTGCAAACTCCATTCCATACATATATATGGGGAGGTACTAGCTCCAACTCGGTTTGACAGTGAAAACTACAGGAACTTCAAACCGGCACTAGGAAACAGACTGAGAAAGCAGAGAAAAAGTGTTCCCTGCAACCCGTTCCCTTGGTGCTAGATGAACGAACGTCTCTCCTCATGCTCAGTTCTGAGAGATATGTGTGTGTGAAAGCCGTCCTTCACCTAGCTTGTTGGGAACACAAAGTTTCTTTTCAGTTGCAAACTCCATTCCATACATATATATGGGGAGGTAGAAGCTCCAACTCTGTTTGGCAGTGAAAACTGCAGGAACTTCAAACCGGCACTAGGAAACAGACTGAGAAAGCAGAGAAAAAGTGTCTCCTGCAACCCTATCCCTTGGTGCTAGATGAACGAACGTCTCTCCACTTGCTCAGTTCTGAGAGATAAGTGTGTGTGAAAGCCGTCCTTCACCTAGCTTGTTGGGAACACAAATTTTCTTTTCAGTTGCAAACTCCATTCCATACATATATATGGGGAGGTACTAGCTCCAACTCGGTTTGACAGTGAAAACTACAGGAACTTCAAACCGGCACTAGGAAACAGACTGAGAAAGCAGAGAAAAAGTGTTCCCTGCAACCCGTTCCCTTGGTGCTAGATGAACGAACGTCTCTCCACTTGCTCAGTTCTGAGAGATAAGTGTGTGTGAAAGCCGTCCTTCACATAGCTTGTTGGGAACACAAAGTTTCTTTTCAGTTGCAAACTCCATTCCATACATATATATGGGGAGGTACTAGCTCCAACTCGGTTTGAGAGTGAAAACTGCAGGAACTTCAAACCGGCACTAGGAAACAGACTGAGAAAGCAGAGAAAAAGTGTCTCCTGCAACCCGTTCCCTTGGTGCTAAATGAACGAACGTCTCTCCACTTGCTCGGTTCTGAGAGATATGTGTGTGTGAATGCCGTCCTTCACCTAGCTTGTTGGGAACACAAAGTTTCTTTTCAGTTGCAAACTCCATTCCTTACATGTATATGGGGAGGTACTAGCTCCAACTCGTTATGACAGTGAAAACTGCAGGAAATTCAAACCGGAACTAGGAAACAGACTGAGAGAGCACAGAATAAGTGTCTCCTGCAACCCGTTCCCTTGGTGCTAGATGAACGAAAGTCTCTCCACTTGCACATTTCTGGGAGATAAGTGTGTGTGAAAGCCGTCCTTCACCTAGCTTTTTGTGAACACAAAGTTTCTTTTCAGTTGCAAACTCCATTCCATACATATATATGGGGAGGTACTAGCTCCAACTCGGTTTGAAAGTGAAAACTGCAGGAAATTCAAACCGGCACTAGGAAACAGACTGAGAAAGCAGAGAAAAAGTGTCTATTGCAACCCGTTCCCTTGGTGCTAGATGAACGAACGTCTCTCCACTTGCTCAGTTCTGAGAGATAAGTGTGTGTGAAAGCCGTCCTTCACCTAGATTGTTGGGAACACAAAGTTTCTTTTCAGTTGCAAACTCCATTCCATACATATATATGGGGAGGTACTAGCTCCAACTCGGTTTGAAAGTGAAAACTGCAGGAAATTCAAACCGGCACTACGAAACAGACTGAGAAAGCAGAGAAATAGTGTCTATTGCAACCCGTTCCCTTGGTGCTAGATGAACGAACGTCTCTCCACTTGCTCAGTTCTGAGAGATAAGTGTGTGTGAAAGCCTTCCTTCACCTAGCTTGTTGGGAACACAAAGTTTCTTTTCAGTTGCAAACTCCATTCCATACATATATATGGGGAGGTACAAGCTCCAACTCGGTTTTACAGTGAAAACTGCTGGAACTTCAAACCGGCACTAGGAAACAGACTGAGAAAGCAGAGAAAAAGTGTCTCCTGCAACCCGTTCCATTGGTGCTAGATGAACGAACGTCTCTCCACTTGCTCAGTTCTGAGAGACAAGTATGTGTGAAAGCCGTCCTTCACCTAGCTTGTTGGGAACACAAAGTTTCTTTTCAGTTGCAAACTCCATTCCATACATATATATGGGGAGGTACTAGCTCCAACTCGGTTTGAAAGTGAAAACTGCAGGAAATTCAAACCGGCACTAGGAAACAGACTGAGAAAGCAGAGAAAAAGTGTCTATTGCAAGCCGTTCCCTTGGTGCTAGATGAACGAACGTCTCTCCACTTGCTCAGTTCTGAGAGATAAGTGTGTGTGAAAGCCGTCCTTCACCTAGATTGTTGGGAACACAAAGTTTCTTTTCAGTTGCAAACTCCATTCCATACATATATATGGGGAGGTACTAGCTCCAACTCGGTTTGAAAGTGAAAACTGCAGGAAATTCAAACCGGCACTAGGAAACAGACTGAGAAAGCAGAGAAAAAGTGTCTATTGCAACCCGTTCCCTTGGTGCTAGATGAACGAACGTCTCTCCACTTGCTCAGTTCTGAGAGATAAGTGTGTGTGAAAGCCTTCCTTCACCTAGCTTGCTGGGAACACAAAGTTTCTTTTCAGTTGCAAACTCCATTCCATACATATATATGGGGAGGTACTAGCTCCAACTCGGTTTTACAGTGAAAATTGCAGGAACTTCAAACCGGCACTAGGAAACAGACTGAGAAAGCAGAGAAAAAGTGTCTAATGCAACCAGTTCCATTGGTGCTAGATGAACGAACGTCTCTCTACTTGCTGACTTCTGAGAGATAAGTGTGTGAAAGCCGTCCTTCAACTAGCTTGTTGGGAACAAAAAATTTCTTTTCAGTTGCAAACTCCATTCCATACATATATATGGGGAGGTACTAGCTCAACTCGGTTTTACAGTGAAAACTGCAGGAACTTCAAACCGGCACTAGGAAACAGACTGAGAAAGCAGAGAAAAAGTGTCTCCTGCAACCCGTTCCCTTGGTGCTAGATGAACGAACGTCTCTCCACATGCTCAGTTCTTAGAGATATGTGTGTGTGAAAGCCGTCCTTCACCTAGCTTGTTGGGAACACAAAGTTTCTTTTCAGTTTCAAACTCCATTCCATACATATATATGGGGAGGTAGAAGCTCCAACTCTGTTTGACAGTGAAAACTGCAGGAACTTCAAACCGGCACTAGGAATCAGACTGAGAAAGCAGAGAAAATGTGTCTCCTGCATCCCGTTCCCTTGGTGCTAGATGAACGAACGTCTCTCCACTTGCTCAGTTCTGAGAGATAAGTGTGTGTGAAAGCCGTCCTTCACCTAGCTTGTTGGGAACACAAAGTTTCTTTTCAGTTGCAAACTCCATTCCATACATATATATGGGGAGGTACTAGCTCCAACTCGGTTTGACAGTGAAAACTGCAGGAACTTCAAACCGGCACTAGGAAACAGACTGAGAAAGCAGAGATAAAGTGTCTCCTGCAACCCGTTCCCTTGGTGCTAGATGAACGAACGTCTCTCCACTTGCTCAGTTCTGAGAGATAAGTGTGTGTGAAAGCCGTCCTTCACCTGTCTTGTTGGGAACACAAAGTTTCTTTTCAGTTGCAAACTCCATTCCATACATATATATGGGGAGGTACTAGCTCCAACTCGGTTTGACAGTGAAAACTGCAGGAACTTCAAACCGGCACTAGGAAACAGACTGAGAAAGCAGAGAAAAAGTGTCTCCTGTAACCCGTTCCCTTGGTGCTAGATGAACGAACGTCTCTCCACTTGCTCAGTTCTGAGAGATAAGTGTGTGTGAAAGCCGTCCTTCACCTAGCTTGTTGGGAACACAAAGTTTCTTTTCAGTTGCAAACTCCATTCCATACATATATATGGGGAGGTACTAGCTCCAACTCGGTTTGACAGTGAAAACTGCAGGAACTTCAAACCGGCACTAGGAAACAGACGGAGAAAGCAGAGAAAAAGTGTCCCCTGCAACCCGTTCCCTTGGTGCTAGATGAACGAACGTCTCTCCACTTGCTCAGTTCTGAGAGATAAGTGTGTGTGAAAGCCGTCCTTCACCTAGCATGTTGGGAACACAAAGTTTCTTTTCAGTTGCAAACTCCATTCCATACATATATATGGGGAGGTACAATTTCCAACTCTGTTTGACACTGAAAACTGCAGGAACTTCAAACCGACACTAGGAAACAGACTGAGAAAGCAGAGAAAAAGTGTCTCCTGCAACCCGTTCCCTTGGTGCTAGATGAACGAACGTCTGTCCACTTGATCAGTTCTGAGAGATAAGTGTGTGTGAAAGCCGTCCTTCACCTAGCTTGTTGGGAACACAAAGTTTCTTTTCAGTTGCAAACTCCATTCCATACATATATATGGGGAGGTACTAGCTCAAACTCGGTTTTACAGTGAAAACTGCAGGAACTTCAAACCGGCACTAGGAAACAGACTGAGAAAGCAGAGAAAAAGTGTCTCCTGAAACCCGTTCCCTTGGTGCTAGATGAACGAACGTCTCTCCACTTGCTCGGTTCTGACAGATAAGTGTGTGTGAATGCCGTCCTTCACCTAGCTTGTTGGGAACACAAAGTTTCTTTTCAGTTGCAAACTCCATTCCATACATATATATGGGGAGGTAGAAGCTCCAACTCGGTTTTACAGTGAAAACTGCAGGAACTTCAAACCGGCACTAGGAAACAGACTGAGAAAGCAGAGAAAAAGTGTCTCCTGCAACCCGTTCCATTGGTGCTAGATGGACGAACGTCTCTCCACTTGCTGAATTCTGAGAGATAAGTGTGTGTGAAAGCCGTCCTTCAACTAGCTTGTTGGGAACACAAAGTTTCTTTTCAGTTGCAAACTCCATTCCATACATATATATGGGGAGGTAGAAGCTCCAACTCTGTTTGACAGTGAAAACTGCAGGAACTTCAAACCGGCACTAGGAAACAGACTGAGAAAGCAGAGAAAAAGTGTCTCCTCCAACCCGTTCCCTTGGTGCTAGATGAACGAACGTCTCTCCTCATGCTCAGTTCTGAGAGATATGTGTGTGTGAAAGCCGTCCTTCACCTGTCTTGTTGGGAACACAAAGTTTCTTTTCAGTTGCAAACTCCATTCCATACATATATATGGGGAGGTAGAAGCTCCAACTCTGTTTGGCAGTGAAAACTGCAGGAACTTCAAACCGGCACTAGGAAACAGACTGAGAAAGCAGAGAAAAAGTGTTCCCTGCAACCCGTTCCCTTGGTGCTAGATGAACGAACGTCTCTCCACTTGCTCAGTTCTGAGAGATAAGTGTGTGTGAAAGCCGTCCTTCACCTAGCTTGTTGGGAACACAAAGTTTATTTTCAGTTGTAAACTCCATTCCATACATATATATGGGGAGGTACTAGCTCCAACTCGGTTTGAGAGTGAAAACTGCAGGAACTTCAAACCGGCACTAGGAAACAGACTGAGAAAGCAGAGAAAAAGTGTCTCCTGCAACCCGTTCCCTTGGTGCTAGATGAACGAACGTCTCTCCACTTGCTCGGTTCTGAGAGATATGTGTGTGTGAATGCCGTCCTTCACCTAGCTTGTTGGGAACACAAAGTTTCTTTTAAGTTGCAAACTCCATTCCTTACATGTATATGGGGAGGTACTAGCTCCAACTCGGTTTGAGAGTGAAAACTGCAGGAACTTCAAACCGGCACTAGGAAACAGACTGAGAAAGCAGAGAAAAAGTGTCTCCTGCAACCCGTTCCCTTGGTGCTAGATGAACGAACGTCTCTCCACTTGCTCAGTTCTGAGAGATAAGTGTGTGTGAAAGCCGTCCTTCACATAGCTTGTTGGGAACACAAAGTTTCTTTTCAGTTGCAAACTCCTTTCCATACATATATATGGGGAGGTACTAGCTCCAACTCGGTTTGAGAGTGAAAACTGCAGGAACTTCAAACCGGCACTAGGAAACAGACTAAGAAAGCAGAGAAAAAGTGTCTCCTGCAACCCGTTCCCTTGGTGCTAGATGAACGAACGTCTCTCCACTTGCTCGGTTCTGAGAGATATGTGTGTTTGAATGCCGTCCTTCACATAGCTTGTTGGGAACACAAAGTTTCTTTTCAGTTGCAAAGTCCATTCCTTACATGTATATGGGGAGGTACTAGCTCCAACTCGGTTTGACAGTGAAAACTGCAGGAAATTCAAACCGGAACTAGGAAACAGACTGAGAGAGCACAGAAAAAGTGTCTCCTGCAACCCGTTCCCTTGGTGCTAGAAGAACGAACGTCTCTCCACTTGCTCAGTTCTGAGAGATAAGTGTGTGTGAAAGCCGTCCTTCACCTAGCTTGTTGGGAACACAAATTTTCTTTTCAGTTGCAAACTCCATTCCATACATATATATGGGGAGGTACTAGCTCCAACTCGGTTTGACAGTGAAAACTGCAGGAACTTCAAACCGGCACTAGGAAACAGACTGAGAAAGCAGAGAAAAAGTGTCTCCTGCAACCCGTTCCCTTGGTGCTAGATGAACGAACGTCTGCCCACTTGCTCAGTTCTGAGAGATAAGTGTGTGTGAAAGCCGTCCTTCACATAGCTTGTTGGGAACACAAAGTTTCTTTTCAGTTGCAAACTCCATTCCATACATATATATGGGGAGGTACTAGCTCCAACTCGGTTTGACAGTGAAAACTGCAGGAACTTCAAACCGGCACTAGGAAACAGACTGAGAAAGCAGAGAAAAAGTGTCTCCTGCAACTCGTTACCTTGGTGCTAGATGAACGAACGTCTCTCCACTTGCTCAGTTCTGAGAGATAAGTGTGTGTGAAAGCCGTCCTTCACATAGCTTGTTGGGAACACAAAGTTTCTTTTCAGTTGCAAACTCCATTCCATACATATATAAGGGGAGGAAGAAGCTCCAACTCGGTTTTACAGTGAAAACTGCAGGAACTTCAAACCGGCACTAAGAAACAGACTGAGAAACAGAGAAAAAGTGTCTCCTGCAACCCGTTCCCTTGGTGCTAGATGAACGAACGTCTCTCCTCATGCTCAGTTCTGAGAGATATGTGTGTGTGAAAGCCGTCCTTCACCTAGCTTGTTGGGAACACAAAGTTTCTTTTCAGTTTCAAACTCCATTCCATACATATATATGGGGAGGTAGAAGCTCCAACTCTGTTTGGCAGTGAAAACTGCAGGAACTTCAAACCGGCACTAGGAAACAGACTGAGAAAGCAGAGAAAAAGTGTCTCCTGCAACCCTATCCCTTGGTGCTAGATGAACGAACGTCTCTCCACTTGCTCAGTTCTGAGAGATAAGTGTGTGTGAAAGCCGTCCTTCACCTAGCTTGTTGGGAACACAAATTTTCTTTTCAGTTGCAAACTCCATTCCATACATATATATGGGGAGGTACTAGCTCCAACTCGGTTTGACAGTGAAAACTACAGGAACTTCAAACCGGCACTAGGAAATAGACTGAGAAAGCAGAGAAAAAGTGTTCCCTGCAACCCGTTCCCTTGGTGCTAGATGAACGAACGTCTCTATACTTGCTCAGTTCTGAGAGATAAGTGTGTGTGAAAGCCGTCCTTCACATAGCTTGTTGGGAACACAAAGTTTCTTTTCAGTTGCAAACTCCATTCCATACATATATATGGGGAGGTACTAGCTCCAACTCGGTTTGAGAGTGAAAACTGCAGGAACTTCAAACCGGCACTAGGAAACAGACTGAGAAAGCAGAGAAAAAGTGTCTCCTGCAACCTGTTCCCTTGGTGCTAGATGAACGAACGTCTCTCCACTTGCTCGGTTCTGAGAGATATGTGTGTGTGAATGCCGTCCTTCACCTAGCTTGTTGGGAACACAAAGTTTCTTTTCAGTTGCAAACTCCATTCCTTACATGTATATGGGGAGGTACTAGCTCCAACTCGGTTTGACAGTGAAAACTGCAGGAAATTCAAACCGGAACTAGGAAACAGACTGAGAGAGCACAGAAAAAGTGTCTCCTGCAACCCGTTCCCTTGGTGCGAGATGAACGAAAGTCTCTCCACTTGCACATTTCTGAGAGATAAGTGTGTGTGAAAGCCGTCCTTCACCTAGCTTTTTGTGAACACAAAGTTTCTTTTCAGTTGCAAACTCCATTCCATACATATATATGGGGAGGTACTAGCTCCAACTTGGTTTGAAAGTGAAAACTGCAGGAAATTCAAACCGGCACTAGGAAAAAGACTGAGAAAGCTGAGAAAAAGTGTCTATTGCAACCCGTTCCCTTGGTGCTAGATGAACGAACGTCTCTCCACTTGCTCAGTTCTGAGAGATAAGTGTGTGTGAAAGCCGTCCTTCACCTAGATTGTTGGGAACACAAAGTTTCTTTTCAGTTGCAAACTCCATTCCATACATATATATGGGGAGGTACTAGCTCCAACTCGGTTTGAAAGTGAAAACTGCAGGAAATTCAAACCGGCACTAGGAAACAGACTGAGAAAGCAGAGAAAAAGTGTCTATTGCAACCCGTTCCCTTGGTGCTAGATGAACGAACGTCTCTCCACATGCTCAGTTCTGAGAGATAAGTGTGCGTGAAAGCCGTCCTTCACCTAGCTTGTTGGGAACACAAAGTTTCTTTTCAGTTTCAAACTCCATTCCATACATATATATGGGGAGGTAGAAGCTCCAACTCTGTTTGACAGTGAAAACTGCAGGAACTTCAAACCGGCACTAGGAAACAGACTGAGAAAGCAGAGAAAAAGTGTCTCCTGCAACCCTTTCCCTTGGTGCTAGATGAACGAACGTCTCTCCACTTGCTCAGTTCTGAGAGATAAGTGTGTGTGAAAGCCGTCCTTCACCTAGCTTGTTGGGAACACAAATTTTCTTTTCAGTTGCAAACTCCATTCCATACATATATATGGGGACGTACTAGCTCCAACTCGGTTTGACAGTGAAAATGCAGGAACTTCAAACCGGCACTAGGAAACAGACTGAGAAAGCAGAGAAAAAGTGTCTCCTGCAACCCGTTCCCTTGGTGCTAAATGAACGAACGTCTGCCCACTTGCTCAGTTCTGAGAGATAAGTGTGTGTGAAAGCCGTCCTTCACATAGCTTGTTGGGAACACAAAGTTACTTTTCAGTTGCAAACTCCATTCCATATATATATATGGGGAGGTACTAGCTCCAACTCGGTTTGACAGTGAAAACTGCAGGAACTTCAAACCGGCACTAGGAAACAGACTGAGAAAGCAGAGAAAAAGTGTCTCCTGCAACCCGTAACCTTGGTGCTAGATGAACGAACGTCTCTCCACTTGCTCAGTTCTGAGAGATAAGTGTGTGTGAAAGCCGTCCTTCACCTAGCTTTTTGGGAACACAAAGTTTCTTTTCAGTTGCAAACTCCATTCCATACATATATATGGGGAGGTACTAGCTCCAACTCGGTTTGAAAGTGAAAACTGCAGGAAATTCAAACCGGCACTAGGAAACAGACTGAGAAAGCAGAGAAAAAGTGTCTATTGCAACCCGTTCCCTTGGTGCTAGATGAACGAACGTCTCCCCACTTGCTCAGTTCTGAGAGATAAGTGTGTGTGAAAGCCGTCCTTCACCTTGATTGTTGGGAACACAAAGTTTCTTTTCAGTTGCAAACTCCATTCCATACATATATATGGGGAGGTACTAGCTCCAACTCGGTTTGAAAGTGAAAACTGCAGGAAATTCAAACCGGCACTAGGAAACAGACTGAGAAAGCAGAGAAAAAGTGTCTATTGCAACCCGTTCCCTTGGTGCTAGATGAACGAACGTCTCTCCACTTGCTCAGTTCTGAGAGATAAGTGTGTGTGAAAGCCATCCTTCACCTAGCTTGTTGGGAACACAAAGTTTCTTTTCAGTTGCAAACTCCATTCCATACATATATATGGGGAGGTAGAAGCTCCAACTCGGTTTTACAGTGAAAACTGCAGGAACTTCAAACCGGCACTAAGAAACAGACTGAGAAAGCAGAGAAAAAATGTCTCCTGCAACCCGTTCCCTTGGTGCTAGATGAACGAACGTCTCTCCACTTGCTCAGTTCTGAGAGATAAGTGTGTGTGAAAGCCGTCCTTCACCTAGCTTGTTGGGAACACAAATTTTCTTTTCAGTTGCAAACTCCATTCCATACATATATATGGGGACGTACTAGCTCCAACTCGGTTTGACAGTGAAAACTGCAGGAACTTCAAACCGGCACTAGGAAACAGACTGAGAAAGCAGAGAAAAAGTGTCTCCTGCATCCCGTTCCCTTGGTGCTAAATGAACGAACGTCTGCCCACTTGCTCAGTTCTGAGAGATAAGTGTGTGTGAAAGCCGTCCTTCACATAGCTTGTTGGGAACACAAAGTTTCTTTTCAGTTGCAAATTCCATTCCATACATATATATGGGGAGGTACTAGCTCCAACTCGGTTTGACAGTGAAAACTGCAGGAACTTCAAACCGGCACTAGGAAACAGACTGAGAAAGCAGAGAAAAAGTGTCTCCTGCAACCCGTTACCTTGGTGCTAGATGAACGAACGTCTCTCCACTTGCTCAGTTCTGAGAGATAAGTGTGTGTGAAAGCCGTCTTTCACCTAGCTTGTTGGGAACACAAAGTTTCTTTTCAGTTGCAAACTCCATTCCATACATATATATGGGGAGGTACTAGGTCCAACTCGGTTTCACAGTGAAAACTGCAGGAACTTCAAACCGGCACTAGGAAACAGACTGAGAAAGCAGAGAAATAGTGTCTCCTGCAACCCGTTCCCTTGGTGCTAGATGAACGAACGTCTCTCCATTTGCTCAGTTCTGAGAGATAAGTGTGTGTGAAAGCCGTCCTTCACCTAGTTTGTTGGGAACACAAAGTTTCTTTTCAGTTGCAAAATCCATTGCATACATATATATGGGTAGGTACAAGCTCCAACGCTGTTTGACAGTGAAAACTGCAGGAACTTCAAACCGGCACTAGGAAACAGACGGAGGAAGCAGAGAAAAAGTGTCTCCTGCAACCCGTTCCCTTGGTGCTAGATGAACGAACGTCTCTCCACTTGCTCAGTTCTGAGAGATAAGTGTGTGTGAAAGCCGTCCTTCACCTAGCTTGTTGGGAACACAAATTTTCTTTTCAGTTGCAAACTCCATTCCATACATATATATGGGGACGTACTAGCTCCAACTCGGTTTGACAGTGAAAACTGCAGGAACTTCAAACCGGCACTAGGAAACAGACTGAGAAAGCAGAGAAAAAGTGTCTCCTGCAACCCGTTCCCTTGGTGCTAAATGAACGAACGTCTGCCCACTTGCTCAGTTCTGAGAGATAAGTGTGTGTGAAAGCCGTCCTTCACATAGCTTGTTGGGAACACAAAGTTTCTTTTCAGTTGCAAACTCCATTCCATACATATATATGGGGAGGTACTAGCTCCAACTCGGTTTGACAGTGAAAACTGCAGGAACTTCAAACCGGCACTAGGAAACAGACTGAGAAAGCAGAGAAAAAGTGTCTCCTGCAACCCGTTCCATTGGTGCTAGATGGACGAACGTCTCTCCACTTGCTGACTCCTGAGAGATAAGTGTGTGTGAAAGCCGTCCTTCAACTAGCTTGTTGGGAACACAAAGTTTCTTTGCAGTTGCAAACTCCATTCCATACATATATATGGGGAGGTACAATTTCCAAATCTGTTTGACAGTTAAAACTGCAGGAACTTGAAACCGACACTAGGAAACAGACTGAGAAAGCAGAGAAATAGTGTCTCCTGCAACCCGTTCCCTTGGTGCTAGATGAACGAACGTCTCTCCACTTGCTCAGTTCTGAGAGATAAGTGTGTGTGAAAGCCGTCGTTCACCTAGCTGGTTGGGAACACAAAGTTTCTTTTCAGTTGCAAACTCCATTCCATACATATATATGGGGAGGTACAACTCCAACTCGGTTTCACAGTGAAAACTGCAGGAACTTCAAACCGGCACTAGGAAACAGACTGAGAAAGCAGAGAAAAAGTGTCTCCTGCAACCCGTTCCCTTGGTGCTAAATGAACGAACGTCTGCCCACTTGCTCAGTTCTGAGAGATAAGTGTGTGTGAAAGCCGTCCTTCACATAGCTTGTTGGGAACACAAAGTTTCTTTTCAGTTGCAAACTCCATTCCATACATATATATGGGGAGGTACTAGCTCCAACTCGGTTTGACAGTGAAAACTGCAGGAACTTCAAACCGGCACTAGGAAACAGACTGAGAAAGCAGAGAAAAAGTGTCTCCTGCAACCCGTTACCTTGGTGCTAGATGAACGAACGTCTCTCCACTTGCTCAGTTCTGAGAGATAAGTGTGTGTGAAAGCCGTCCTTCACCTAGCTTGTTGGGAACACAAAGTTTCTTTTCAGTTGCAAACTCCATTCCATACATATATATGGGGAGGTACTAGCTCCAACTCGGTTTCACAGTGAAAACTGCAGGAACTTCAAACCGGCACTAGGAAACAGACTGAGAAAGCAGAGACATAGTGTCTCCTGCAACCCGTTCCCTTGGTGCTAGATGAACGAACGTCTCTCCATTTGCTCAGTTCTGAGAGATAAGTGTGTGTGAAAGCCGTCCTTCACCTAGTTTGTTGGGAACACAAAGTTTCTTTTCAGTTGCAAAATCCATTGCATACATATATATGGGTAGGTACAAGCTCCAACGCGGTTTGACAGTGAAAACTGCAGGAACTTCAAACCGGCACTAGGAAACAGACGGAGGAAGCAGAGAAAAAGTGTCTCCTGCAAACCGTTCCATTGGTGCTAGATGGACGAACGTCTCTCCACTTGCTGACTCCTGAGAGATAAGTGTGTGTGAAAGCCGTCCTTCAACTAGCTTGTTGGGAACACAAAGTTTCTTTGCAGTTGCAAACTCCATTCCATACATATATATGGGGAGGTACAATTTCCAAATCTGTTTGACAGTTAAAACTGCAGGAACTTGAAACCGACACTAGGAAACAGACTGAGAAAGCAGAGAAAAAGTGTCTCCTGCAACCCGTTCCCTTGGTGCTAGATGAACGAACGTCTCTCCACTTGCTCAGTTCTGAGAGATAAGTGTGTGTGAAAGCCGTACTTCACCTAGCTTGTTGGGAACACAAAGTTTCTTTTCAGTTGCAAACTCCATTCCATACATATATATGGGGAGGTACTAGCTCCAACTCGGTTTGACAGAGAAAACTGCAGGAAATTCAAACCGGCACTAGGAAACAGACTGAGAAAGCAGAGAAAAAGTGTCTATTGCAACCCGTTCCCTTGGTCCTAGATGAAAGAACGTCTCTCCACTTGCTCAGTTCTGAGAGATAAGTGTGTGTGAAAGCCGTCCTTCACCTAGCTTGTTGGGAACACAAAGTTCCTTTTCAGTTGCAAACTCCATTCCATACATATATATGGGGAGGTAGAAGCTCCAACTCGGTTTTACAGTGAAAACTGCAGGAACTTCAAACCGGCACTAAGAAAAAGACTGAGAAAGCAGAGAAAAAGTGTCTCCTGCAACCCGTTCCCTTGGTGCTAGATGAACGAACGTCTCTCCACTTGCTCAGTTCTGAGAGATAAGTGTGTGTGAAAGCCGTCCTTCACCTAGCTTGTTGGGAACACAAAGTTTCTTTTCAGTTGCAAACTCCATTCCATACATATATATGGGGAGGTACTAGCTCCAACTCGGTTTGACAGAGAAAACTGCAGGAAATTCAAACCGGCACTAGGAAACAGACTGAGAAAGCAGAGAAAAAGTGTCTATTGCAACCCGTTCCCTTGGTGCTAGATGAACGAACGTCTCTCCACTTGCTCAGTTCTGAGAGATAAGTGTGTGTGAAAGCCGTCCTTCACCTAGCTTGTTGGGAACACAAAGTTTCTTTTCAGTTGCAAACTCCATTCCATACATATATATGGGGAGGTAGAAGCTCCAACTCGGTTTTACAGTGAAAACTGCAGGAACTTCAAACCGGCACTAGGAAACAGACTGAGAGAGCAGAGAAAAAGTGTCTCCTGCAACCCGTTCCATTGGTGCTAGATGGACGAACGTCTCTCCACTTGCTGAATTCTGAGAGATAAGTGTGTGTGAAAGCTGTCCTTCAACTAGCTTGTTGGGAACACAAAGTTTCTTTTCAGTTGCAAACTCCATTCCATACATATATATGGGGATGTACTAGCTCCAACTCGGTTTTACAGTGAAAACTGCAGGAACTTCAAACTGGCACTAGGAAACAGACTGAGAAAGCAGAGAAAATGTGTCTCCTGCAACCCGTTCCCTTGGTGTTAGATGAACGAACGTCTCTCCACATGCTCAGTTCTGAGAGATATGTGTGTGTGAAAGCCGTCCTTCACCTAGGTTGTTGGCTACACAAAGTTTCTTTTCAGTTGCAAACTCCATTCCATACATATATATGGGGAGGTAGAAGCTCCAACGCTGTTTGACAGTGAAAACTGCAGGAAATTCAAACCGGCACTAGGAAACAGACTGAGAAAGCTGAGAAAAAGTGTCTATTGCAATCCGTTCCCTTGGTGCTAGATGAACGAACGTCTCTCCACTTGCTCAGTTCTGAGAGATAAGTGTGTGTGAAAGCCGTCCTTCACCTAGCTTGTTGGGAACACAAATTTTCTTTTCAGTTGCAAACTCCATTCCATACATATATATGGGGACGTACTAGCTCCAACTCGGTTTGACAGTGAAAACTGCAGGAACTTCAAACCGGCACTAGGAAACAGACTGAGAAAGCAGAGAAAAAGTCTCTCCTGCAACCCGTTCCCTTGGTGCTAGATGAACGAAAGTCTGTCCACTTGCTCAGTTCTGACAGATAAGTGTGTGTGAAAGCCGTCCTTCAAATAGCTTGTTGGGAACACAAAGTTTCTTTTCAGTTGCAAACTCCATTCCATACATATATATGGGGAGGTACTAGCTCCAACTCGGTTTGACAGTGAAAACTGCAGGAACTTCAAACCGGCACTAGGAAACAGACTGAGAAAGCAGAGAAATAGTGTCTCCTGCAACCCGTTCCCTTTGTGCTAGATGAACGAACGTCTCTCCACTTGCTCGGTTCTGAGAGATAAGTGTGTGTGAATGCCGTCATTCACCTAGCTTGTTGGGAACACAAAGTTTCTTTTCAGTTGCAAACTCCATTCCTTACATATATATGGGGAGGTACTAGCTCCAACTCGGTTTGACAGTGAAAACTGCAGGAAATTCAAACCGGCACTAGGAAACAGACTGAGAGAGCAGAGAAAAGTGTCTCCTGCAACCCTTTCCCTTGGTGCTAGATGAACGAACGTCTCTCCACTTGCTCATTTCTGAGAGATAAGTGTGTGTGAAAGCCGTCCTTCACCTAGCTTGTTGGGAACACAAAGTTTCTTTTCAGTTGCAAACTCCATTCCATACATATATATGGGGAGGTACTAGCTCCAACTCGGTTTGAAAGTGAAAACTTCAGGAAATTCAAACCGGCACTAGGAAACAGACTGAGAATGCAGAGAAAAAGTGTCTCCTGCAACCCTTTCCCTTGGTGCTAGATGAACGAACTTCTCTCCACTTGCTCAGTTCTGAGAGATAAGTGTGTGTGAAAGCCGTCCTTCACCTAGCTTGTTGGGAACACAAAGTTTCTTTTCAGTTGCAAACTCCATTCCATACATATATATGGGGAGGTACTAGCTGCAACTCGGTTTGAAAGTGAAAACTGCAGGAAATTCAAACCGGCACTAGGAAACAGACAGAGAAAGCAGAGAAAAAGTGTCTCTTGCAACCCGTTCCCTTGGTGCTAGATGAACGAACGTCTCTCCACTTGCTCAGTTCTGAGAGATAAGTGTGTGTGAAAGCCGTCCTTCACCTAGCTTGTTGGGAACACAAAGTTTCTTTTCAGTTGCAAACTCCATTCCATACATATATATGGGGAGGTAGACTCTGCAACTCGGGTTTACAGTGAAAACTGCAGGAACATCAAACCGGCACTAAGAAACAGACTGAGAAAGCAGAGAAAAATTGTCTCCTGCAACCCGTTCCCTTGGTGCTAGATGAACGAAAGTCTCTCCACTTGCTCAGTTCTGAGAGATAAGTGTGTGTGAAAGCCGTCCTTCACCTAGCTTGTTGGGAACACAAAGTTTCTTTTCAGTTGCAAACTCCATTCCATACATATATATGGGGAGGTAGAAGCTCCAACTCGGTTTTACAGTGAAAACTGCAGGAACTTCAAACCGGCACTAGGAAACAGACTGAGAAAGCAGAGAAAAAGTCTCTCCTGCAACCCGTTCCCTTGGTGCTAGATGGACGAACGTCTCTCCACTTGCTGACTTCTGAGAGATAAGTGTGTGTGAAAGCCGTCCTTCAACTAGCTTGTTGGGAACACAAAGTTTCTTTGCAGTTGCAAACTCCATTCCATACATATATATGGGGAGGTACTAGCTCCAACTCGGTTTTACAGTGAAAACTGCAGGAACTTCAAACCGGCACTAGGAAACAGACTGAGAAAGCAGAGAAAAAGTGTCTCCTGCAACCCGTTCCCTTGGTGCTAGATGAACGAACGTCTCTCCACATGCTCAGTTCTGAGAGATATGTGTGTATGAAAGCCGTCCTTCACCTAGCTTGTTGGGAACACAAAGTTTCTTTTCAGTTTCAAACTCCATTCCATACATATATATGGGGAGGTAGAAGCTCCAACTCTGTTTGACAGTGAAAACTGCAGGAACTTCAAACCGGCACTAGGAAACAGACTGAGAAAGCAGAGAAAAAGTGTCTCCTGCAACCCTTTCCCTTGGTGCTAGATGAACGAACGTCTCTCCACTTGCTCAGTTCTGAGAGATAAGTGTGTGTGAAAGCCGTCCTTCACCTAACTTGTTGGGAACACAAATTTTCTTTTCAGTTGCAAACTCCGATCCATACATATATATGGGGACGTACTAGCTCCAACTCGGTTTGACAGTGAAAACTGCAGGAACTTCAAACCGGCACTAGGAAACAGACTGAGAAAGCAGAGAAAAAGTGTCTCCTGCAACCCGTTCCCTTGGTGCTAAATGAACGAACGTCTGTCCACTTGCTCAGTTCTGAGAGATAAGTGTGTGTGAAAGCCGTCCTTCACATAGCTTGTTGGGAACACAAAGTTTCTTTTCAGTTGCAAACTCCATTCCATACATATATATGGGGATGTACTAGCTCCAACTCGGTTTGACAGTGAAAACTGCAGGAACTTCAAACTGGCACTAGGAAACAGACTGAGAAAGCAGAGAAAATGTTTCTCCTGCAACCCGTTCCCTTGGTGTTAGATGAACGAACGTCTCTCCACATGCTCAGTTCTGAGAGATATGTGTGTGTGAAAGCCGTCCTTCACCTAGGATGTTGGGAACACAAAGTTTCTTTTCAGTTGCAAACTCCATTCCATACATATATATGGGGAGGTAGAAGCTCCAACTCGGTTTTACAGTGAAAACTGCAGGAAATTCAAACCGGCACTAGGAAACAGACTGAGAAAGCTGAGAAAAAGTGTCTATTGCAATGCGTTCCCTTGGTGCTAGATGAACGAACGTCTCTCCACTTGCTCAGTTCTGAGAGATAAGTGTGTGTGAAAGCCGTCATTCACCTAGCTTGTTGGGAACACAAAGTTTCTTTTCAGTTGCAAACTCCATTCCTTACATATATATGGGGAGGTACTAGCTCCAACTCGGTTTGACAGTGAAAACTGCAGGAAATTCAAACCGGCACTAGGAAACAGACTGAGAGAGCAGAGAAAAGTGTCTCCTGCAACCCTTTCCCTTGGTGCTAGATGAACGAACGTCTCTCCACTTGCTCATTTCTGAGAGATAAGTGTGTGTGAAAGCCGTCCTTCACCTAGCTTGTTGGGAACACAAAGTTTCTTTTCAGTTGCAAACTCCATTCCATACATATATATGGGGAGGTACTAGCTCCAACTCGGTTTGAAAGTGAAAACTTCAGGAAATTCAAACCGGCACTAGGAAACAGACTGAGAATGCAGAGAAAAAGTGTCTCCTGCAACCCTTTCCCTTGGTGCTAGATGAACGAACGTCTCTCCACTTGCTCAGTTCTGAGAGATAAGTGTGTGTGAAAGCCGTCCTTCACCTAGCTTGTTGGGAACACAAAGTTTCTTTTCAGTTGCAAACTCCATTCCATACATATATATGGGGAGGTACTAGCTGCAACTCGGTTTGAAAGTGAAAACTGCAGGAAATTCAAACCGGCACTAGGAAACAGACAGAGAAAGCAGAGAAAAAGTGTCTCTTGCAACCCGTTCCCTTGGTGCTAGATGAACGAACGTCTCTCCACTTGCTCAGTTCTGAGAGATAAGTGTGTGTGAAAGCCGTCCTTCACCTAGCTTGTTGGGAACACAAAGTTTCTTTTCAGTTGCAAACTCCATTCCATACATATATATGGGGAGGTAGACTCTGCAACTCGGGTTTACAGTGAAAACTGCAGGAACTTCAAACCGGCACTAAGAAACAGACTGAGAAAGCAGAGAAAAATTGTCTCCTGCAACCCGTTCCCTTGGTGCTAGATGAACGAAAGTCTCTCCACTTGCTCAGTTCTGAGAGATAAGTGTGTGTGAAAGCCGTCCTTCACCTAGCTTGTTGGGAACACAAAGTTTCTTTTCAGTTGCAAACTCCATTCCATACATATATATGGGGAGGTAGAAGCTCCAACTCGGTTTTACAGTGAAAACTGCAGGAACTTCAAACCGGCACTAGGAAACAGACTGAGAAAGCAGAGAAAAATTGTCTCCTGCAACCCGTTCCCTTGGTGCTAGATGGACGAACGTCTCTCCACTTGCTGACTTCTGAGAGATAAGTGTGTGTGAAAGCCGTCCTTCAACTAGCTTGTTGGGAACACAAAGTTTCTTTGCAGTTGCAAACTCCATTCCATACATATATATGGGGAGGTACTAGCTCCAACTCGGTTTTACAGTGAAAACTGCAGGAACTTCAAACCGGCACTAGGAAACAGACTGAGAAAGCAGAGAAAAAGTGTCTCCTGCAACCCGTTCCCTTGGTGCTAGATGAACGAACGTCTCTCCACTTGCTCAGTTCTGAGAGATAAGTGTGTGTGAAAGCCGTCCTTCACCTAGCTTGTTGGGAACACAAAGTTTCTTTTCAGTTGCAAACTCCATTCCATACATATATATGGGGAGGTAGAAGCTCCAACTCGGTTTTACAGTGAAAACTGCAGGAACTTCAAACCGGCACTAGGAAACAGACTGAGAAAGCAGGGACAAAGTGTCTCCTGCAACCCGTTCCCTTGGTGCTAGATGGACGAACGTCTCTCCACTTGCTGACTTCTGAGAGATAAGTGTGTGTGAAAGCCGTCCTTCAACTAGCTTGTTGGGAACACAAAGTTTCTTTTCAGTTTCAAACTCCATTCCATACATATATATGGGGAGGTAGAAGCTCCAACTCTGTTTGACAGTGAAAACTGCAGGAACTTCAAACCGGCACTAGGAAACAGACTGAGAAAGCAGAGAAAAAGTGTCTCCTGCAACCCTTTCCCTTGGTGCTAGATGAACGAACGTCTCTCCACTTGCTCAGTACTGAGAGATAAGTGTGTGTGAAAGCCGTCCTTCACCTAACTTGTTGGGAACACAAATTTTCTTTTCAGTTGCAAACTCCAATCCATACATATATATGGGGACGTACTAGCTCCAACTCGGTTTGACAGTGAAAACTGCAGGAACTTCAAACCGGCACTAGGAAACAGACTGAGAAAGCAGAGAAAAAGTGTCTCCTGCAACCCGTTCCCTTGGTGCTAAATGAACGAACGTCTGTCCACTTGCTCAGTTCTGAGAGATAAGTGTGTGTGAAAGCCGTCCTTCACATAGCTTGTTGGGAACACAAAGTTTCTTTTCAGTTGCAAACTCCATTCCATACATATATATGGGGAGGTACTAGCTCCAACTCGGTTTGACAGTGAAAACTGCAGGAACTTCAAACCGGCACTAGGAAACAGACTGAGATAGCAGAGAAAAAGTGTCTCCTGCAACCCGTTCCCTTGGTGCTAGATGAACGAACGTCTCTCCACTTGCTCAGTTCTGAGAGATAAATGTGTGTGAAAGCCGTCCTTCACCTAGCTTGTTGGGAACACAAAGTTTCTTTTCAGTTGCAAACTCCATTCCATACATATATAAGGGGAGGTACTAGCTCCAACTCGGTTTGAAAGTCAAAACAGCAGGAACTTAAAACCGGCACTAGGAAACAGAATGAGAAAGCAGAAAAAAAGTGTCTCCTGCAACCCGTTCCATTGGTGCTAGATGAACGAACGTCTCTCCACTTGCTCAGTTCTGAGAGATAAGTGTGTGTGAAAGCCGTCCTTCACCTAGCTTGTAGGGAACACAAAGTTTCTTTTCAGTTGCAAACTCCATTTCATACGTATATATGGGGAGGTACTAGCTCCAACTCGTTTTGACAGGGAAAACTGCAGGAACTTCAAACCGGCACTAGGAAACAGACTGAGAAAGCAGAGAAATAGTGTCTCCTGCAACCCGTTCCCTTGGTGCTAGATGAACGAACGTCTCTCCACTTGCTCATTTCTGAGAGATAAGTGTGTGTGAAAGCCGTCCTTCACCTAGCTTGTAGGGAACACAAAGTTTCTTTTCAGTTGCAATCTCCATTGCATACATATATATGGGGAGGTAGAAGCTCCAACTCTGTTTGACAGTGAAAACTGCAGGAACTTCAAACCGGCACTAGGAAACAGACTGAGAAAGCAGAGAAAATGTGTCTCCTGCAACCCTTTCCCTTGGTGCTAGATGAACGAACGTCTCTCCACTTGCTCAGTTCTGAGAGATAAGTGTGTGTGAAAGCCGTCCCTCACATAGTTTGTTGGGAACACAAAGTTTATTTTCAGTTGCAAACTCCATTCCATACATATATATGGGGAGGTACTAGCTCCAACTCGGTTTGACAGTGAAAACTGCAGGAACTTCAAACCGGCACTAGGAAACAGACTGAGAAAGCAGAGACAAAGTGTCTCCTGCAACCCGTTCCCTTGGTGCTAGATGAACGAACGTCTCTCCACTTGCTCAGTTCTGAGAGATAAGTGTGTGTGAAAGCCGTCCTTCACCTAGCTTGTTGGGAACACAAAGTTTCTTTTCAGTTGCAAACTCCATTCCATACATATATATGGGGAGGTAGAAGCTCTAACTCGGTTTGACAGTGAAAACTGCAGGAACTTCAAACCGGCACTAGGAAACAGACTGAGAAAGCAGAGAAAAAGTGTCTCCTGCAACCCGTTCCCTTGGTGCTAGATGAACGAACGTCTCTCCATTTGCTCAGTTCTGAGAGATAAGTGTGTGTGAAAGCCGTCCTTCAACTAACTTGTTGGGAACACAAAGTTTCTTTTCAGTTGCAAACTCCATTGCATACATATATATGGGTAGGTACAAGCTCCAACTCGGTTTTACAGTGAAAACTGCAGGAACTTCAAACCGGCACTAGGAAACAGACTGAGAAACAGAGAAAAAGTGTCTCCTGCAACCCGTTCCCTTGGTTCTAGATGAACGAACGTCTCTCCACTTGCTCAGTTCTGAGAGATAAATGTGTGTGAAAGCCGTCCTTCACCTAGCTTGTTGGGAACACAAAGTTTCTTTTCAGTTGCAAACTCCATTCCATACATATATAAGGGGAGGTACTAGCTCCAACTCGGTTTGAAAGTCAAAACAGCAGGAACTTAAAACCGGCACTAGGAAACAGAATGAGAAAGCAGAAAAAAAGTGTCTCCTGCAAACCGTTCCATTGGTGCTAGATGAACGAACGTCTCTCCACTTGCTCAGTTCTGAGAGATAAGTGTGTGTGAAAGCCGTCCTTCACCTAGCTTGTTGGGAACACAAAGTTTCTTTTCAGTTGCAAACTCCATTCCATACATATATATGGGGAGGTAGAAGCTCCAACTCGGTTTTACAGTGAAAACTGCAGGAACTTCAAACCGGCACTAGGAAACAGACTGAGAAAGCAGAGAAAAATTGTCTCCTGCAACCCGTTCCCTTGGTGCTAGATGGACGAACGTCTCTCCACTTGCTGACTTCTGAGAGATAAGTGTGTGTGAAAGCCGTCCTTCAACTAGCTTGTTGGGAACACAAAGTTTCTTTGCAGTTGCAAACTCCATTCCATACATATATATGGGGAGGTACTAGCTCCAACTCGGTTTTACAGTGAAAACTGCAGGAACTTCAAACCGGCACTAGGAAACAGACTGAGAAAGCAGAGAAAAAGTGTCTCCTGCAACCCGTTCCCTTGGTGCTAGATGAACGAACGTCTCTCCACATGCTCAGTTCTGAGAGATATGTGTGTATGAAAGCCGTCCTTCACCTAGCTTGTTGGAAACACAAAGTTTCTTTTCAGTTTCAAACTCCATTCCATACATATATATGGGGAGGTAGAAGCTCCAACTCTGTTTGACAGTGAAAACTGCAGGAACTTCAAACCGGCACTAGGAAACAGACTGAGAAAGCAGAGAAAAAGTGTCTCCTGCAACCCTTTCCCTTGGTGCTAGATGAACGAACGTCTCTCCACTTGCTCAGTTCTGAGAGATAAGTGTGTGTGAAAGCCGTCCTTCACCTAACTTGTTGGGAACACAAATTTTCTTTTCAGTTGCAAACTCCAATCCATACATATATATGGGGACGTACTAGCTCCAACTCTGTTTGACAGTGAAAACTGCAGGAACTTCAAACCGGCACTAGGAAACAGACTGAGAAAGCAGAGAAAAAGTGTCTCCTGCAACCCGTTCCCTTGGTGCTAAATGAACGAACGTCTGTCCACTTGCTCAGTTCTGAGAGATAAGTGTGTGTGAAAGCCGTCCTTCACATAGCTTGTTGGGAACACAAAGTTTCTTTTCAGTTGCAAACTCCATTCCATACATATATATGGGGAGGTACTAGCTCCAACTCGGTTTGACAGTGAAAACTGCAGGAACTTCAAACCGGCACTAGGAAACAGACTGAGATAGCAGAGAAAAAGTGTCTCCTGCAACCCGTTCCCTTGGTGCTAGATGAACGATCGTCTCTCCACTTGCTCAGTTCTGAGAGATAAATGTGTGTGAAAGCCGTCCTTCACCTAGCTTGTTGGGAACACAAAGTTTCTTTTCAGTTGCAAACTCCATTCCATACATATATAAGGGGAGGTACTAGCTCCAACTCGGTTTGAAAGTCAAAACAGCAGGAACTTAAAACCGGCACTAGGAAACAGAATGAGAAAGCAGAAAAAAAGTGTCTCCTGCAACCCGTTCCATTGGTGCTAGATGAACGAACGTCTCTCCACTTGCTCAGTTCTGAGAGATAAGTGTGTGTGAAAGCCGTCCTTCACATAGCTTGTAGGGAACACAAAGTTTCTTTTCAGTTGCAAACTCCATTTCATACGTATATATGGGGAGGTACTAGCTCCAACTCGTTTTGACAGGGAAAACTGCAGGAACTTCAAACCGGCACTAGGAAACAGACTGAGAAAGCAGAGAAATAGTGTCTCCTGCAACCCGTTCCCTTGGTGCTAGATGAACGAACGTCTCTCCACTTGCTCATTTCTGAGAGATAAGTGTGTGTGAAAGCCGTCCTTCACCTAGCTTGTAGGGAACACAAAGTTTCTTTTCAGTTGCAATCTCCATTGCATACATATATATGGGGAGGTAGAAGCTCCAACTCTGTTTGACAGTGAAAACTGCAGGAACTTCAAACCGGCACTAGGAAACAGACTGAGAAAGCAGAGAAAATGTGTCTCCTGCAACCCTTTCCCTTGGTGCTAGATGAACGAACGTCTCTCCACTTGCTCAGTTCTGAGAGATAAGTGTGTGTGAAAGCCGTCCTTCACCTAGCTTGTTGGGAACACAAATTTTCTTTTCAGTTGCAAACTCCATTCCATACATATATATGGGGACGTACTAGCTCCAACTCGGTTTGACAGTGAAAACTGCAGGAACTTCAAACCGGCACTAGGAAACAGACTGAGAAAGCAGAGAAAAAGTGTCTCCTGCAACCCGTTCCCTTGGTGCTAAATGAACGAACGTCTGTCCACTTGCTCAGTTCTGAGAGATAAGTGTGTGTGAAAGCCGTCCCTCACATAGTTTGTTGGGAACACAAAGTTTATTTTCAGTTGCAAACTCCATTCCATACATATATATGGGGAGGTACTAGCTCCAACTCGGTTTGACAGTGAAAACTGCAGGAACTTCAAACCGGCACTAGGAAACAGACTGAGAAAGCAGAGACAAAGTGTCTCCTGCAACCCGTTCCCTTGGTGCTAGATGAACGAACTTCTCTCCACTTGCTCAGTTCTGAGAGATAAGTGTGTGTGAAAGCCGTCCTTCACCTAGCTTGTTGGGAACACAAAGTTTCTTTTCAGTTGCAAACTCCATTCCATACATATATATGGGGAGGTAGAAGCTCTAACTCGGTTTGACAGTGAAAACTGCAGGAACTTCAAACCGGCACTAGGAAACAGACTGAGAAAGCAGAGAAAAAGTGTCTCCTGCAACCCGTTCCCTTGGTGCTAGATGAACGAACGTCTCTCCATTTGCTCAGTTCTGAGAGATAAGTGTGTGTGAAAGCCGTCCTTCAACTAACTTGTTGGGAACACAAAGTTTCTTTTCAGTTGCAAACTCCATTGCATACATATATATGGGTAGGTACAAGCTCCAACTCGGTTTTACAGTGAAAACTGCAGGAACTTCAAACCGGCACTAGGAAACAGACTGAGGAAACAGAGAAAAAGTGTCTCCTGCAACCCGTTCCCTTGGTTCTAGATGAACGAACGTCTCTCCACTTGCTCAGTTCTGAGAGATAAATGTGTGTGAAAGCCGTCCTTCACCTAGCTTGTTGGGAACACAAAGTTTCTTTTCAGTTGCAAACTCCATTCCATACATATATAAGGGGAGGTACTAGCTCCAACTCGGTTTGAAAGTCAAAACAGCAGGAACTTAAAACCGGCACTAGGAAACAGAATGAGAAAGCAGAAAAAAAGTGTCTCCTGCAACCCGTTCCATTGGTGCTAGATGAACGAACGTCTCTCCACTTGCTCAGTTCTGAGAGATAAGTGTGTGTGAAAGCCGTCCTTCACCTAGCTTGTTGGGAACACAAAGTTTCTTTTCAGTTGCAAACTCCATTCCATACGTATATATGGGGAGGTACTAGCTCCAACTCGGTTTGACAGGGAAAACTGCAGGAACTTCAAACCGGCACTAGGAAACAGACTGAGAAAGCAGAGAAATAGTGTCTCCTGCAACCCGTTCCCTTGGTGCTAGATGAACGAACGTCTCTCCACTTGCTCATTTCTGAGAGATAAGTGTGTGTGAAAGCCGTCCTTCACCTAGCTTGTTGGGAAAACAAAGTTTCTTTTCAGTTGCAAACTCCATTGCATACATATATATGGGGAGGTAGAAGCTCCAACTCTTTTTGACAGTGAAAACTGCAGGAACTTCAAACCGGCACTAGGAAACAGACTGAGAAAGCAGAGAAAAAGTGTCTCCTGCAACCCTTTCCCTTGGTGCTAGATGAACGAACGTCTCTCCACTTGCTCAGTTCTGAGAGATAAGTGTGTGTGAAAGCCGTCCTTCACCTAGCTTGTTGGGAACACAAATTTTCTTTTCAGTTGCAAACTCCATTCCATACATATATATGGGGACGTACTAGCTCCAACTCGGTTTGACAGTGAAAACTGCAGGAACTTCAAACCGGCACTAGGAAACAGACTGAGAAAGCAGAGAAAAAGTGTCTCCTGCAACCCGTTCCCTTGGTGCTAAATGAACGAACGTCTGTCCACTTGCTCAGTTCTGAGAGATAAGTGTGTGTGAAAGCCGTCCCTCACATCGTTTGTTGGGAACACAAAGTTTATTTTCAGTTGCAAACTCCATTCCATACATATATATGGGGAGGTACTAGCTCCAACTCGGTTTGACAGTGAAAACTGCAGGAACTTCAAACCGGCACTAGGAAACAGACTGAGAAAGCAGAGAAAAAGTGTCTCATGCAACCCGTTCCCTTGGTGCTAGATGAACGAATGTCTCTCTACTTGCTCAGTTCTGAGGGATAAGTGTGTGTGAAAGCCGTCCTTCACCTAGCTTGTTGGGAACACAAATTTTCTTTTCAGTTGCAAACTCCATTCCATACATATATATGGGGACGTACTAGCTCCAACTCGGTTTGACAGTGAAAACTGCAGGAACTTCAAACCGGCACTAGGAAACAGACTGAGAGAGCAGAGAAAAAGTGTCTCCTGCAACCCGTTCCCTTGGTGCTAAATGAACGAACGTCTGTCCACTTGCTCAGTTCTGAGAGATAAGTGTGTGTGAAAGCCGTCCCTCACATAGTTTGTTGCGAACACAAAGTTTCTTTTCAGTTGCAAACTCCATTCCATACATATATATGGGGAGGTAGAAGCTCTAACTCGGTTTGACAGTGAAAACTGCAGGAACTTCAAACCGGCACTAGGAAACAGACTGAGAAAGCAGAGAAAAAGTGTCTCCTGCAACCCGTTCCCTTGGTGCTAGATGAACGAACGTCTCTCCATTTGCTCAGTTCTGAGAGATAAGTGTGTGTGAAAGCCGTCCTTCACCTAGCTTGTTGGGAACACAAATTTTCTTTTCAGTTGCAAACTCCATTCCATACATATATATGGGGACGTACTAGCTCCAACTCGGTTTGACAGTGAAAACTGCAGGAACTTCAAACCGGCACTAGGAAACAGACTGAGAAAGCAGAGAAAAAGTGTCTCCTGCAACCCGTTCCCTTGGTGCTAAATGAACGAACGTCTGTCCACTTGCTAAGTTCTGAGAGATAAGTGTGTGTGAAAGCCGTCCCTCACATAGTTTGTTGGGAACACAAAGTTTCTTTTCAGTTGCAAACTCCATTCCATACATATATATGGGGACGTACTAGCTCCAACTCGGTTTGACAGTGAAAACTGCAGGAACTTCAAACCGGCACTATGAAACAGACTGAGAAAGCAGAGAAAAAGTGTCTCCTGCAACCCGTTCCCTTGGTGCTAGATGAACGAACGTCTCTCCACTTGCTCAGTTCTGAGAGATAAGTGTGTGTGAAAGCCGTCCTTCACCTAGCTATTTGGGAACACAAAGTTTCTTTTCAGTTGCAAACTCCATTCCATACATATATATGGGGAGGTACTAGCTCCAACTCGGTTTGACAGTGAAAACTGCAGGAACTTCAAACCGGCACTAGGAAACAGACTGAGAAAGCAGAGACAAAGTGTCTCCTGAAACCCGTTCCCTTGGTGCTAGATGAACGAACGTCTCTCCTCTTGCTCAGTTCTGAGAGATAAGTGTGTGTGAAAGCCGTCCTTCACCTAGCTTGTTGGGAACACAAAGTTTCTTTTCAGTTGCAAACTCCATTCCATACATATATATGGGGAGGTACTAGCTCCAACTCGGTTTGACAGTGAAAACTGCAGGAACTTCAAACCGGCACTAGGAAACAGACTGAGAAAGCAGAGACAAAGTGTCTCCTGCAACCCGTTCCCTTGGTGCTAGATGAACGAACGTCTCTCCACTTGCTCAGTTCTGAGAGATAAGTGTGTGTGAAAGCCGTCCTTCACCTAGCTTGTAGGGAACACAAAGTTTCTTTTCAGTTGCACACTCCATTCCATACATATATATGGGGAGGTAGAAGCTCTAACTAGGTTTGACAGTGAAAACTGCAGGAACTTCAAACCGGCACTAGGAAACAGACTGAGAAAGCAGAGAAAAAGTGTCTCCTGCAACCCGTTCCCTTGGTGCTAGATGAACGAACGTCTCTCCATTTACTCAGTTCTGAGAGATAAGTGTGTGTGAAAGCCGTCCTTCAACTAGATTGTTGGGAACACAAAGTTTCTTTTCAGTTGCAAACTCCATTGCATACATATATATGGGTAGGTACAAGCTCCAACTCGGTTTAACAGTGAAAACTGCAGGAACTTCAAACCGGCACTAGGAAACAGACTGAGGAAACAGAGAAAAAGTGTCTCCTGCAACCCGTTCCCTTGGTGCTAGATGAACGAACGTCTCTCCACTTGCTCAGTTCTGAGAGATAAGTGTGTGTGAAAGCCGTCCTTCAGCTAGCTTGTTGGGAACACAAAGTTTCTTTTCAGTTGCCAACTCCATTCCATACATATATAAGGGGAGGTACTAGCTCCAACTCGGTTTGACAGTCAAAACAGCAGGAACTTAAAACCGGCACTAGGAAACAGAATGAGAAAGCAGAAAAAAAGTGTCTCCTGCTACCCGTTCCATTGGTGCTAGATGAACGAACGTCTCTCCACTTGCTCAGTTCTGAGAGATAAGTGTGTGTGAAAGCCGTCCTTCACCTAGCTTGTTGGGAACACAAAGTTTCTTTTCAGTTGCAAACTCCATTCCATACATATATATGGGGAGGTAGAAGCTCCAACTCGTTTTTACAGTGAAAACTGCAGGAACTTCAAACCGGCACTAAGAAACAGACTGAGAAAGCAGAGAAATAGTGTCTCCTGCAACCCGTTCCCTTGGTGCTAGATGAACGAACGTCTCTCCACTTGCTCAGTTCTGAGAGATAATTGTGTGTGAAAGCCGTACTTCACTTAGCTTGTTGGGAACACAAAGTTTCTTTTCAGTTGCAAACTACATTCCATACATATATATGGGGAGGTAGAAGCTCCAACTCGGTTTGACAGTGAAAACTGCAGGAACTTCAAACCGGCACTAGGAAACAGACTGAGAAAGCAGAGAAAAAGTGTCTCCTGCAACCCGTTCCTTTGGTGCTAGATGGACGAACGTCTCTCCACTTGCTGACTTCTGAGAGATAAGTGTGTGTGAAAGCCGTCCTTCACCTAGCTTGTTGGGAACACAAATTTTCTTTGCAGTTGCAAACTCCATTCCATACATATATATGGGGAGGTAGAAGCTCTAACTCGGTTTGACAGTGAAAACTGCAGGAACTTCAAACCGGCACTAGGAAACACACTGAGAAAGCAGAGAAAAAGTGTCTCCTGCAACCCGTTCCCTTGGCGCTAGATGAACGAACGTCTCTCCACTTGCTCAGTTCTGAGAGATAAGTGTGTGTGAAAGCCGTCCTTCACCTAGCTTGTTGGGAACACAAATTTTCTTTTCAGTTGCAAACTCCATTCCATACATATGTATGGGGAGGTACTAGCTCCAACTCGGTTTGACAGTGAAAACTGCAGGAACTTCAAACCGGCACTAGGAAACAGACTGAGAATTCAGAGACAAAGTGTCTCCTGCAACCCGTTCCCTTGGTGCTAGATGAACGAACGTCTCTCCACTTGCTCAGTTCTGAGAGATAAGTGTGTGTGAAAGCCGTCCTTCAACTAGCTTGTTGGGAACACAAAGTTTCTTTTCAGTTGCAAACTTCATTGCATACATATATATGGGTAGGTACAAGCTCCAACTCGGTTTTACAGTGAAAACTGCAGGAACTTCAAACCGGCACTAGGAAACAGACTGAGAGAGCAGAGAAAAAGTGTCTCCTGCAACCCGTTCCCTTGGTGCTAGATGAACGAACGTCTCTCCACTTGCTCAGTTCTGAGAGATAAGTGTGTGTGAAAGCCGTCCTTCACCTAGCTTGTTGGGAACACAAAGTTTCTTTTCAGTTGCAAACTCCATTCCATACATATATATGGGGAGGTACTAGCTCCAACTCAGTTTGACTGTCAAAACAGCAGGAACTTGAAACCGGCACTAGGAAACAGAATGAGAAAGCAGAGAAAAAGTGTCTCCTGCAACCCGTTCCCTTGGTGCTAGATGAACGAACGTCTCTCCACTTGCTCAGTTCTGAGAGATAAGTGTGTGTGAAAGCCGTCCTTCACCTAGCTTGTTGGGAACACAAAGTTTCTTTTCAGTTGCAAACAGCATTCCATACGTATATATGGGGAGGTACTAGCTCCAACTCGGTTTGACAGTGAAAACTGCAGGAACTTCAAACCGGCACTAGGAAACAGACTGAGAAAGCAGAGAAAAAGTGTCTCCTGCAACCCGTTCCCTTGGTGCTAGATGGACGAACGTCTCTCCACTTGCTGACTTCTGAGAGATAAGTGTGTGTGAAAGCCGTCCTTCAACTAGCTTGTTGGGAACACAAAGTTTCTTTGCAGTTGCAAACTCCAATCCATACATATATATGGGGAGGTACTAGCTCCAACTCGGTTTTACAGTGAAAACTGCAGGAACTTCAAACCGGCACTAGGAAACAGACTGAGAAAGCAGAGAAAAAGTGTCTCCTGCAACCCGTTATCTTGGTGCTAGATGAACGAACGTCTCTCCACATGCTCAGTTCTGAGAGATACGTGTGTGTGAAAGCCGTCCTTCACCTAGCTTGTTGGGAACACAAAGTTTCTTTTCAGTTGCAAACTCCATTCCATACATATATATGGGGAGGTACTAGCTCCAACTCGGTTTGACTGTCAAAACAGCAGGAACTTGAAACCGGCACTAGGAAACAGAATGAGAAAGCAGAGAAAAAGTGTCTCCTGCAACCCGTTCCCTTGGTGCTAGATGAACGAACGTCTCTCCACTTGCTCAGTTCTGAGAGATATGTGTGTGTGAAAGCCGTCCTTCACCTAGCTTGTTGGGAACACAAAGTTTCTTTTCAGTTGCAAACACCATTCCATACGTATATATGGGGAGGTACTAGCTCCAACTCGGTTTGACAGTGAAAACTGCAGGAACTTCAAACCGGCACTAGGAAACAGACTGAGAAAGCAGAGAAAAAGTGTCTCCTGCAACCCGTTCCCTTGGTGCTAGATGAACGAACGTCTCTCCACTTGCTCAGTTCTGAGAGATAAGTATGTGTGAAAGCCGTCCTTCACCTAGCTTGTTGGGAACACAAAGTTTCTTTTCAGTTGCAAACTCCATTCCATACATATATATGGGGAGGTACTAGCTCCAACTCGGTTTGACAGTGAAAACTGCAGGAACTTCAAACCGGCACTAGGAAACAGACTGAGAAAGCAGAGAAAAAGTGTCTCCTGCAACCCGTTCCCTTGGTGCTAGATGAACGAACGTCTCTCCACTTGCTCAGTTCTGAGAGATAAGTGTGTGTGAAAGCCGTACTTCACCTATCTTGTTGGGAACACAAAGTTTCTTTTCAGTAGCAAACACCATTCCATACATATATATGGGGAGGTACTAGCTCCAACTCGGTTTGACTGTCAAAACAGCAGGAACTTGAAACCGGCACTAGGAAACAGAATGAGAAAGCAGAGAAAAAGTGTCTCCTGCAACCCGTTCCCTTGGTGCTAGATGAACGAACGTCTCTCCACTTGCTCAGTTCTGAGAGATATGTGTGTGTGAAAGCCGTCCTTCACCTAGCTTGTTGGGAACACAAAGTTTCTTTTCAGTTGCAAACACCATTCCATACGTATATATGGGGAGGTACTAGCTCCAACTCGGTTTGACAGTGAAAACTGCAGGAACTTCAAACCGGCACTAGGAAACAGACTGAGAAAGCAGAGAAAAAGTGTCTCCTGCAACCCGTTCCCTTGGTGCTAGATGAACGAACGTCTCTCCACTTGCTCAGTTCTGAGAGATAAGTATGTGTGAAAGCCGTCCTTCACCTAGCTTCTTGGGAACACAAAGTTTCTTTTCAGTTGCAAACTCCATTCCATACATATATATGGGGAGGTACTAGCTCCAACTCGGTTTGACAGTGAAAACTGCAGGAACTTCAAACCGGCACTAGGAAACAGACTGAGAAAGCAGAGAAAAAGTGTCTCCTGCAACCCGTTCCCTTGGTGCTAGATGAACGAACGTCTCTCCACTTGCTCAGTTCTGAGAGATAAGTGTGTGTGAAAGCCGTACTTCACCTATCTTGTTGGGAACACAAAGTTTCTTTTCAGTAGCAAACACCATTCCATACATAAATATGGGGAGGTACTAACTCCAAATCGGTTTGACAGTGAAAACTGCAGGAACTTCAAACCGGCACTAGGAAACAGACTGAGAAAGCAGAGACAAAGTGTCTCCTGCAACCCGTTCCCTTGGTGCTAGATGAACGAACGTCTCTCCACTTGCTCAGTTCTGAGAGATAAGTGTGTGTGAAAGCCGTCCTTCACCTAGCTTGTAGGGAACACAAAGTTTCTTTTCAGTTGCACACTCCATTCCATACATATATATGGGGAGGTAGAAGCTCTAACTTGGTTTGACAGTGAAAACTGCAGGAACTTCAAACCGGCACTAGGAAACAGACTGAGAATGCAGAGAAAAAGTGTCTCCTGCAACCCGTTCCCTTGGTGCTAGATGAACGAACGTCTCTCCATTTACTCAGTTCTGAGAGATAAGTGTGTGTGAAAGCCGTCCTTCAACTAGCTTGTTGGGAACACAAAGTTTCTTTTCAGTTGCAAACTCCATTGCATACATATATATGGGTAGGTACAAGCTCCAACTCGGTTTTACAGTGAAAACTGCAGGAACTTCAAACCGGCACTAGGAAACAGACTGAGGAAACAGAGAAAAAGTGTCTCCTGCAACCCGTTCCCTTGGTTCTAGATGAACGAACGTCTCTCCACTTGCTCAGTTCTGAGAGATAAGTGTGTGTGAAAGCCGTCCTTCACCTAGCTTGTTGGGAACACAAAGTTTCTTTTCAGTTGCAAACTCCATTCCATACATATATAAGGGGAGGTACTAGCTCCAACTCGGTTTGACAGTCAAAACAGCAGGAACTTAAAACCGGCACTAGGAAACAGAATGAGAAAGCAGAAAAAAAGTGTCTCCTGCTACCCGTTCCATTGGTGCTAGATGAACGAACGTCTCTCCACTTGCTCAGTTCTGAGAGATAAGTGTGTGTGAAAGCCGTCCTTCACCTAGCTTGTTGGGAACACAAAGTTTCTTTTCAGTTGCAAACTCCATTCCATACATATATAAGGGGACGTACTAGCTCCAACTCGTTTTTACAGTGAAAACTGCAGGAACTTCAAACCGGCACTAAGAAACAGACTGAGAAAGCAGAGAAATAGTGTCTCCTGCAACCCGTTCCCTTGGTGCTAGATGAACGAACGTCTCTCCACTTACTCAGTTCTGAGAGATAATTGTGTGTGAAAGCCGTCCTTCACTTAGCTTGTTGGGAACACAAAGTTTCTTTTCAGTTGCAAACTACATTCCATACATATATATGGGGAGGTAGAAGCTCCAACTCGGTTTCACAGTGAAAACTGCAGGAACTTCAAACCGGCACTAGGAAACAGACTGAGAAAGCAGAGAAAAAGTGTCTCCTGCAACCCGTTCCTTTGGTGCTAGATGAACGAACGTCTCTCCACTTGCTGACTTCTGAGAGATAAGTGTGTGTGAAAGCCGTCCTTCAACTAGCTTGTTGGGAACACAAAGTTTCTTTTCAGTTGCAAACTCCATTCCATACATATATATGGGGAGGTACTAGCTCCAACTCGGTTTTACAGTGAAAACTGCAGGAACTTCAAACTGGCACTAGGAAACAGACTGAGAAAGCAGAGAAAAAGTGTCTCCTGCAACCCGTTCCCTTGGTGCTAGATGAACGAACGTCTCTCCACATGCTCAGTTCTGAGAGATATGTGTGTGTGAAAGCCGTCCTTCACCTAGCTTGTTGGGAACACAAAGTTACTTTTCAGTTTCAAACTCCATTCCATACATATATATGGGGAGGTAGAAGCTCCAACTCTGTTTGACAGTGAAAACTGCAGGAACTTCAAACCGGCACTAGGAAACAGACTGAGAAAGCAAAGAAAAAATGTCTCCTGCAACACTTTCCCTTGGTGCTAGATGAACGAACTTCTATCCACTTGCTCAGTTCTGAGAGATAAGTGTGTGTGAAAGCCGTCCTTCACCTAGCTTGTTGGGAACACAAATTTTCTTTTCAGTTGCAAACTCCATTCCATACATATATATGGGGAGGTAGAAGCTCTAACTCGGTTTGACAGTGAAAACTGCAGGAACTTCAAACCGGCACTAGGAAACACACTGAGAAAGCAGAGAAAAAGTATCTCCTGCAACCCGTTCCCTTGGCGCTAGATGAACGAACGTCTCTCCACTTGCTCAGTTCTGAGAGATAAGTGTGTGTGAAAGCCGTCCTTCACCTAGCTTGTTGGGAACACAAATTTTCTTTTCAGTTGCAAACTCCATTCCATACATATATATGGGGAGGTACTAGCTCCAACTCGGTTTGACAGTGAAAACTGCAGGAACTTGAAACCGGCACTAGGAAACAGACTGAGAATTCAGAGACAAAGTGTCTCCTGCAACCCGTTCCCTTGGTGCTAGATGAACGAACGTCTCTCCACTTGCTCAGTTCTGAGAGATAAGTGTGTGTGAAAGCCGTCCTTCAACTAGCTTGTTGGGAACACAAAGTTTCTTTTCAGTTGCAAACTTCATTGCATACATATATATGGGTAGGTACAAGCTCCAACTCGGTTTTACAGTGAAAACTGCAGGAACTTCAAACCGGCACTAGAAAACAGACTGAGGAAGCAGAGAAAAAGTGTCTCCTGCAACCCGTTCCCTTGGTGCTAGATGAACGAACGTCTCTCCACTTGCTCAGTTCTGAGAGATAAGTGTGTGTGAAAGCCGTCCTTCACCTAGCTTGTTGGGAACACAAAGTTTCTTTTCAGTTGCAAACTCCATTCCATACATATATACGGGGAGGTACTAGCTCCAACTCGGTTTGACTGTCAAAACAGCAGGAACTTGAAACCGGCACTAGGAAACAGAATGAGAAAGCAGAGAAAAAGTGTCTCCTGCAACCCGTTCCCTTGGTGCTAGATGAACGAACGTCTCTCCACTTGCTCAGTTCTGAGAGATAAGTGTGTGTGAAAGCCGTCCTTCACCTAGCTTGTTGGGAACACAAAGTTTCTTTTCAGTTGCAAACACCATTCCATACGTATATATGGGGAGGTACTAGCTCCAACTCGGTTTGACAGTGAAAACTGCAGGAACTTCAAACCGGCACTAGGAAACAGACTGAGAAAGCAGAGAAAAAGTGTCTCCTGCAACCCGTTCCCTTGGTGCTAGATGAACGAACGTCTCTCCACTTGCTCAGTTCTGAGAGATAAGTATGTGTGAAAGCCGTCCTTCACCTAGCTTCTTGGGAACACAAAGTTTCTTTTCAGTTGCAAACTCCATTCCATACATATATATGGGGAGGTACTAGCTCCAACTCGGTTTGACAGTGAAAACTGCAGGAACTTCAAACCGGCACTAGGAAACAGACTGAGAAAGCAGAGAAAAAGTGTCTCCTGCAACCCGTTCCCTTGGTGCTAGATGAACGAACGTCTCTCCACTTGCTCAGTTCTGAGAGATAAGTGTGTGTGAAAGCCGTACTTCACCTATCTTGTTGGGAACACAAAGTTTCTTTTCAGTTGCAAACACCATTCCATACATAAATATGGGGAGGTACTAACTCCAAATCGGTTTGACAGTGAAAACTGCAGGAACTTCAAACCGGCACTAGGAAACAGACTGAGGAAGCAGAGAAAAAGTGTCCCTTGCAAACCATTCCATTGGTGCTAGATGAACGAACGTCTCTCCACTTGCTCAGTTCTGAGAGATAAGTGTTTGTGAAAGCCGTCCTTCACCTACCTTGTTGGGAACACAAAGTTTCTTTTCAGTTGCAAACTCCATTCCATACATATATATGGGGAGGTACTAGCTCCAACTCGGTTTTACAGTGAAAACTGCAGGAACTTCAAACCGGCACTAGGAAACAGACTGAGAAAGCAGAGAAAAAGTGTCTCCTGCAACCCGTTCCCTTGGTGCTAGATGAACGAACGTCTCTCCACTTCCTCAGTTCTGAGAGATAAGTGTGTGTGAAAGCCGTCCTTCACCGAGCTTGTTGGGAACACAAAGTTTCTTTTCAGTTGCAAACTCCATTCCATACATATATATGGGGAGGTACTAGCTCCAACACTGTTTGACAGTGAAAACTGCAGGAACTTCAAACCGGCACTAGGAAACAGACTAAGAAAGCAGAGAAAAAGTGTCTCCTGCAAACCGTTCCCTTGGTTCTAGATGAACGAACGTCTCTCCACTTGCTCAGTTCTGAGAGATAAGTGTGTGTGAAAGCCGTCCTTCACCTAGCTTGTTGGGAACACAAAGTTTCTTTTCAGTTGCAAACTCCATTCCATACATATATAAGGGGAGGTACTAGCTCCAACTCGGATTGACAGTCAAAACAGCAGGAACTTAAAACCGGCACTAGGAAACAGAATGAGAAAGCAGAAAAAAAGTGTCTCCTGCTACCCGTTCCATTGGTGCTAGATGAACGAACGTCTCTCCACTTGCTCAGTTCTGAGAGATAAGTGTGTGTGAAAGCCGTCCTTCACCTAGCTTGTTGGGAACACAAAGTTGCTTTTCAGTTGCAAACTCCATTCCATACATATATATGGGGAGGTAGAAGCTCCAACTCGTTTTTACAGTGAAAACTGCAGGAACTTCAAACCGGCACTAAGAAACAGACTGAGAAAGCAGAGAAATAGTGTCTCCTGCAACCCGTTCCCTTGGTGCTAGATGAACGAACGTCTCTCCACTTGCTCAGTTCTGAGAGATAATTGTGTGTGAAAGCCGTCCTTCACTTAGCTTGTTGGGAACACAAAGTTTCTTTTCAGTTGCAAACTACATTCCATACATATATATGGGGAGGTAGAAGCTCCAACTCGGTTTGACAGTGAAAACTGCAGGAACTTCAAACCGGCACTAGGAAACAGACTGAGAAAACAGAGAAAAAGTGTCTCCTGCAACCCGTTCCTTTGGTGCTAGATGGACGAACGTCTCTCCACTTGCTGACTTCTGAGAGATAAGTGTGTGTGAAAGCCGTCCTTCAACTAGCTTGTTGGGAACACAAAGTTTCTTTGCAGTTGCAAACTCCATTCCATACATATATATGGGTAGGTACTAGCTCCAACTCGGTTTTACAGTGAAAACTGCAGGAACTTCAAACCGGCACTAGGAAACAGACTGAGAAAGCAGAGAAAAAGTGTCTCCTGCAACCCGTTCCCTTGGTGCTAGATGAACGAACGTCTCTCCACATGCTCAGTTCTGAGAGATATGTGTGTGTGAAAGCCGTCCTTCACCTAGCTTGTTGGGAACACAAAGTTTCTTTTCAGTTTCAAACTCCATTCCATACATATATATGGGGAGGTAGAAGCTCCAACTCTGTTTGACAGTGAAAACTGCAGGAACTTCAAACCGGCACTAGGAAACAGACTGAGAAAGCAGAGAAAAAGTGTCTCCTGCAACACTTTCCCTTGGTGCTAGATGAACGAACTTCTATCCACTTGCTCAGTTCTGAGAGATAAGTGTGTGTGAAAGCCGTCCTTCACCTAGCTTGTTGGGAACACAAATTTTCTTTTCAGTTGCAAACTCCATTCCATACATATATATGGGGAGGTAGAAGCTCTAACTCGGTTTGACAGTGAAAACTGCAGGAACTTCAAACCGGCACTAGGAAACACACTGAGAAAGCAGAGAAAAAGTGTCTCCTGCAACCCGTTCCCTTGGCGCTAGATGAACGAACGTCTCTCCACTTGCTCAGTTCTGAGAGATAAGTGTGTGTGAAAGCCGTCCTTCACCTAGCTTGTTGGGAACACAAATTTTCTTTTCAGTTGCAAACTCCATTCCATACATATATATGGGGAGGTACTAGCTCCAACTCGGTTTGACAGTGAAAACTGCAGGAACTTCAAACCGGCACTAGGAAACAGACTGAGAATTCAGAGACAAAGTGTCTCCTGCAACCCGTTCCCTTGGTGCTAGATGAACGAACGTCTCTCCACTTGCTCAGTTCTGAGAGATAAGTGTGTGTGAAAGCCGTCCTTCAACTAGCTTGTTGGGAACACAAAGTTTCTTTTCAGTTGCAAACTTCATTGCATACATATATATGGGTAGGTACAAGCTCCAACTCGGTTTTACAGTGAAAACTGCAGGAACTTCAAACCGGCACTAGGAAACAGACTGAGGAAGCAGAGAAAAAGTGTCTCCTGCAACCCGTTCCCTTGGTGCTAGATGAACGAACGTCTCTCCACTTGCTCAATTCTGAGAGATAAGTGTGTGTGAAAGCCGTCCTTCACCTAGCTTGTTGGGAACACAAAGTTTCTTTTCAGTTGCAAACTCCATTCCATACATATATATGGGGAGGTACTAGCTCCAACTCGGTTTGACTGTCAAAACAGCAGGAACTTGAAACCGGCACTAGGAAACAGAATGAGAAAGCAGAGAAAAAGTGTCTCCTGCAACCCGTTCCCTTGGTGCTAGATGAACGAACGTCTCTCCACTTGCTCAGTTCTGAGAGATAAGTGTGTGTGAAAGCCGTCCTTCACCTAGCTTGTTGGGAACACAAAGTTTCTTTTCAGTTGCAAACAGCATTCCATACGTATATATGGGGAGGTACTAGCTCCAACTCGGTTTGACAGTGAAAACTGCAGGATCTTCAAACCGGCACTAGGAAACAGACTGAGAAAGAAGAGAAAAAGTGTCTCCTGCAACCCGTTCCCTTGGTGCTAGATGAACGAACGTCTCTCCACTTGCTCAGTTCTGAGAGATAAGTATGTGTGAAAGCCGTCCTTCACCTAGCTTCTTGGGAACACAAAGTTTCTTTTCAGTTGCAAACTCCATTCCATACATATATATGGGGAGGTACTAGCTCCAACTCGGTTTGACAGTGAAAACTGCAGGAACTTCAAACCGGCACTAGGATCAGACTGAGAAAGCAGAGAAAAAGTGTCTCCTGCAACCCGTTCCCTTGGTGCTAGATGAACGAACGTCTCTCCACTTGCTCAGTTCTGAGAGATAAGTGTGTGTGAAAGCCGTACTTCACCTATCTTGTTGGGAACACAAAGTTTCTTTTCAGTTGCAAACACCATTCCATACATAAATATGGGGAGGTACTAACTCCAAATCGGTTTGACAGTGAAAACTGCAGGAACTTCAAACCGGCACTAGGAAACAGACTGAGGAAGCAGAGAAAAAGTGTCCCTTGCAAACCATTCCATTGGTGCTAGATGAACGAACGTCTCTCCACTTGCTCAGTTCTGAGAGATAAGTCTGTGTGAAAGCCGTCCTTCACCTAGCTTGTTGGGAACATAAAGATTCTTTTCAGATGCAAACTCCTTTCCATAAATATATATGGGGAAGTACAAGCTCCAACTCGGGTTTACATTGAAAACTGCAGGAATTTCAAACCGGCACTAGGAAACAGACTGAGGAAGCAGAGAAAAAGTTTCTCCAGCAACCCGTTCCCTTGGTGCTAGATGAACGAACGTCTCTCTACTTGCTCAGTTCTGAGAGATAAGTGTTTGTGAAAGCCGTCCTTCACCTAACTTGTTGGGAACACAAAGTTTCTTTTCAGTTGCAAACTCCATTCCATACATATATATGGGGAGGTACTAGCTCCAACTCGGTTTGACAGTGAAAACTGCAGGAACTTCAAACCGGCACTAGGAAACAGACTGAGAAAGCAGAGTAAAAGTGTCTCCTGCAAACCGTTCCCTTGGTGCTAGATGAACGAACGTCTCTCCACTTCCTCAGTTCTGAGAGATAAGTGTGTGTGAAAGCCGTCCTTCACCGAGCTTGTTGGGAACACAAAGTTTCTTTTCAGTTGCAAACTCCATTCCATACATATATATGGGGAGGTACTAGCTCCAACACTGTTTGACAGTGAAAACTGCAGGAACTTCAAACCGGCACTAGGAAACAGACTAAGAAAGCAGAGAAAAAGTGTCTCCTGCAACCCGTTCCCTTGGTGCAAGAAGAACGTACGCCTGTCCACTTGCTCTGTTCTGAGAGACATGTGTGTGTGAAAGCCGTCCTTCACCTAGCTTGTTGGGAACACAAAGTTTCTTTTCAGTTGCAAACTCCATTCCATACATATATATGGGGAGGTAGAAGCTCCAACTCGGTTTTACTCTGAAAACTGCAGGAACTTCAAACCGGCACTAGGAAACAGACTGAGAAAGCAGAGAAAAAGTGTCTCCTGCAACCCGTTCCCTTGGTGCTAGATGAACGAACGTCTCTCCACTTGCTCAGTTCTGAGAGATAAGTGTGTGTGAAAGCCGTCCTTCACCTAGCTTGTTGGGAACACAAAGTTTCTTTTCAGTTGCAAACTCCATTCCATACATATATAAGGGGAGGTACTAGCTCCAACTCGGTTTGACAGTCAAAACAGCAGGAACTTAAAACCGGCACTAGGAAACAGAATGAGAAAGCAGAAAAAAAGTGTCTCCTGCTACCCGTTCCATTGGTGCTAGATGAACGAACGTCTCTCCACTTGCTCAGTTCTGAGAGATAAGTGTGTGTGAAAGCCGTCCTTCACCTAGCTTGTTGGGAACACAAAGTTGCTTTTCAGTTGCAAACTCCATTCCATACATATATATGGGGAGGTAGAAGCTCCAACTCGTTTTTACAGTGAAAACTGCAGGAACTTCAAACCGGCACTAAGAAACAGACTGAGAAAGCAGAGAAATAGTGTCTCCTGCAACCCGTTCCCTTGGTGCTAGATGAACGAACGTCTCTCCACTTGCTCAGTTCTGAGAGATAATTGTGTGTGAAAGCCGTCCTTCACTTAGCTTGTTGGGAACACAAAGTTTCTTTTCAGTTGCAAACTACATTCCATACATATATATGGGGAGGTAGAAGCTCCAACTCGGTTTGACAGTGAAAACTGCAGGAACTTCAAACCGGCACTAGGAAACAGACTGAGAAAACAGAGAAAAAGTGTCTCCTGCAACCCGTTCCTTTGGTGCTAGATGGACGAACGTCTCTCCACTTGCTGACTTCTGAGAGATAAGTGTGTGTGAAAGCCGTCCTTCAACTAGCTTGTTGGGAACACAAAGTTTCTTTGCAGTTGCAAACTCCATTCCATACATATATATGGGGAGGTACTAGCTCCAACTCGGTTTTACAGTGAAAACTGCAGGAACTTCAAACCGGCACTAGGAAACAGACTGAGAAAGCAGAGAAAAAGTGTCTCCTGCAACCCGTTCCCTTGGTGCTAGATGAACGAACGTCTCTCCACATGCTCAGTTCTGAGAGATATGTGTGTGTGAAAGCCGTCCTTCACCTAGCTTGTTGGGAACACAAAGTTTCTTTTCAGTTTCAAACTCCATTCCATACATATATATGGGGAGGTAGAAGCTCCAACTCTGTTTGACAGTGAAAACTGCAGGAACTTCAAACCGGCACTAGGAAACAGACTGAGAAAGCAGAGAAAAAGTGTCTCCTGCAACACTTTCCCTTGGTGCTAGATGAACGAACTTCTATCCACTTGCTCAGTTCTGAGAGATAAGTGTGTGTGAAAGCCGTCCTTCACCTAGCTTGTTGGGAACACAAATTTTCTTTTCAGTTGCAAACTCCATTCCATACATATATATGGGGAGGTAGAAGCTCTAACTCGGTTTGACAGTGAAAACTGCAGGAACTTCCAACCGGCACTAGGAAACACACTGAGAAAGCAGAGAAAAAGTGTCTCCTGCAACCCGTTCCCTTGGCGCTAGATGAACGAACGTCTCTCCACTTGCTCAGTTCTGAGAGATAAGTGTGTGTGAAAGCCGTCCTTCACCTAGCTTGTTGGGAACACAAATTTTCTTTTCAGTTGCAAACTCCATTCCATACATATATATGGGGAGGTACTAGCTCCAACTCGGTTTGACAGTGAAAACTGCAGGAACTTCAAACCGGCACTAGGAAACAGACTGAGAATTCAGAGACAAAGTGTCTCCTGCAACCCGTTCCCTTGGTGCTAGATGAACGAACGTCTCTCCACTTGCTCAGTTCTGAGAGATAAGTGTGTGTGAAAGCCGTCCTTCAACTAGCTTGTTGGGAACACAAAGTTTCTTTTCAGTTGCAAACTTCATTGCATACATATATATGGGTAGGTACAAGCTCCAACTCGGTTTTACAGTGAAAACTGCAGGAACTTCAAACCGGCACTAGGAAACAGACTGAGGAAGCAGAGAAAAAGTGTCTCCTGCAACCCGTTCCCTTGGTGCTAGATGAACGAACGTCTCTCCACTTGCTCAATTCTGAGAGATAAGTGTGTGTGAAAGCCGTCCTTCACCTAGCTTGTTGGGAACACAAAGTTTCTTTTCAGTTGCAAACTCCATTCCATACATATATATGGGGAGGTACTAGCTCCAACTCGGTTTGACTGTCAAAACAGCAGGAACTTGAAACCGGCACTAGGAAACAGAATGAGAAAGCAGAGAAAAAGTGTCTCCTGCAACCCGTTCCCTTGGTGCTAGATGAACGAACGTCTCTCCACTTGCTCAGTTCTGAGAGATAAGTGTGTGTGAAAGCCGTCCTTCACCTAGCTTGTTGGGAACACAAAGTTTCTTTTCAGTTGCAAACAGCATTCCATACGTATATATGGGGAGGTACTAGCTCCAACTCGGTTTGACAGTGAAAACTGCAGGATCTTCAAACCGGCACTAGGAAACAGACTGAGAAAGAAGAGAAAAAGTGTCTCCTGCAACCCGTTCCCTTGGTGCTAGATGAACGAACGTCTCTCCACTTGCTCAGTTCTGAGAGATAAGTATGTGTGAAAGCCGTCCTTCACCTAGCTTCTTGGGAACACAAAGTTTCTTTTCAGTTGCAAACTCCATTCCATACATATATATGGGGAGGTACTAGCTCCAACTCGGTTTGACAGTGAAAACTGCAGGAACTTCAAACCGGCACTAGGATCAGACTGAGAAAGCAGAGAAAAAGTGTCTCCTGCAACCCGTTCCCTTGGTGCTAGATGAACGAACGTCTCTCCACTTGCTCAGTTCTGAGAGATAAGTGTGTGTGAAAGCCGTACTTCACCTATCTTGTTGGGAACACAAAGTTTCTTTTCAGTTGCAAACACCATTCCATACATAAATATGGGGAGGTACTAACTCCAAATCGGTTTGACAGTGAAAACTGCAGGAACTTCAAACCGGCACTAGGAAACAGACTGAGGAAGCAGAGAAAAAGTGTCCCTTGCAAACCATTCCATTGGTGCTAGATGAACGAACGTCTCTCCACTTGCTCAGTTCTGAGAGATAAGTCTGTGTGAAAGCCGTCCTTCACCTAGCTTGTTGGGAACATAAAGATTCTTTTCAGATGCAAACTCCTTTCCATAAATATATATGGGGAAGTACAAGCTCCAACTCGGGTTTACATTGAAAACTGCAGGAATTTCAAACCGGCACTAGGAAACAGACTGAGGAAGCAGAGAAAAAGTTTCTCCAGCAACCCGTTCCCTTGGTGCTAGATGAACGAACGTCTCTCTACTTGCTCAGTTCTGAGAGATAAGTGTTTGTGAAAGCCGTCCTTCACCTAACTTGTTGGGAACACAAAGTTTCTTTTCAGTTGCAAACTCCATTCCATACATATATATGGGGAGGTACTAGCTCCAACTCGGTTTGACAGTGAAAACTGCAGGAACTTCAAACCGGCACTAGGAAACAGACTGAGAAAGCAGAGTAAAAGTGTCTCCTGCAAACCGTTCCCTTGGTGCTAGATGAACGAACGTCTCTCCACTTCCTCAGTTCTGAGAGATAAGTGTGTGTGAAAGCCGTCCTTCACCGAGCTTGTTGGGAACACAAAGTTTCTTTTCAGTTGCAAACTCCATTCCATACATATATATGGGGAGGTACTAGCTCCAACACTGTTTGACAGTGAAAACTGCAGGAACTTCAAACCGGCACTAGGAAACAGACTAAGAAAGCAGAGAAAAAGTGTCTCCTGCAACCCGTTCCCTTGGTGCAAGAAGAACGTACGCCTGTCCACTTGCTCTGTTCTGAGAGACATGTGTGTGTGAAAGCCGTCCTTCACCTAGCTTGTTGGGAACACAAAGTTTCTTTTCAGTTGCAAACTCCATTCCATACATATATATGGGGAGGTAGAAGCTCCAACTCGGTTTTACTCTGAAAACTGCAGGAACTTCAAACCGGCACTAGGAAACAGACTGAGAAAGCAGAGAAAAAGTGTCTCCTGCAACCCGTTCCCTTGGTGCTAGATGAACGAACGTCTCTCCACTTGCTCAGTTCTGAGAGATAAGTGTGTGTGAAAGCCGACCTTCACCTAGCTTGTTGGGAACACAAAGTTTCTTTTCAGTTGCAAACTCCATTCCATACATATATATGGGGAGGTACTAGCTCCAAATCGGTTTGACAGTGAAAACTGCAGGAACTTCAAACCGGCACTAGGAAACAGACTGAGAAAGCAGAGAAAAAGTGTCTCCTGCAGCCCGTTCCCTTGGTGCTAGATGAACGAACGTCTCTCCACTTGCTCAGTTCTGAGAGATAAGTGTGTGTGAAAGCCGTCCTTCACCTAGCTTGTTGGGAACACAAAGTTTCTTTTCAGTTGCAAACTCCATTCCATACATATATATGGGGAGGTACTAGCTCCAACTCGGTTTGACAGTGAAAACTGCAGGAACTTCAAACCGGCACTAGGAAACAGTCTGAGAAAGCAGAGAAAAAGTGTCTCCTGCAACCCGTTCCCTTGGTGCTAGATGAACGAACGTCTCTCCACTTGCTCAGTTCTGAGAGATAAGTGTGTGTGAAAGCCGTCCTTCACCTAGATTGTTGGGAACACAAAGTTTCTTTTCAGTTGAAAACACCATTCCATACTTATATATAAGGAGGTACTAGCTCCAACTCGGTTTGACAGTGAAAACTGCAGGAACTTCAAACCAGCACTAGGAAACAGACTGAGAAACAGAGAAAAAGTGTCTCCTGCAACCCGTTCCATTGGTGCTAGATGAACGAACGTCTCTCCACTTGCTCAGTTCTGAGAGATATGTGTGTGTGAAAGCCGTCCTTCACCTAGCTTGTTGGGAACACAAAGTTTCTTTTAAGTTGCAAACTCCATTCCATACATATATATGGGGAGGTAGGAGCTCTAACTCGGTTTTACAGTGAAAACTGCAGGAACTTCAAACCGGCACTAGGAAACAGACTGAGAAAGCAGAGAAAAAGTGTCTCCTGCATACCATTCGCTTGGTGCTAGATGAACGAACGTCTCTCCACTTGCTCAGTTCTGAGAGTTAAGTGTGTGTGAAAGCCGTACTTCACCTATCTTGTTGGGAACACAAAGTTTCTTTTCAGTTGCAAATTCCATTCCATACATAAATATGAGGAGGTACTAGCTCCAAATCGGTTTGACAGTGAAAACTGCAGGAACTTCAAACCGGAACTAGGAAACAGACTGAGGAAGCAGAGAAAAAGTGTCCCCTGCAAACCGTTCCCTTGGTGCTAGATGAACGAACGTCTCTCCACTTGCTCAGTTCTGAGAGATAAGTCTGTGTGAAAGCCGTCCTTCACCTAGCTTGTTGGGAACACAAAGATTCTTTTCAGATGCAAACTCCTTTCCATAAATATATATGGGGAAGTACAAGCTCCAACTCGGTTTTACATTGAAAACTGCAGGAACTTCAAAACGGCACTAGGAAACAGACTGAGGAAGCAGAGAAAAAGTTTCTCCAGCAACCCGTTCCCTTGGTGCTAGATGAACGAACGTCTCTCTACTTGCTCAGTTCTGAGAGATAAGTGTTTGTGAAAGCCGTCCTTCACCTAACTTGTTGGGAACACAAAGTTTCTTTTCAGTTGCAAACTCCATTCCATACATATATATGGGGAGGTACTAGCTCCAACTCGGTTTGACAGTGAAAACTGCAGGAACTTCAAACCGGCACTAGGAAACAGACTGAGAAAGCAGAGAAAAAGTGTCTCCTGCAACCCGTTCCCTTGGTGCTAGATGAACGAACGTCTCTCCACTTGCTCAGTTCTGAGAGATAAGTGTGTGTGAAAGCCGTACTTCACCTATCTTGTTGGGAACACAAAGTTTCTTTTCAGTTGCAAACACCATTCCATACATAAATATGGGGAGGTAGTAACTCCAAATCGGTTTGACAGTGAAAACTGCAGGAACTTCAAACCGGCACTAGGAAACAGACTGAGGAAGCAGAGAAAAAGTGTCCCTTGCAAACCATTCCATTGGTGCTAGATGAACGAACGTCTCTCCACTTGCTCAGTTCTGAGAGATAAGTCTGTGTGAAAGCCGTCCTTCACCTAGCTTGTTGGGAACATAAAGATTCTTTTCAGATGCAAACTCCTTTCCATAAATATATATGGGGAAGTACAAGCTCCAACTCGGTTTTACATTGAAAACTGCAGGAATTTCAAACCGGCACTAGGAAACAGACTGAGGAAGCAGAGAAAAAGTTTCTCCAGCAACCCGTTCCCTTGGTGCTAGATGAACGAACGTCTCTCTACTTGCTCAGTTCTGAGAGATAAGTGTTTGTGAAAGCCGTCCTTCACCTAACTTGTTGGGAACACAAAGTTTCTTTTCAGTTGCAAACTCCATTCCATACATATATATGGGGAGGTACTAGCTCCAACTCGGTTTGACAGTGAAAACTGCAGGAACTTCAAACCGGCACTAGGAAACAGACTGAGAAAGCAGAGAAAAAGTGTCTCCTGCAACCCGTTCCCTTGGTGCTAGATGAACGAACGTCTCTCCACTTCCTCAGTTCTGAGAGATAAGTGTGTGTGAAAGCCGTACTTCACCGAGCTTGTTGGGAACAAAAAGTTTCTTTTCAGTTGCAAACTCCATTCCATACATATATATGGGGAGGTACTAGCTCCAACACTGTTTGACAGTGAAAACTGCAGGAACTTCAAACCGGCACTAGGAAACAGACTAAGAAAGCAGAGAAAAAGTGTCTCCTGCAACCCGTTCCCTTGGTGCAAGAAGAACGTACGCCTGTCCACTTGCTCTGTTCTGAGAGGCATGTGTGTGTGAAAGCCATCCTTCACCTAGCTTGTTGGGAACACAAAGTTTCTTTTCAGTTGCAAACTCCATTCCATACATATATATGGGGAGGTAGAAGCTCCAACTCGGTTTTACTCTGAAAACTGCAGGAACTTCAAACCGGCACTAGGAAACAGACTGAGAAAGCAGAGAAAAAGTGTCTCCTGCAACCCGTTCCCTTGGTGCTAGATGAACGAACGTCTCTCCACTTGCTCAGTTCTGAGAGATAAGTGTGTGTGAAAGCCGACCTTCACCTAGCTTGTTGGGAACACAAAGTTTCTTTTCAGTTGCAAACTCCATTCCATACGTATATATGGGGAGGTACTAGCTCCAAATCGGTTTGACAGTGAAAACTGCAGGAACTTCAAACCGGCACTAGGAAACAGACTGAGAAAGCAGAGAGAAAGTGTCTCCTGCAACCCGTTCCCTTGGTGCTAGATGAACGAACGTCTCTCCACTTGCTCAGTTCTGAGAGATAAGTGTGTGTGAAAGCCGTCCTTCACCTAGCTTGTTGGGAACACAAAGTTTCTTTTCAGTTGCAAACTCCATTCCATACATATATATGGGGAGGTACTAGCTCCAACTCGGTTTGACAGTGAAAACTGCAGGAACTTCAAACCGGCACTAGGAAACAGTCTGAGAAAGCAGAGAAAAAGTGTCTCCTGCAACCCGTTCCCTTGGTGCTAGATGAACGAACGTCTCTCCACTTGCTCAGTTCTGAGAGATAAGTGTGTGTGAAAGCCGTCCTTCACCTAGATTGTTGGGAACACAAAGTTTCTTTTCAGTTGAAAACACCATTCCATACTTATATATAAGGAGGTACTAGCTCCAACTCGGTTTGACAGTGAAAACTGCAGGAACTTCAAACCAGCACTAGGAAACAGACTGAGAAACAGAGAAAAAGTGTCTCCTGCAACCCGTTCCATTGGTGCTAGATGAACGAACGTCTCTCCACTTGCTCAGTTCTGAGAGATATGTGTGTGTGAAAGCCGTCCTTCACCTAGCTTGTTGGGAACACAAAGTTTCTTTTAAGTTGCAAACTCCATTCCATACATATATATGGGGAGGTAGGAGCTCTAACTCGGTTTTACAGTGAAAACTGCAGGAACTTCAAACCGGCACTAGGAAACAGACTGAGAAAGCAGAGAAAAAGTGTCTCCTGCATACCATTCGCTTGGTGCTAGATGAACGAACGTCTCTCCACTTGCTCAGTTCTGAGAGTTAAGTGTCTGTGAAAGCCGTACTTCACCTATCTTGTTGGGAACACAAAGTTTCTTTTCAGTTGCAAATTCCATTCCATACATAAATATGGGGAGGTACTAGCTCCAAATCGGTTTGACAGTGAAAACTGCAGGAACTTCAAACCGGCACTAGGAAACAGACTGAGGAAGCAGAGAAAAAGTGTCCCCTGCAAACCGTTCCCTTGGTGCTAGATGAACGAACGTCTCTCCACTTGCTCAGTTCTGAGAGATAAGTCTGTGTGAAAGCCGTCCTTCACCTAGCTTGTTGGGAACACAAAGATTCTTTTCAGATGCAAACTCCTTTCCATAAATATATATGGGGAAGTACAAGCTCCAACTCGGTTTTACATTGAAAACTGCAGGAACTTCAAACCGGCACTAGGAAACAGACTGAGGAAGCAGAGAAAAAGTTTCTCCAGCAACCCGTTCCCTTGGTGCTAGATGAACGAACGTCTCTCTACTTGCTCAGTTCTGAGAGATAAGTGTTTGTGAAAGCCGTCCTTCACCTAACTTGTTGGGAACACAAAGTTTCTTTTCAGTTGCAAACTCCATTCCATACATATATATGGGGAGGTACTAGCTCCAAATCGGTTTTACAGTGAAAACTGCAGGAACTTCAAACCGGCACTAGGAAACAGACTGAGAAAGCAGAGAAAAAGTGTCTCCTGCAACCCGTTCCCTTGGTGCTAGATGAACGAACGTCTCTCCACTTCCTCAGTTCTGAGAGATAATTGTGTGTGAAAGCCGTCCTTCACCTAGCTTGTTGGGAACACAAAGTTTCTTTTCAGTTGCAAACTCCATTCCATACATATATATGGGGAGGTACTAGCTCCAACACTGTTTGAGAGTGAAAACTGCAGGAACTTCAAACTTGCACTAGGAAACAGACTAAGAAAGCAGAGAAAAAGTGTCTCCTGCAACCCGTTCCCTTGGTGCAAGAAGAACGTACGTCTGTCCACTTGCTCTGTTCTGAGAGACATGTGTGTGTGAAAGCCGTCCTTCACCTAGCTTCTTGGGAACACAAAGTTTCTTTTCAGTTGCAAACTCCATTCCATACATATATATGGGGAGGTAGAAGCTCCAACTCGGTTTTACTGTGAAAACTGCAGGAACTTCAAACCGGCACTGGGAAACAGACTGAGAAAGCAGAGAAAAAGTGTCTCCTGCAACCCGTTCCCTTGGTGCTAGATGAACGAACGTCTCTCCACATGCTCAGTTCTGAGAGATAAGTGTGTGTGAAAGCCGTCCTTCACCTAGCTTGTTGGGAACACAAAGTTTCTTTTCAGTTGCAAACTCCATTCCATACATATATATGGGGAGGTACAAGCTCCAACTCGATTTTACAGTGAAAACTGCAGGAACTTCAAACCGGCACTAGGAAACAGACTGAGAAAGCAGAGAAAAAGTGTCTCCTGCAAACCGTTCCCTTGGTGCTAGATGAACGAACGTCTCTCCACTTGCTCAGTTCTGAGAGATAAGTGTGTGTGAAAGCCGTCCTTCAACTAGCTTGTTGGGAACACAAAGATTCTTTTCAGATGCAAACTCCTTTCCATAAATATATATGGGGAAGTACAAGCTCCAACTCGGTTTTACATTGAAAACTGCAGGAACTTCAAACCGGCACTAGGAAACAGACTGAGGAAGCAGAGAAAAAGTTTCTCCAGCAACCCGTTCCCTTGGTGCTAGATGAACGAAAGTCTCTCTACTTGCTCAGTTCTGAGAGATAAGTGTTTGTGAAAGCCGTCCTTCACCTAACTTGTTGGGAACACAAAGTTTCTTTTCAGTTGCAAACTCCATTCCATACATATATATGGGGAGGTACAAGCTCCAACTCGGTTTTACAGTGAAAACTGCAGGAACTTCAAACCGGCACTAGGAAACAGACTGAGAAAGCAGAGAAAAAGTGTCCCCTGCAACCCGTTCCCTTGGTGCTAGATGAACGAACGTCTCTCCACTTCCTCAGTTCTGAGAGATAATTGTGTGTGAAAGCCGTCCTTCACCTAGCTTGTTGGGAACACAAAGTTTCTTTTCAGTTGCAAACTCCATTCCATACATATATATGGGGAGGTACTAGCTCCAACACTGTCTGACAGTGAAAACTGCAGGAACTTCAAACCGGCACTAGGAAACAGACTAAGAAAGCAGAGAAAAAGTGTCTCCTGCAACCCGTTCCCTTGGTGCAAGAAGAACGTACGTCTGTCCACTTGCTCTGTTCTGAGAGACATGTGTGTGTGAAAGCTGTTCTTCACCTAGCTTCTTGGGAACACAAAGTTTCTTTTCAGTTGCAAACTCCATTCCATACATATATATGGGGAGGTAGAAGCTCCAACTCGGTTTTACTGTGAAAACTGCAGGAACTTCAAACCGGCACTGGGAAACAGACTGAGAAACAGAGAAAAATGTCTCCTGCAACCCGTTCCCTTGGTGCTAGATGAACGAACGTCTCTCCACGTGCTCAGTTCTGAGAGATAAGTGTGTGTGAAAGCCGTCCTTCACCTAGCTTGTTGGGAACACAAAGTTTCTTTACAGTTACAAACTCCATTCCATAAATATATATCTGGAGGTACAAGCTCCAACTCGGTTTTACAGTGAAAACTGCAGGAACTTCAAACCGGCAATAGGAAACAGACTGAGAAAGCAGAGAAAAAGTGTCTCCTGCAAACCGTTCCCTTGGTGCTAGATGAACGAACGTCTCTCCACTTGCTCAGTTCTGAGAGATAAGTGTGTGTGAAAGCCGTCCTTCAACTAGCTTGTTGGGAACACAAAGTTTCTTTTCAGTTGCAAACTCCATTCCATACATATATATGGGGAGGTACTAGCTCCAACACGGTTTGACAGTGAAAACTGCAGGAACTTCAAACCGGCACTAGGAAACAGACTGAGAAAGCAGAGAAAAAGTGTCTCCTGCAAAACGTTCCCTTGGTGCTAGATGAAAGAACGTCTCTCCACTTGCTCAGTTCTGAGAGATAAATGTGTGTGAAAGCCGTCCTTCACCTAGCTTGTTTGGAACACAAAGTTTCTTTTCAGTTGCAAACTCCATTAAATACATATATATGGGGAGGTACTATCTCCAACTCGGTTTGACAGTGAAAACTGCAGAAACTTCAAACCGGCACTAGGAAACAGACTGAGAAAGCAGAGAAAAAGTGTCTCCTGCCACCCGTTCCCTTGGTGCTAGATGAACGAACGTCTCTCCACTTGCTCGGTTCTGAGAGATAAGTGTGTGTGAATGCCGTCCTTCACCTAGCTTGTTGGTAACACAAAGTTTCTTTTCAGTTGCAAACCCCATTCCATACATATATATGGGGAGGTACTAGATCCAACTCGGTTTGACAGTGAAAACTGCAGGAAATTCAAACCGGCACTAGGAAACAGACTGAGAGAGCAGAAAAAAGTGTCTCCTGCAACCCGTTCCCTTGGTGCTAGATGAACGAACGTCTCTCCACTTGCTCATTTCTGAGAGATAATTGTGTGTGAAAGCCGTCCTTCACCTAGCTTGTTGGGAACACAAAGTTTCTTTTCAGTTGCAAACTCCATTCCATACATATATATGGGGTGGTACTAGCTCCAACTCGTTTTGACAGTGAAAACTGCAGAAACTTCAAACCGGCACTAGGAAACAGACTGAGAAAGCATAGGAAAAGTGTCTCTTGCAACCCGTTCCCTTGGTGCTAGATGAACGAACGTCTCTCCACTTGCTCAGTTCTGAGAGATAAGTGTGTGTGAAAGCCGTCCTTCACCTAGCTTGTTGGGAACACAAAGTTTCTTTTCAGTTGCAAACTCCATTCCATACATATATATGGGGAGGTACTAGCTCCAACTCGGTTTGACAGTGAAAACTGCAGGAACTACAAACCGGCACTAGGAAACAGACTGAGAAAGCAGAGAAAAAGTGTCACATGCAACAAGTTCCCTTGGTGCTAGATGAACGAACGTCTCTCCATTTGCTCAGTTCTGAGAGATAAGTGTGTGTGAAAGCCGTCCTTCACCTAGCTTGTTGGGAACACAAAGTTTCTTTTCAGTTGCAAACTCCATTCCATACATATATATGGGGAGGTACTATCTCCAACTCGGTTTGACAGTGAAAACTGCAGGAACTTCAAACCAGCACTAGGAAACAGACTGAGAAAGCAGAGAAAATGTGTCTCCTGCAACCCGTTCCCTTGGTGCTAGATGAACGAAAGTCTCTCCACTTGCTCAGTTCTGAGAGATAAGTGTGTGTGAAAGCCGTCCTTCACCTAGATTGTTGGGAACCCAAAGTTTCTTTTCAGTTGCAAACTCCATTCCATACATATATATGGGGAGGTAGAAGCTCTAACTCGGTTTTACAGTGAAAACTGCAGGAACTTCAAAACGGCACTAGGAAACAGACTGAGAAAGCAGCGAAAAAGTGTCTCCTGCAACCCGTTCCCTTGGTGCTAGATGAACGAACGTCTCTCCACTTGCTCAGTTCTGAGAGATAAGTGTGTGTGAAAGCCTTCCTTCACAAAGCTTGTTGGGAACACAAAGTTTCTTTTCAGTGCAAACTCCATTCCATACATATATATGGGGAAGTACTAGCTCCAACTCGGTTTGACAGTGAAAACTGCAGGAACTTCAAACCGGCACTAGGAAACAGACTGAGAAAGCAGAGAAAAAGAGTATCCTGCAACCCGTTCCCTTGGTGCTAGATGAACGAACTTCTCTCCACTTGCTCAGTTCTGAGAGATAAGTGTGTGTGAAAGCCGTCCTTCACCTAGCTTGTTGGGAACACAAAGTTTCTTTTCAGTTGCAAACTCCATTCCATACATATATATGGGAGGTACGAGCTCAAACTCGGTTTCACAGTGAAAACTGCAGGAACTTCAAACCGGCACTAGGAAACACACTGAGAAAGCAGAGAAAAAGTGTCTCCTGCAACCCGTTCCCTTGGTGCTAGATGAACGAACGTCTCTCCACTTGCTCAGTTCTGAGAGATAAGTGTGTGTGAAAGCCTTCCTTCACCTAGCTTGTTGGGAACACAAAGTTTGTTTTCAGTGCAAACTCCATTCCATACATATATATGGGGATGTACTAGCTCCAACTCGGTTTGACAGTGAAAACTGCAGGAACTTCAAACCGGCACTAGGAAACAGACTAAGAAAGCAGAGAAAAAGTGTCTCCTGCAACCCGTTCCCTTTGTGCAAGAAGAACGTACGTCTGTCCACTTGCTCTGTTCTGAGAGACATGTGTGTGTGAAAGCCGTCCTTCACCTAGCTTCTTGGGAACACAAAGTTTCTTTTCAGTTGCAAACTCCATTCCATACATATATATGGGGAGGTACAAGCTCCAACACGGTTTGACAGTGAAAACTGCAGGAACTTCAAACCGGCACTAGGAAACAGACTGAGATAGCAGAGAAAAAGTGTCTCCTGCATCCCATTCCCTTGGTGCTAGATGAACGAACGTCTCTCCACTTGCTCAGTTCTGAGAGATAAGTGTGTGTGAAAGCCGTCCTTCACCTAGCTTGTTGGGAACACAAAGTTTCTTTTCAGTTGCAAAATTCATTCCATACATATATATGGGGAGGTACTAGCTCCAACTCGGTTTGACAGTGAAAACTGCAGAAATTTCAAACCGGCACTACGAAACAGACTGAGAAATCAGAGAAAAAGTGTCTCCTGCCACCCGTTCCCTTGGTGCTAGATGAACGAACGTCTCTCTACTTGCTCGGTTCTGAGAGATAATTGTGTGTGAAAGCCGTCCTTCACCTAGCTTGTTGGGAACACAAAGTTTCTTTTCAGTTGCAAACTCCATTCCATTCATATATATGGGGAGGTACTAGCTCCAACTCGGTTTGACAGTGAAAACTGCAGAAACTTCAAACCGGCACTAGGAAACAGACTGAGAAAGCAGAGAAAAAGTGTCTCCTGCCACCCGTTCCTTGGTGCTAGATGAACGAACGTCTCTCCACTTGCTCAGTTCTGAGAGATAAGTGTGTGTGAAAGCCGTCCTTCACCTAGCTTGTTGGGAACACAAAGTTTCTTTTCAGTTGCAAACTCCATTCCATACATATATATGGGAGGTACGAGCTCAAACTCGGTTTGACAGTGAAAACTGCAGGAACTTCAAACCGGCACTAGGAAACACACTGAGAAAGCAGAGAAAAAGTGTCTCCTGCAACCCGTTCCCTTGGTGCTAGATGAACGAACGTCTCTCCACTTGCTCAGTTCTGAGAGATAAGTGTGTGTGAAAGCCTTCCTTCACCTAGCTTGTTGGGAACACAAAGTTTGTTTTCAGTGCAAACTCCATTCCATACATATATATGGGGATGTACTAGCTCCAACTCGGTTTGACAGTGAAAACTGCAGGAACTTCAAACCGGCACTAGGAAACAGACTAAGAAAGCAGAGAAAAAGTGTCTCCTGCAACCCGTTCCCTTTGTGCAAGAAGAACGTACGTCTGTCCACTTGCTCTGTTCTGAGAGACATGTGTGTGTGAAAGCCGTCCTTCACCTAGCTTCTTGGGAACACAAAGTTTCTTTTCAGTTGCAAACTCCATTCCATACATATATATGGGGAGGTAGAAGCTCCAACTCGGTTTTACTGTGAAAACTGCAGGAACTTCAAACCGGCACTGGGAAACAGACTGAGAAAGCAGAGAAAAAGTGTCTCCTGCAACCCGTTCCCTTGGTGCTAGATGAACGAACGTCTCTCCACATGCTCAGTTCTGAGAGATAAGTGTGTGTGAAAGCCGTCCTTCACCTAGCTTGTTGGGAACACAAAGTTTCTTTACAGTTACAAACTCCATTCCATAAATATATATGGGGAGGTACAAGCTCCAACTCGGTTTTACAGTGAAAACTGCAGGAACTTCAAACCGGCACTAGGAAACAGACTGAGAAAGCAGAGAAAAAGTGTCTCCTGCAACCCGTTCCCTTGGTGCTAGATGAACGAACGTCTCTCCACTTGCTCAGTTCTGAGAGATAAGTGTGTGTGAAAGCCGTCCTTCACCTAGCTTGTTGGGAACACAAAGTTTCTTTTCAGTTGCAAACTCCATTCCATACATATATATGGGGAGGTACTAGCTCCAACTCGGTTTGACAGTGAAAACTGCAGGAACTTCAAACCGGCACTAGGAAACAGACTGAGAAAGCAGAGGAAAAGTGTCTCTTGCAACCCGTTCCCTTGGTGCTAGATGAACGAACGTCTCTCCACTTGCTCAGTTCTGAGAGATAAGTGTGTGTGAAAGCCGTCCTTCACCTAGCTTGTTGGGAACACAAAGTTTCTTTTCAGTTGCAAACTCCATTCCATACATATATATGGGGAGGAACTAGCTCCAACTCGGTTTGACAGTGAAAACTGCAGGAACTTCAAACCGGCACTAGGAAACAGACTGAGAAAGCAGAGAAAAAGTGTCTCCTGCAAAACGTTCCCTTGGTGCTAGATGAACGAACGTCTCTCCACTTGCTCAGTTCTGAGAGATAAGTGTGTGTGAAAGCCGTCCTTCACCTAGCTTGTTGGGAACACAAAGTTTCTTTTCAGTTGCAAACTCCATTCCATACTTATATATAAGGAGGTACTAGCTCCAACTCGGTTTGACAGTGAAAACTGCAGGAACTTCAAACCAGCACTAGGAAACAGACTGAGAAAGCAGAGAAAAAGTGTCTCCTGCAACCCGTTCCCTTGGTGCTAGATGAACGAACGTCTCTCCACTTGCTCAGTTCTGAGAGATAAGTGTGTGTGAAAGCCGTCCTTCACCTAGCTTGTTGGGAACACAAAGTTTCTTTTCAGTTGCAAACTCCATTCCATATATATATGGGGAGGTAGAAGCTCTAACTCGGTTTTACAGTGAAAACTGCAGGAACTTCAAACCGGCACTAGGAAACAGACTGAGAAAGCAGAGAAAAAGTGTCTCCTGCATCCCATTCCCTTGGTGCTAGATGAACGAACTTCTCTCCACTTGCTCAGTTCTGAGAGATAAGTGTGTGTGAAAGCCGTCCTTCACCTAGCTTGTTGGGAACACAAAGTTTCTTTTCAGTTGCAAAATCCATTCCATACATATATATTGGGAGGTACTAGCTCCAACTCGGTTTGACAGTGAAAACTGCAGGAACTTCTAACCGGCACTAGGAAACAGACTGAGAAAGCAGAGAAAAAGTGTCTCCTGAAACCCGTTCCCTTGGTGCCAGATGAACGAACGTCTCTCCACTTGCTCAGTTCTGAGAGATAAGTGTGTGTGAAAGCCGTCCTTCACCTAGCTTGTTGGGAACACAAAGTTTCTTTTCAGTTGCAAACTCCATTCCATACATATATATGGGGAGGTACTAGCTCCAACTCGGTTTGACCGTGAAAACTGCAGGAACTTCAAACCGGCACTAGGAAACAGACTGAGAAAGCAGAGGAAAAGTGTCTCTTGCAACCCGTTCCCTTGGTGCTAGATGAACGAACGTCTCTCCACTTGCTCAGTTCTGAGAGATAAGTGTGTGTGAAAGCCGTCCTTCACCTAGCTTGTTGGGAACACAAAGTTTCTTTTCAGTTGCAAACTCCATTCCATACATATATATGGGGAGGTACTAGCTCCAACTCGGTTTGACAGTGAAAACTGCAGGAACTTCAAACCGGCACTAGGAAACAGACTGAGAAAGCAGAGAAATAGTGTCTCCTGCAAAACGTTCCCTTGGTGCTAGAAGAACGAACGTCTCTCCACTTGCTCAGTTCTGAGAGATAAGTGTGTGTGAAAGCCGTCCTTCACCTAGCTTTTTGGGAACACAAAGTTTCTTTTCAGTTGCAAACTCCATTCCATACTTATATATAAGGAGGTACTAGCTCCAACTCGGTTTGACAGTGAAAACTGCAGGAACTTCAAACCAGCACTAGGAAACAGACTGAGAAAGCAGACAAAAAGTGTCTCCTGCAACCCGTTCCCTTGGTGCTAGATGAACGAACGTCTCTCCACTTGCTCAGTTCTGAGAGATAAGTGTGTGTGAAAGCCGTCCTTCACCTAGCTTGTTTGGAACACAAAGTTTCTTTTCAGTTGCAAACTCCATTCCATACATATATATGGGGAGGTAGAAGCTCTAACTCGGTTTTACAGTGAAAACTGCAGGAACTTCAAACCGGCACTAGGAAACAGACTGAGAAAGCAGAGAAAAAGTGTCTCCTGCATCCCATTCCCTTGGTGCTAGATGAACGAACGTCTCTCCACTTGCTCAGTTCTGAGAGATAAGTGTGTGTGAAAGCCGTCCTTCACCTAGCTTGTTGGGAACACAAAGTTTCTTTTCAGTTGCAAAATCCATTCCATACATATATATGGGGAGGTACTAGCTCCAACTCGGTTTGACAGTGAAAACTGCAGAAATTTCAAACCGGCACTACGAAACAGACTGAGAAAGCAGAGAAAAAGTGTCTCCTGCCACCCGTTCCCTTGGTGCTAGATGAACGAACGTCTCTCTACTTGCTCGGTTCTGAGAGATAAGTGTGTGTGAATGCCGTCCTTCACCTAGCTTGTTGGGAACACAAAGTTTCTTTTCAGTTGCAAACTCCATTCCATACATATATATGGGGAGGTACTAGCTCCAACTCGGTTTGACAGTGAAAACTGCAGGAAATTCAAACCGGCACTAGGAAACAGACTGAGAGAGCAGAGAAAAAGTGTCTCCTGCAACCCGTTCCCTTGGTGCTAGATGAACGAACGTCTCTCCACTTGCTCAGTTCTGAGAGATAAGTGTGTGTGAAAGCCGTCCTTCACCTAGCTTGTTGGGAACACAAAGTTTCTTTTCAGTTGCAAACTCCATTCCATACATATATATGGGGAGGTACTAGCTCCAACTCGGTTTTACAGTGAAAACTGCAGGAACTACAAACCGGCACTTGGAAACAGACTGAGAAAGCAGAGAAAAAGTGTCTCCTGCCACCCGTTCCCTTGGTGCTAGATGAACGAACGTCTCTCCACTTGCTCAGTTCTGAGAGATAAGTGTGTGTGAAAGCCGTCCTTCACCTAGCTTGTTGGGAACACAAAGTTTCTTTTCAGTTGCAAACTCCATTCCATACATATATATGGGAGGTACGAGCTCAAACTCGGTTTGACAGTGAAAACTGCAGGATCTTCAAACCGGCACTAGGAAACAGACTAAGAAAGCAGAGAAAAAGTGTCTCCTGCAACCCGTTCCCTTTGTGCAAGAAGAACGTACGTCTGTCCACTTGCTCTGTTCTGAGAGACATGTGTGTGTGAAAGCCGTCCTTCACCTAGCTTCTTGGGAACACAAAGTTTCTTTTCAGTTGCAAACTCCATTCCATACATATATATGGGGAGGTACAAGCTCCAACACGGTTTGACAGTGAAAACTGCAGGAACTTCAAACCGGCACTAGGAAACAGACTGAGATAGCAGAGAAAAAGTGTCTCCTGCATCCCATTCCCTTGGTGCTAGATGAACGAACGTCTCTCCACTTGCTCAGTTCTGAGAGATAAGTGTGTGTGAAAGCCGTCCTTCACCTAGCTTGTTGGGAACACAAAGTTTCTTTTCAGTTGCAAAATCCATTCCATACATATATATGGGGAGGTACTAGCTCCAACTCGGTTTGACAGTGAAAACTGCAGAAATTTCAAACCGGCACTACGAAACAGACTGAGAAATCAGAGAAAAAGTGTCTCCTGCCACCCGTTCCCTTGGTGCTAGATGAACGAACGTCTCTCTACTTGCTCGGTTCTGAGAGATAAGTGTGTGTGAATGCCGTCCTTCACCTAGCTTGTTGGGAACACAAAGTTTCTTTTCAGTTGCAAACTCCATTCCATACATATATATGGGGAGGTACTAGCTCCAACTCGGTTTGACAGTGAAAACTGCAGGAAATTCAAACCGGCACTAGGAAACAGACTGAGAGAGCAGAGAAAAAGTGTCCCCTTCAACCCGTTCCCTTGGTGCTAGATGAACGAACGTCTCTCCACTTGCTCATTTCTGAGAGATAATTGTGTGTGAAAGCCGTCCTTCACCTAGCTTGTTGGGAACACAAAGTTTCTTTTCAGTTGCAAACTCCATTCCATTCATATATATGGGGAGGTACTAGCTCCAACTCGGTTTGACAGTGAAAACTGCAGAAACTTCAAACCGGCACTAGGAAACAGACTGAGAAAGCAGAGGAAATGTGTCTCTTGCAACCCGTTCCCTTGGTGCTAGATGAACGAACGTCTCTCCACTTGCTCAGTTCTGAGAGATAAGTGTGTGTGAAAGCCGTCCTTCACCTAGCTTGTTGGGAACACAAAGTTTCTTTTCAGTTGCAAACTCCATTCCATACATATATATGGGGAGGTACTAGCTCCAACTCGGTTTTACAGTGAAAACTGCAGGAACTACAAACCGGCACTAGGAAACAGACTGAGAAAGCAGAGAAAAAGTGTCTCCTGCCACCCGTTCCCTTGGTGCTAGATGAACGAACGTCTCTCCACTTGCTCAGTTCTGAGAGATAAGTGTGTGTGAAAGCCGTCCTTCACCTAGCTTGTTGGGAACACAAAGTTTCTTTTCAGTTGCAAACTCCATTCCATACATATATATGGGAGGTACGAGCTCAAACTCGGTTTGACAGTGAAAACTGCAGGAACTTGAAACCGGCACTAGGAAACACACTGAGAAAGCAGAGAAAAAGTGTCTCCTGCAACCCGTTCCCTTGGTGCTAGATGAACGAACGTCTCTCCACTTGCTCAGTTCTGAGAGATAAGTGTGTGTGAAAGCCTTCCTTCACCTAGCTTGTTGGGAACACAAAGTTTGTTTTCACTGCAAACTCCATTCCATACATATATATGGGGATGTACTAGCTCCAACTCGGTTTGACAGTGAAAACTGCAGGAACTTCAAACCGGCACTAGGAAACAGACTAAGAAAGCAGAGAAAAATTGTCTCCTGCAACCCGTTCCCTTTGTGCAAGAAGAACGTACGTCTGTCCACTTGCTCTGTTCTGAGAGACATGTGTGTGTGAAAGCCGTCCTTCACCTAGCTTCTTGGGAACACAAAGTTTCTTTTCAGTTGCAAACTCCATTCCATACATATATATGGGGAGGTAGAAGCTCCAACTCGGTTTTACTGTGAAAACTGCAGGAACTTCAAACCGGCACTGGGAAACAGACTGAGAAAGCAGAGAAAAAGTGTCTCCTGCAACCCGTTCCCTTGGTGCTAGATGAACGAACGTCTCTCCACATGCTCAGTTCTGAGAGATAAGTGTGTGTGAAAGCCGTCCTTCACCTAGCTTGTTGGGAACACAAAGTTTCTTTACAGTTACAAACTCCATTCCATAAATATATATGGGGAGGTACAAGCTCCAACTCGGTTTTACAGTGAAAACTGCAGGAACTTCAAACCGGCACTAGGAAACAGACTGAGAAAGCAGAGAAAAAGTGTCTCCTGCAACCCGTTCCCTTGGTGCTAGATGAACGAACGTCTCTCCACTTGCTCAGTTCTGAGAGATAAGTGTGTGTGAAAGCCGTCCTTCACCTAGCTTGTTGGGAACACAAAGTTTCTTTTCAGTTGCAAACTCCATTCCATACATATATATGGGGAGGTACTAGCTCCAACTCGGTTTGACAGTGAAAACTGCAGGAACTTCAAACCGGCACTAGGAAACAGACTGAGAAAGCAGAGGAAAAGTGTCTCTTGCAACCCGTTCCCTTGGTGCTAGATGAACGAACGTCTCTCCACTTGCTCAGTTCTGAGAGATAAGTGTGTGTGAAAGCCGTCCTTCACCTAGCTTGTTGGGAACACAAAGTTTCTTTTCAGTTGCAAACTCCATTCCATACATATATATGGGGAGGAACTAGCTCCAACTCGGTTTGACAGTGAAAACTGCAGGAACTTCAAACCGGCACTAGGAAACAGACTGAGAAAGCAGAGAAAAAGTGTCTCCTGCAACCCGTTCCCTTGGTGCTAGATGAACGAACGTCTCTCCACTTGCTCAGTTCTGAGAGATAAGTGTGTGTGAAAGCCGTCCTTCACCTAGCTTGTTGGGAACACAAAGTTTCTTTTCAGTTGCAAACTCCATTCCATACTTATATATAAGGAGGTACTAGCTCCAACTCGGTTTGACAGTGAAAACTGCAGGAACTTCAAACCAGCACTAGGAAACAGACTGAGAAAGCAGAGAAAAAGTCTCTCCTGCAACCCGTTCCCTTGGTGCTAGATGAACGAACGTCTCTCCACTTGCTCAGTTCTGAGAGATAAGTGTGTGTGAAAGCCGTCCTTCACCTAGCTTGTTGGGAACACAAAGTTTCTTTTCAGTTGCAAACTCCATTCCATATATATATGGGGAGGTAGAAGCTCTAACTCGGTTTTACAGTGAAAACTGCAGGAACTTCAAACCGGCACTAGGAAACAGACTGAGAAAGCAGAGAAAAAGTGTCTCCTGCATCCCATTCCCTTGGTGCTAGATGAACGAACGTCTCTCCACTTGCTCAGTTCTGAGAGATAAGTGTGTGTGAAAGCCGTCCTTCACCTAGCTTGTTGGGAACACAAAGTTTCTTTTCAGTTGCAAAATCCATTCCATACATATATATTGGGAGGTACTAGCTCCAACTCGGTTTGACAGTGAAAACTGCAGGAACTTCTAACCGGCACTAGGAAACAGACTGAGAAAGCAGAGAAAAAGTGTCTCCTGAAACCCGTTCCCTTGGTGCCAGATGAACGAACGTCTCTCCACTTGCTCAGTTCTGAGAGATAAGTGTGTGTGAAAGCCGTCCTTCACCTAGCTTGTTGGGAACACAAAGTTTCTTTTCAGTTGCAAACTCCATTCCATACATATATATGGGGAAGTACTAGCTCCAACTCGGTTTGACAGTGAAAACTGCAGGAACTTCAAACCGGCACTAGGAAACAGACTGAGAAAGCAGAGAAATAGTGTCTCCTGCAAAACGTTCCCTTGGTGCTAGAAGAACGAACGTCTCTCCACTTGCTCAGTTCTGAGAGATAAGTGTGTGTGAAAGCCGTCCTTCACCTAGCTTTTTGGGAACACAAAGTTTCTTTTCAGTTGCAAACTCCATTCCATACTTATATATAAGGAGGTACTAGCTCCAACTCGGTTTGACAGTGAAAACTGCAGGAACTTCAAACCAGCACTAGGAAACAGACTGAGAAAGCAGACAAAAAGTGTCTCCTGCAACCCGTTCCCTTGGTGCTAGATGAACGAACGTCTCTCCACTTGCTCAGTTCTGAGAGATAAGTGTGTGTGAAAGCCGTCCTTCACCTAGCTTGTTTGGAACACAAAGTTTCTTTTCAGTTGCAAACTCCATTCCATACATATATATGGGGAGGTAGAAGCTCTAACTCGGTTTTACAGTGAAAACTGCAGGAACTTCAAACCGGCACTAGGAAACAGACTGAGAAAGCAGAGAAAAAGTGTCTCCTGCATCCCATTCCCTTGGTGCTAGATGAACGAACGTCTCTCCACTTGCTCAGTTCTGAGAGATAAGTGTGTGTGAAAGCCGTCCTTCACCTAGCTTGTTGGGAACACAAAGTTTCTTTTCAGTTGCAAAATCCATTCCATACATATATATGGGGAGGTACTAGCTCCAACTCGGTTTGACAGTGAAAACTGCAGAAATTTCAAACCGGCACTACGAAACAGACTGAGAAAGCAGAGAAAAAGTGTCTCCTGCCACCCGTTCCCTTGGTGCTAGATGAACGAACGTCTCTCTACTTGCTCGGTTCTGAGAGATAAGTGTGTGTGAATGCCGTCCTTCACCTAGCTTGTTGGGAACACAAAGTTTCTTTTCAGTTGCAAACTCCATTCCATACATATATATGGGGAGGTACTAGCTCCAACTCGGTTTGACAGTGAAAACTGCAGGAAATTCAAACCGGCACTAGGAAACAGACTGAGAGAGCAGAGAAAAAGTGTCTCCTGCAACCCGTTCCCTTGGCGCTAGATGAACGAACGTCTCTCCACTTGCTCAGTTCTGAGAGATAAGTGTGTGTGAAAGCCGTCCTTCACCTAGCTTGTTGGGAACACAAAGTTTCTTTTCAGTTGCAAACTCCATTCCATACATATATATGGGGAGGTACTAGCTCCAACTCGGTTTTACAGTGAAAACTGCAGGAACTACAAACCGGCACTTGGAAACAGACTGAGAAAGCAGAGAAAAAGTGTCTCCTGCCACCCGTTCCCTTGGTGCTAGATGAACGAACGTCTCTCCACTTGCTCAGTTCTGAGAGATAAGTGTGTGTGAAAGCCGTCCTTCAACTAGCTTGTTGGGAACACAAAGTTTCTTTTCAGTTGCAAACTCCATTCCATACATATATATGGGAGGTACGAGCTCAAACTCGGTTTGACAGTGAAAACTGCAGGAACTTCAAACCGGCACTAGGAAACACACTGAGAAAGCAGAGAAAAAGTGTCTCCTGCAACCCGTTCCCTTGGTGCTAGATGAACGAACGTCTCTCCACTTGCTCAGTTCTGAGAGATAAGTGTGTGTGAAAGCCTTCCTTCACCTAGCTTGTTGGGAACACAAAGTTTGTTTTCAGTGCAAACTCCATTCCATACATATATATGGGGATGTACTAGCTCCAACTCGGTTTGACAGTGAAAAATGCAGGAACTTCAAACCGGCACTAGGAAACAGACTAAGAAAGCAGAGAAATAGTGTCTCCTGCAACCCGTTCCCTTTGTGCAAGAAGAACGTACGTCTGTCCACTTGCTCTGTTCTGAGAGACATGTGTGTGTGAAAGCCGTCCTTCACCTAGCTTCTTGGGAACACAAAGTTTCTTTTCAGTTGCAAACTCCATTCCATACATATATATGGGGAGGTAGAAGCTCCAACTCGGTTTTACTGTGAAAACTGCAGGAACTTCAAACCGGCACTGGGAAACAGACTGAGAAAGCAGAGAAAAAGTGTCTCCTGCAACCCGTTCCCTTGGTGCTAGGTGAACGAACGTCTCTCCATATGCTCAGTTTTGAGAGATAAGTGTGTGTGAAAGCCGTCCTTCACCTAGCTTGTTGGGAACACAAAGTTTCTTTACAGTTACAAACTCCATTCCATAAATATATATGGGGAGGTACAAGCTCCAACTCGGATTTACAGTGAAAACTGCAGGAACTTCAAACCGGCACTAGGAAACAGACTGAGAAAGCAGAGAAAAAGTGTCTCCTGCAACCCGTTCCCTTGGTGCTAGATGAACGAACGTCTCTCCACTTGCTCAGTTCTGAGAGATAAGTGTGTGTGAAAGCCGTCCTTCACCTAGCTTGTTGGGAACACAAAGTTTCTTTTCAGTTGCAAACTCCATTCCATACATATATATATGGGGAGGTACTAGCTCCAACTCGGTTTGACAGTGAAAACTGCAGGAACTTCAAACCGGCACTAGGAAACATACTGAGAAAGCAGACGAAAAGTGTCTCTTGCAACCCGTTCCCTTGGTGCCAGATGAACGAACGTCTCTCCATTTGCTCAGTTCTGAGAGATAAGTGTGTGTGAAAGCCGTCCTTCACCTAGCTTGTTGGGAACACAAAGTTTCTTTTCAGTTGCAAACTCCATTCCATACATATATATGGGGAGGTACTAGCTCCAACTCGGTTTGACAGTGAAAACTGCAGGAACTTCAAACCGGCACTAGGAAACAGACTGAGAAAGCAGAGAAAAAGTGTCTCCTGCAAAACGTTCCCTTGGTGCTAGATGAACGAACGTCTCTCCACTTGCTCAGTTCTGAGAGATAAGTGTGTGTGAAAGCCGTCCTTCACCTAGCTTGTTGGGAACACAAAGTTTCTTTTCAGTTGCAAACTCCATTCCATACATATATATGGGGAGGTACTATCTCCAACTCGGTTTGACAGTGAAAACTGCAGGAACTTCAAACCAGCACTAGGAAACAGACTGAGAAAGCAGACAAAAAGTGTCTCCTGCAACCCGTTCCCTTGGTGCTAGATGAACGAACGTCTCTCCACTTGCTCAGTTCTGAGAGATAAGTGTGTGTGAAAGCCGTCCTTCACCTAGCTTGTTTGGAACACAAAGTTTCTTTTCAGTTGCAAACTCCATTCCATACATATATATGGGGAGGTAGAAGCTCTAACTCGGTTTTACAGTGAAAACTGCAGGAACTTCAAACCGGCACTAGGAAACAGACTGAGAAAGCAGAGAAAAAGTGTCTCCTGAAACCCGTTCCCTTGGTGCCAGATGAACGAACGTCTCTCCACTTGCTCAGTTCTGAGAGATAAGTGTGTGTGAAAGCCGTCCTTCACCAAGCTTGTTGGGAACACAAAGTTTCTTTTCAGTTGCAAACTCCATTCCATACATATATATGGGGAGGTACAAGCTCCAACTCGGTTTGACAGTGAAAACTGCAGAAACTTCAAACCGGCACTAGGAAACAGACTGAGAAAGCAGAGGAAAAGTGTCTCTTGCAAACCGTTCCCTTGGTGCTAGATGAACGAACGTCTCTCCACTTGCTCAGTTCTGAGAGATAAGTGTGTGTGAAAGCCGTCCTTCACCTAGCTTGTTGGGAACACAAAGTTTCTTTTCAGTTGCAAACTCCATTCCATACATATATATGGGGAGGTACTAGCTCCAACTCGGTTTTACAGTGAAAACTGCAGGAACTACAAACCGGCACTAGGAAACAGACTGAGAAAGCAGAGAAAAAGTGTCTCATGCAACAAGTTCCCTTGGTGCTAGATGAACGAACGTCTCTCCACTTGCTCAGTTCTGAGAGATAAGTGTGTGTGAAAGCCGTCCTTCACTTAGCTTGTTGGGAACACAAAGTTTCTTTTCAGTTGCAAACTCCATTCCATACATATATATGGGGAGGTACTATCTCCAACTCGGTTTGACAGTGAAAACTGCAGGAACTTCAAACCAGCACTAGGAAACAGACTGAGAAAGCAGAGAAAATGTGTCTCCTGCAACCCGTTCCCTTGGTGCTAGATGAACGAAAGTCTCTCCACTTGCTCAGTTCTGAGAGATAACTGTGTGTGAAAGCCATCCTTCACCTAGCTTGTTGGGAACCCAAAGTTTCTTTTCAGTTGCAAACTCCATTCCATACATATATATGGGGAGGTAGAAGCTCTAACTCGGTTTTACAGTGAAAACTGCAGGAACTTCAAAACGGCACTAGGAAACAGACTGAGAAAGCAGAGAAAAAGTGTCTCCTGCAACCCGTTCCCTTGGTGCTAGATGAACGAACGTCTCTCCACTTGCTCAGTTCTGAGAGATAAGTGTGTGTGAAAGCCGTCCTTCACCAAGCTTGTTGGGAACACAAAGTTTCTTTTCAGTTGCAAACTCCATTCCATACATATATATGGGGAGGTACTAGCTCCAACTCGTTTTGACAGTGAAAACTGCAGAAACTTCAAACCGGCACTACGAAACAGACTGAAAAGCAGAGAAAAAGTGTCTCCTGCCACCCGTTCCCTTGGTGCTAGATGAACGAACGTCTTTCCACTTGCTCGGTTCTGAGAGATAAGTGTGTGTGAATGCCGTCCTTCACCTAGCTTGTTGGGAACACAAAGTTTCTTTTCAGTTGCAAACTCCATTCCATACATATATATGGGGAGGTACTAGCTCCAACTCGGTTTGACAGTGAAAACTGCAGGAAATTCAAACCGGCACTAGGAAACAGACTGAGAGAGCAGAGAAAAAGTGTCTCCTGCAACCCGTTCCCTTGGTGCTAGATGAACGAACGTCTCTCCACTTGCTCAGTTCTGAGAGATAAGTGTGTGTGAAAGCCGTCCTTCACCTAGCTTGTTGGGAACACAAAGTTTCTTTTCAGTTGCAAACTCCATTCCATACATATATATGGGGAGGTACTAGCTCCAACTCGGTTTTGCAGTGAAAACTGCAGGAACTACAAACCGGCACTAGGAAACAGACTGAGAAAGCAGAGAAAAAGTGTCTCATGCAACAAGTTCCCTTGGTGCTAGATGAACGAACGTCTCTCCACTTGCTCAGTTCTGAGAGATAAGTGTGTGTGAAAGCCGTCCTTCACCTAGCTTGTTGGGAACCCAAAGTTTCTTTTCAGTTGCAAACTCCATTCCATACATATATATGGGGAGGTAGAAGCTCTAACTCGGTTTTACAGTGAAAACTGCAGGAACTTCAAAACGGCACTAGGAAACAGACTGAGAAAGCAGAGAAAAAGTGTCTCCTGCAACCCGTTCCCTTGGTGCTAGATGAACGAACGTCTCTCTACTTGCTCAGTTCTGAGAGATAAGTGTGTGTGAAAGCCTTCCTTCACCTAGCTTGTTGGGAACACAAAGTTTGTTTTCAGTGCAAACTCCATTCCATACATATATATGGGGTTGTACTAGCTCCAACTCGGTTTGACAGTGAAAACTACAGGAACTTCAAACCGGCACTAGGAAACAGACTGAGAAAGCAGAGAAAAAGTGTATCCTGCAACCCGTTCCCTTGGTGCTAGATGAACGAACGTCTCTCCACTTGCTCAGTTCTGAGAGATAAGTGTGTGTGAAAGCCGTCCTTCACCTAGCTTGTTGGGAACACAAAGTTTCTTTTCAGTTGCAAACACCATTCCATACATATATATGGGGAGGTACAAGCTCTAACTCGGTTTTACAGTGAAAACTGCAGGAACTTCAAACCGGCACTAGGAAACAGACTGAGAAAGCAGAGAAAAAGTGTCTCCTGCCACCCGTTCCCTTGGTGCTAGATGAACGAACGTCTCTCCACTTGCTCAGTTCTGAGAGATAAATGTGTGTGAAAGCCGTCCTTCACCTCTCTTGTTGGGAACACAAAGTTTCTTTTCAGTTGCAAACTCCATTCCATACATATATATGGGGAGGTACTAGATCCAACACGGTTTGACAGTGAAAACTGCAGGAACTTCAAACCGGCACTAGGAAACAGATTTAGAAAGCAGAGAAAAAGTGTCTCCTGCAACCCGTTCCCTTGGTGCTAGATGAACGAACGTCTCTCCACTTGCTCTGTTCTGAGAGATAAGTGTGTGTGAAAGCCGTACTTCACCTAGCTTGTTGGGAACACAAAGTTTCTTTTCAGTTGCAAACTCCATTCCATACATATATATGGGGAGGTACTAGCTCCAACTCGGTTTGACAGTGAAAACTGCAGGAACTTCAAACCGGCACTAGGAAACAGACTGAGAAGCAGAGAAAAAGTGTCTCCTGCAACCCGTTCCCTTGGTGCTAGATGAACGAACGTCTCTCCACTTGCTCAGTTCTGAGAGATAAGTGTGTGTGAAAGCCGTCCTTCACCTAGCTTGTTGGGAACACAAAGTTTCTTTTCAGTTGCAAACTCCATTCCATACATATATATGGGAGGTACGAGCTCCAACTCGGTTTGACGGAGAAAACTGCAGGAACTTCAAACCGGCACTAGGAAACACACTGAGAAAGCAGAGAAAAAGTGTCTCCTGCAACCCGTTCCCTTGGTGCTAGATGAACGAACGTCTCTCCACTCGCTCAGTTCTGAGAGATAAGTGTGTGTGAAAGCCTTATTTCACCTAGCTTGTTGGGAACACAAAGTTTCTTTTCAGTGCAAACTCCATTCCATACATATATATGGGGAGGTACTAGCTCCAACTCGGTTTTACAGTGAAAACTGCAGGAACTTCAAACCGGCACTAGGAAACAGACTGAGAAAGCAGAGAAAAAGTGTATCCTGCAACCCGTTCCCTTGGTGCTAGATGAACGAACGTCTCTCCACTTGCTCAGTTCTGAGAGATAAGTGTGTGTGAAAGCCGTCCTTCAACTAGCTTGTTGGGAACACAAAGTTTCTTTTCAGTTGCAAAGTCCATTCCATACATATATATGGGGAGGTACAAGCTCTAACTCGATTTTACAGTGAAAACTGCAGGAACTTCAAACCGGCACTAGGAAACAGACTGAGAAAGCAGAGAAAAAGTGTCTCCTGCCACCCGTTCCCTTGGTGCTAGATGAACGAACGTCTCTCCACTTGCTCAGTTCTGAGAGATAAGTGTGTGTGAAAGCCGTCCTTCACCTAGCTTGTTGGGAACACAAAGTTTCTTTTCAGTTGCAAACTCCATTCCATACATATATATGGGGAGGTACTATCTCCAACTCGGTTTGTCAGTGAAAACTGCAGGAACTTCAAACCAGCACTAGGAAACAGACTGAGAAAGCAGAGAAAATGTGTCTCCTGCCACCCGTTCCCTTGGTGCTAGATGAACGAAAGTCTCTCCACTTGCTCAGTTCTGAGAGATAAGTGTGTGTGAAAGCCGTCCTTCACCTAGCTTGTTGGGAACCCAAAGTTTCTTTTCAGTTGCAAACTCCATTCCATACATATATATGGGGAGGTAGAAGCTCTAACTCGGTTTTACAGTGAAAACTGCAGGAACTTCAAAACGGCACTAGGAAACAGACTGAGAAAGCAGAGAAAAAGTGTCTCCTGCAACCCGTTCCCTTGGTGCTAGATGAACGAACGTCTCTCTACTTGCTCAGTTCTGAGAGATAAGTGTGTGTGAAAGCCTTCCTTCACCTAGCTTGTTGGGAACACAAAGTTTGTTTTCAGTGCAAACTCCATTCCATACATATATATGGGGTTGTACTAGCTCCAACTCGGTTTGACAGTGAAAACTACAGGAACTTCAAACCGGCACTAGGAAACAGACTGAGAAAGCAGAGAAAAAGTGTATCCTGCAACCCGTTCCCTTGGTGCTAGATGAACGAACGTCTCTCCACATGCTCAGTTCTGAGAGATAAGTGTGTGTGAAAGCCGTCCTTCACCTAGCTTGTTGGGAACACAAAGTTTCTTTTCAGTTGCAAACACCATTCCATACATATATATGGGGAGGTACAAGCTCTAACTCGGTTTTACAGTGAAAACTGCAGGAACTTCAAACCGGCACTAGGAAACAGACTGAGAAAGCAGAGAAAAAGTGTCTCCTGCCACCCGTTCCCTTGGTGCTAGATGAACGAACGTCTCTCCACTTGCTCAGTTCTGAGAGATAAATGTGTGTGAAAGCCGTCCTTCACCTCTCTTGTTGGGAACACAAAGTTTCTTTTCAGTTGCAAACTCCATTCCATACATATATATGGGGAGGTACTAGATCCAACACGGTTTGACAGTGAAAACTGCAGGAACTTCAAACCGGCACTAGGAAACAGATTTAGAAAGCAGAGAAAAAGTGTCTCCTGCAACCCGTTCCCTTGGTGCTAGATGAACGAACGTCTCTCCACTTGCTCTGTTCTGAGAGATAAGTGTGTGTGAAAGCCGTACTTCACCTAGCTTGTTGGGAACACAAAGTTTCTTTTCAGTTGCAAACTCCATTCCATACATATATATGGGGAGGTACTAGCTCCAACTCGGTTTGACAGTGAAAACTGCAGGAACTTCAAACCGGCACTAGGAAACAGACTGAGAAGCAGAGAAAAAGTGTCTCCTGCAACCCGTTCCCTTGGTGCTAGATGAACGAACGTCTCTCCACTTGCTCAGTTCTGAGAGATAAGTGTGTGTGAAAGCCGTCCTTCACCTAGCTTGTTGGGAACACAAAGTTTCTTTTCAGTTGCAAACACCATTCCATACATATATATGGGGAGGTACAAGCTCTAACTCGGTTTTACAGTGAAAACTGCAGGAACTTCAAACCGGCACTAGGAAACAGACTGAGAAAGCAGAGAAAAAGTGTCTCCTGCCACCCGTTCCCTTGGTGCTAGATGAACGAACGTCTCTCCACTTGCTCAGTTCTGAGAGATAAATGTGTGTGAAAGCCGTCCTTCACCTCTCTTGTTGGGAACACAAAGTTTCTTTTCAGTTGCAAACTCCATTCCATACATATATATGGGGAGGTAGAAGCTCTAACTCGGTTTTACAGTGAAAACTGCAGGAACTTCAAAACGGTACTAGGAAACAGACTGAGAAAGCAGAGAAAAAGTGTCTCCTGCAACCCGTTCCCTTGGTGCTAGATGAACGAACGTCTCTCTACTTGCTCAGTTCTGAGAGATAAGTGTGTGTGAAAGCCTTCCTTCACCTAGCTTGTTGGGAACACAAAGTTTGTTTTCAGTGCAAACTCCATTCCATACATATATATGGGGTTGTAGTAGCTCCAACTCGGTTTGACAGTGAAAACTACAGGAACTTCAAACCGGCACTAGGAAACAGACTGAGAAAGCAGAGAAAAAGTGTATCCTGCAACCCGTTCCCTTGGTGCTAGATGAACGAACGTCTCTCCACATGCTCAGTTCTGAGAGATAAGTGTGTGTGAAAGCCGTCCTTCACCTAGCTTGTTGGGAACACAAAGTTTCTTTTCAGTTGCAAACACCATTCCATACATATATATGGGGAGGTACAAGCTCTAACTCGGTTTTACAGTGAAAACTGCAGGAACTTCAAACCGGCACTAGGAAACAGACTGAGAAAGCAGAGAAAAAGTGTCTCCTGCCACCCGTTCCCTTGGTGCTAGATGAACGAACGTCTCTCCACTTGCTCAGTTCTGAGAGATAAATGTGTGTGAAAGCCGTCCTTCACCTCTCTTGTTGGGAACACAAAGTTTCTTTTCAGTTGCAAACTCCATTCCATACATATATATGGGGAGGTACTAGATCCAACACGGTTTGACAGTGAAAACTGCAGGAACTTCAAACCGGCACTAGGAAACAGATTTAGAAAGCAGAGAAAAAGTGTCTCCTGCAACCCGTTCCCTTGGTGCTAGATGAACGAACGTCTCTCCACTTGCTCTGTTCTGAGAGATAAGTGTGTGTGAAAGCCGTACTTCACCTAGCTTGTTGGGAACACAAAGTTTCTTTTCAGTTGCAAACTCCATTCCATACATATATATGGGGAGGTACTAGCTCCAACTCGGTTTGACAGTGAAAACTGCAGGAACTTCAAACCGGCACTAGGAAACAGACTGAGAAGCAGAGAAAAAGTGTCTCCTGCAACCCGTTCCCTTGGTGCTAGATGAACGAACGTCTCTCCACTTGCTCAGTTCTGAGAGATAAGTGTGTGTGAAAGCCGTCCTTCACCTAGCTTGTTGGGAACACAAAGTTTCTTTTCAGTTGCAAACACCATTCCATACATATATATGGGGAGGTACAAGCTCTAACTCGGTTTTACAGTGAAAACTGCAGGAACTTCAAACCGGCACTAGGAAACAGACTGAGAAAGCAGAGAAAAAGTGTCTCCTGCCACCCGTTCCCTTGGTGCTAGATGAACGAACGTCTCTCCACTTGCTCAGTTCTGAGAGATAAATGTGTGTGAAAGCCGTCCTTCACCTCTCTTGTTGGGAACACAAAGTTTCTTTTCAGTTGCAAACTCCATTCCATACATATATATGGGGAGGTACTAGATCCAACACGGTTTGACAGTGAAAACTGCAGGAACTTCAAACCGGCACTAGGAAACAGATTTAGAAAGCAGAGAAAAAGTGTCTCCTGCAACCCGTTCCCTTGGTGCTAGATGAACGAACGTCTCTCCACTTGCTCTGTTCTGAGAGATAAGTGTGTGTGAAAGCCGTACTTCACCTAGCTTGTTGGGAACACAAAGTTTCTTTTCAGTTGCAAACTCCATTCCATACATATATATGGGGAGGTACTAGCTCCAACTCGGTTTGACAGTGAAAACTGCAGGAACTTCAAACCGGCACTAGGAAACAGACTGAGAAGCAGAGAAAAAGTGTCTCCTGCAACCCGTTCCCTTGGTGCTAGATGAACGAACGTCTCTCCACTTGCTCAGTTCTGAGAGATAAGTGTTTGTGAAAGCCGTCCTTCACCTAGCTTGTTGGGAACACAAAGTTTCTTTTCAGTTGCAAACTCCATTCCATACATATATATGGGAGGTACGAGCTCCAACTCGGTTTGACGGAGAAAACTGCAGGAACTTCAAACCGGCACTAGGAAACACACTGAGAAAGCAGAGAAAAAGTGTCTCCTGCAACCCGTTCCCTTGGTGCTAGATGAACGAACGTCTCTCCACTCGCTCAGTTCTGAGAGATAAGTGTGTGTGAAAGCCTTATTTCACCTAGCTTGTTGGGAACACAAAGTTTCTTTTCAGTGCAAACTCCATTCCATACATATATATGGGGAGGTACTAGCTCCAACTCGGTTTTACAGTGAAAACTGCAGGAACTTCAAACCGGCACTAGGAAACAGACTGAGAAAGCAGAGAAAAAGTGTATCCTGCAACCCGTTCCCTTGGTGCTAGATGAACGAACGTCTCTCCACTTGCTCAGTTCTGAGAGATAAGTGTGTGTGAAAGCCGTCCTTCAACTAGCTTGTTGGGAACACAAAGTTTCTTTTCAGTTGCAAAGTCCATTCCATACATATATATGGGGAGGTACAAGCTCTAACTCGATTTTACAGTGAAAACTGCAGGAACTTCAAACCGGCACTAGGAAACAGACTGAGAAAGCAGAGAAAAAGTGTCTCCTGCCACCCGTTCCCTTGGTGCTAGATGAACGAACGTCTCTCCACTTGCTCAGTTCTGAGAGATAAGTGTGTGTGAAAGCCGTCCTTCACCTAGCTTGTTGGGAACACAAAGTTTCTTTTCAGTTGCAAACTCCATTCCATACATATATATGGGGAGGTACTATCTCCAACTCGGTTTGTCAGTGAAAACTGCAGGAACTTCAAACCAGCACTAGGAAACAGACTGAGAAAGCAGAGAAAATGTGTCTCCTGCAACCCGTTCCCTTGGTGCTAGATGAACGAAAGTCTCTCCACTTGCTCAGTTCTGAGAGATAAGTGTGTGTGAAAGCCGTCCTTCACCTAGCTTGTTGGGAACCCAAAGTTTCTTTTCAGTTGCAAACTCCATTCCATACATATATATGGGGAGGTAGAAGCTCTAACTCGGTTTTACAGTGAAAACTGCAGGAACTTCAAAACGGCACTAGGAAACAGACTGAGAAAGCAGAGAAAAAGTGTCTCCTGCAACCCGTTCCCTTGGTGCTAGATGAACGAACGTCTCTCTACTTGCTCAGTTCTGAGAGATAAGTGTGTGTGAAAGCCTTCCTTCACCTAGCTTGTTGGGAACACAAAGTTTGTTTTCAGTGCAAACTCCATTCCATACATATATATGGGGTTGTACTAGCTCCAACTCGGTTTGACAGTGAAAACTACAGGAACTTCAAACCGGCACTAGGAAACAGACTGAGAAAGCAGAGAAAAAGTGTATCCTGCAACCCGTTCCCTTGGTGCTAGATGAACGAACGTCTCTCCACATGCTCAGTTCTGAGAGATAAGTGTGTGTGAAAGCCGTCCTTCACCTAGCTTGTTGGGAACACAAAGTTTCTTTTCAGTTGCAAACACCATTCCATACATATATATGGGGAGGTACAAGCTCTAACTCGGTTTTACAGTGAAAACTGCAGGAACTTCAAACCGGCACTAGGAAACAGACTGAGAAAGCAGAGAAAAAGTGTCTCCTGCCACCCGTTCCCTTGGTGCTAGATGAACGAACGTCTCTCCACTTGCTCAGTTCTGAGAGATAAATGTGTGTGAAAGCCGTCCTTCACCTCTCTTGTTGGGAACACAAAGTTTCTTTTCAGTTGCAAACTCCATTCCATACATATATATGGGGAGGTACTAGATCCAACACGGTTTGACAGTGAAAACTGCAGGAACTTCAAACCGGCACTAGGAAACAGATTTAGAAAGCAGAGAAAAAGTGTCTCCTGCAACCCGTTCCCTTGGTGCTAGATGAACGAACGTCTCTCCACTTGCTCTGTTCTGAGAGATAAGTGTGTGTGAAAGCCGTACTTCACCTAGCTTGTTGGGAACACAAAGTTTCTTTTCAGTTGCAAACTCCATTCCATACATATATATGGGGAGGTACTAGCTCCAACTCGGTTTGACAGTGAAAACTGCAGGAACTTCAAACCGGCACTAGGAAACAGACTGAGAAGCAGAGAAAAAGTGTCTCCTGCAACCCGTTCCCTTGGTGCTAGATGAACGAACGTCTCTCCACTTGCTCAGTTCTGAGAGATAAGTGTGTGTGAAAGCCGTCCTTCACCTAGCTTGTTGGGAACACAAAGTTTCTTTTCAGTTGCAAACTCCATTCCATACATATATATGGGAGGTACGAGCTCCAACTCGGTTTGACAGAGAAAACTGCAGGAACTTCAAACCGGCACTAGGAAACACACTGAGAAAGCAGAGAAAAAGTGTCTCCTGCAACCCGTTCCCTTGGTGCTAGATGAACGAATGTCTCTCCACTCGCTCAGTTCTGAGAGATAAGTGTGTGTGAAAGCCTTATTTCACCTAGCTTGTTGGGAACACAAAGTTTCTTTTCAGTGCAAACTCCATTCCATACATATATATGGGGAGGTACTAGCTCCAACTCGGTTTTACAGTGAAAACTGCAGGAACTTCAAACCGGCACTAGGAAACAGACTGAGAAAGCAGAGAAAAAGTGTATCCTGCAACCCGTTCCCTTGGTGCTAGATGAACGAACGTCTCTCCACTTGCTCAGTTCTGAGAGATAAGTGTGTGTGAAAGCCGTCCTTCACCTAGCTTGTTGGGAACACAAAGTTTCTTTTCAGTTGCAAAGTCCATTCCATACATATATATGGGGAGGTACAAGCTCTAACTCGATTTTACAGTGAAAACTGCAGGAACTTCAAACCGGCACTAGGAAACAGACTGAGAAAGCAGAGAAAAAGTGTCTCCTGCCACCCGTTCCCTTGGTGCTAGATGAACGAACGTCTCTCCACTTGCTCAGTTCTGAGAGATAAGTGTGTGTGAAAGCCGTCCTTCACCTAGCTTGTTGGGAACACAAAGTTTCTTTTCAGTTGCAAACTCCATTCCATACATATATATGGGAGGTACGAGCTCCAACTCGGTTTGACAGTGAAAACTGCAGGAACTTCAAACCGGCACTAGGAAACAGACTGAGAAAGCAGAGAAAAAGTGTCTCCTGCAACCCGTTCCCTTGGTGCTAGATGAAAGAACGTCTCTCCACTTGCTCAGTTCTGAGAGATATGTGTGTGTGAAAGCCGTCCTTCACCTAGCTTGTTGGGAACACAAAGTTTCTTTTCAGTGCAAACTCCATTCCATACATATATATGGGGATGTACTAGCTCCAACTCGGTTTGACAGTGAAAACTGCAGGAACTTCAAACCGGCACTAGGAAACAGACTGAGAAAGCAGAGAAAAAGTGTATCCTGCAACCCGTTCCCTTGGTGCTAGATGAACGAACGTCTCTCCACTTGCTCATTCTGAGAGATAACTGTGTGTGAAAGCCGTCCTTCACCTAGCTTGTTGGGAACACAAAGTTTCTTTTCAGTTGCAAACCCCATTCCATACATATATATGGGGAGGTACAAGCTCTAACTCGGTTTTACAGTGAAAACTGCAGGAACTTCAAACCGGCACTAGGAAACAGACTGAGAAAGCAGAGAAAAAGTTTCTCCTGAAACTCGTTCCCTTGGTGCTAGATGAACGAACGTCTCTCCACTTGCTCAGTTCTGAGAGATAAGTGTGTGTGAAAGCCGTCCTTCACCTAGCTTGTTGGGAACACAAAGTTTCTTTTCAGTTGCAAACTCCATTCCATACATATATATGGGGAGGTACTAGCTCCAACTTGGTTTGACAGTGAAAACTGCAGGAACTTCAAACCGGCACTAGGAAACAGACTGAGAAAGCAGAGAAAAAGTGTCTCCTGCAACCCGTTCCATTGGTGCTAGATGAACGAACGTCTCTCCACTTGCTCTGTTCTGAGAGATAAGTGTGTGTGAAAGCCGTCCTTCACCTAGCTTGTTGGGAACACAAAGTTTCTTTTCAGTGCAAACTCCATTCCATACATATATATGGGGAGGTACTAGCTCCAACTCGGTTTGACAATGAAAACTGCAGGAACTTCAAACCGGCACTAGGAAACAGACTGAGAAGCAGAGAAAAAGTGTCTCCTGCAACCCGTTCCCTTGGTGCTAGATGAACGAACGTCTCTCCACTTGCTCAGTTCTGAGAGATAAGTGTGTGTGAAAGCCATCCTTCAACTAGCTTGTTGGGAACACCAAGTTTCTTTTCAGTTGCAAACTCCATTCCATACATATATATGGGGAGGTACTAGCTCCAACTCGATTTGACAGTGAAAACTGCAGGAACTTCAAACCGGCATTAGGAAACAGACTGAGAAAGCAGAGAAAAAGTGTCTCCTGCAACCCGTTCCCTTGGTGCTAGATGAACGAACGTCTCTCCACTTGCTCAGTTCTGAGAGATAAGTGTGTGTGAAAGCCGTCCTTCACCTAACTTGTTAGGAACACAAAGTTTCTTTTCAGTTGCAAACTCCATTCCATACATATACATGGGGAGGTATTATTTCCAACTCTGTTTGACAGTGAAAACTGCAGGAACTTCAAACCGGCACTAGGAAACAGACTGAGAAAGCAGAGAAAAAGTGTCTCCTGCAACCCGTTCCCTTGGTGCTAGATGAACGAACCTCTCTCCACTTGCTCAGTTCTGAGAGATAAGTGTGTGTGAAAGCCGTCCTTCACCTAGCTTGTTGGGAACACAAAGTTTCTTTTCAGTTGCAAACTCCATTCCATACATATATATGGATAGGTACATGCTCTAACTCGGTTTGACAGTGAAAACTGCAGGAACTTCAAACCGGCACTAGGAAACAGACGGAGAAAGCAGAGAAAAAGTGTCTCCTGCAACCCGTTCCCTTGGTGCTAGATGAACGAACGTCTCTCCACTTGCTCAGTTCTGAGAGATAAGTGTGTGTGAAAGCCGTCCTTCACCTAGCTTGTTGGGAACACAAAGTTTCTTTTCAGTTGCAAACTCCATTCCATACATATATATTGGGAGGTACTAGCTCCAACTCGGTTTGACAGTGAAAACTGCAGGAACTTCAAACCGGCACTAGGAAACAGACTGAGAAAGCAGAGAAAAAGTGTCTCCTGCAACCCGTTCACTTGGTGCTAGATGAACGAACGTCTCTCCACTTGCTCAGTTCTGAGAGATAAGTGTGTGTGAAAGCCGTCCTTCACCTAGCTTGTTGGGAACACAAAGTTTCTTTTCAGTTGCAAACTCCATTCCATACATATATATGGGGAGGTAGAAGCTCCAACTCTGTTTGACAGTGAAAACTGCAGGAACTTCAAACCGGCACTAGGAAACAGACTGAGAAAGCAGAGAAAAAGTCTCTCCTGAAACCCGTTCCCTTGGTGCTAGATGAACGAACGTCTCTCCACTTGCTCAGTTCTGAGAGATAAATGTGTGTGAAAGACGTCCTTCACCTAGCTTGTTGGGAACACAAAGTTTCTTTTCAGTTGCGAACTCCATTCCATACATATATATGGGGAGGTACTAGCTCCAACTCGGTTTGACAGTGAAAACTGCAGGAAATTCAAACCGGATCTAGGAAACAGACTGAGAGAGCAGAGAAAAAGTGTCTCCTGCATCCCGTTCCCTTGGTGCTAGATGAACGAACGTCTCTCCACTTGCTCATTTCTGAGAGATAAGTGTGTGTGAAAGCCGTCCTTCACCTAGCTTGTTGGGAACACAAAGATTCTTTTCAGTTGCAAACTCCATTCCATACATATATATGGGGAAGTACTAGCTCCAACTCGGTTTTACAGTGAAAACTGCAGGAACTTCAAACCGGCACTAGGAAACAGACTGAGAAGCAGAGAAAAAGTGTCTCCTGCAACCCGTTCCCTTGGTGCTAGATGAACGAACGTCTCTCCACTTGCTCAGTTCTGAGAGATAAGTGTGTGTGAAAGCCGTCCTTCACATAACTTGTTAGGAACACAAAGTTTCTTTTCAGTTGCAAACTCCATTCCATACATATATATGGGGAGGTAGAAGCTCCAACTCAGTTTGACAGTGAAAACTGCAGGAACTTCAAACCGGCACTAGGAAACAGACTGAGAAAGCAGAGAAAAAGTCTCTCCTGAAAACCGTTCCCTTGGTGCTAGATGAACGAACGTCTCTCCACTTGCTCGGTTCTGAGAGATAAGTGTGTGTGAAAGCCGTCCTTCACCTAGCTTGTTGGGAACACAAAGTTTCTTTTCAGTTGCAAACTCCATTCCATACATATATATGGGGAGGTACTAGCTCCAACTCGGTTTGACAGTGAAAACTGCTGGAAATTCAAACCGGCACTAGGAAACAGACTGAGAGAGCAGAGAAAAAGTGTCTCCTGCAACCCGTTCCCTTGGTGCTAGATGAACGAACGTCTCTCCACTTGCTCAGTTCTGAGAGATAAGTGTGTGTGAAAGCCGTCCTTCACCTAGCTTGTTGGGAACACAAAGATTCTTTTCAGTTGCAAACTCCATTCCATACATATATATGGGGAAGTACTAGCTCCAACTCGGTTTTACAGTGAAAACTGCAGGAACTTCAAACCGGCACTAGGAAACAGACTGAGAAGCAGAGAAAAAGTGTCTCCTGCAACCCGTTCCCTTGGTGCTAGATGAACGAACGTCTCTCCACTTGCTCAGTTCTGAGAGATAAGTGTGTGTGAAAGCCGTCCTTCACATAACTTCTTAGGAACACAAAGTTTCTTTTCAGTTGCAAACTCCATTCCATACATATATATGGGGAGGTACTATTTCCAACTCTGTTTGACAGTGAAAACTGCAGGAACTTCAAACCGGCACTAGGAAACAGACTGAGAAAGCAGAGAAAAAGTGTCTCCTGCAACCCGTTCCCTTGGTGCTAGATGAACGAACCTCTCTCCACTTGCTCAGTTCTGAGAGATAAGTGTGTGTGAAAGCCGTCCTTCACCTAGCTTGTTGGGAACACAAAGTTTCTTTTCAGTTGCAAACTCCATTCCATACATATATATGGATAGGTACATGCTCTAACTCGGTTTGACAGTGAAAACTGCAGGAACTTCAAACCGGCACTAGGAAACAGACGGAGAAAGCAGAGAAAAAGTGTCTCCTGCAACCCGTTCCCTTGGTGCTAGATGAATGAACGTCTCTCCACTTGCTCAGTTCTGAGAGATTAGTGTGTGTGAAAGCCGTCCTTCACATAACTTGTTAGGAACACAAAGTTTCTTTTCAGTTGCAAACTCCATTCCATACATATATATGGGGAGGTACTATTTCCAACTCTGTTTGACAGTGAAAACTGCAGGAACTTCAAACCGGCACTAGGAAACAGACTGAGAAAGCAGAGAAAAAGTGTCTCCTGCAACCCGTTCCCTTGGTGCTAGATGAACGAACCTCTCTCCACTTGCTCAGTTCTGAGAGATAAGTGTGTGTGAAAGCCGTCCTTCACCTAGCTTGTTGGGAACACAAAGTTTCTTTTCAGTTGCAAACTCCATTCCATACATATATATGGGGAGGTACTAGCTCCAACTCGGTTTGACAGTGAAAACTGCAGGAAATTCAAACCGGATCTAGGAAACAGACTGAGAGAGCAGAGAAAAAGTGTCTCCTGCATCCCGTTCCCTTGGTGCTAGATGAACGAAAGTCTCTCCACTTGCTCATTTCTGAGAGATAAGTGTGTGTGAAAGCCGTCCTTCACCTAGCTTGTTGGGAACACAAAGATTCTTTTCAGTTGCAAACTCCATTCCATACATATATATGGGGAAGTACTAGCTCCAACTCGGTTTTACAGTGAAAACTGCAGGAACTTCAAACCGGCACTAGGAAACAGACTGAGAAGCAGAGAAAAAGTGTCTCCTGCAACCCGTTCCCTTGGTGCTAGATGAACGAACGTCTCTCCACTTGCTCAGTTCTGAGAGATAAGTGTGTGTGAAAGCCGTCCTTCACATAACTTGTTAGGAACACAAAGTTTCTTTTCAGTTGCAAACTCCATTCCATACATATATATGGGGAGGTAGAAGCTCCAACTCAGTTTGACAGTGAAAACTGCAGGAACTTCAAACCGGCACTAGGAAACAGACTGAGAAAGCAGAGAAAAAGTCTCTCCTGAAACCCGTTCCCTTGGTGCTAGATGAACGAACGTCTCTCCACTTGCTCGGTTCTGAGAGATAAGTGTGTGTGAAAGCCGTCCTTCACCTAGCTTGTTGGGAACACAAAGTTTCTTTTCAGTTGCAAACTCCATTCCATACATATATATGGGGAGGTACTAGCTCCAACTCGGTTTGACAGTGAAAACTGCTGGAAATTCAAACCGGATCTAGGAAACAGACTGAGAGAGCAGAGAAAAAGTGTCTCCTGCAACCCGTTCCCTTGGTGCTAGATGAACGAACGTCTCTCCACTTGCTCATTTCTGAGAGATAAGTGTGTGTGAAAGCCGTCCTTCACCTAGCTTGTTGGGAACACAAAGATTCTTTTCAGTTGCAAACTCCATTCCATACATATATATGGGGAAGTACTAGCTCCAACTCGGTTTTACAGTGAAAACTGCAGGAACTTCAAACCGGCACTAGGAAACAGACTGAGAAGCAGAGAAAAAGTGTCTCCTGCAACCCGTTCCCTTGGTGCTAGATGAACGAACGTCTCTCCACTTGCTCAGTTCTGAGAGATAAGTGTGTGTGAAAGCCGTCCTTCACATAACTTCTTAGGAACACAAAGTTTCTTTTCAGTTGCAAACTCCATTCCATACATATATATGGGGAGGTACTATTTCCAACTCTGTTTGACAGTGAAAACTGCAGGAACTTCAAACCGGCACTAGGAAACAGACTGAGAAAGCAGAGAAAAAGTGTCTCCTGCAACCCGTTCCCTTGGTGCTAGATGAACGAACGTCTCTCCACTTGCTCAGTTCTGAGAGATAAGTGTGTGTGAAAGCCGTCCTTCACCTAGCTTGTTGGGAACACAAAGTTTCTTTTCAGTTGCAAACTCCATTCCATACATATATATGGGGAGGTACTAGCTCCAACTCGGTTTGACAGTGAAAACTGCTGGAAATTCAAACCGGCACTAGGAAACAGACTGAGAGAGCAGAGAAAAAGTGTCTCCTGCAACCCGTTCCCTTGGTGCTAGATGAACGAACGTCTCTCCACTTGCTCAGTTCTGAGAGATAAGTGTGTGTGAAAGCCGTCCTTCACCTAGCTTGTTGGGAACACAAAGATTCTTTTCAGTTGCAAACTCCATTCCATACATATATATGGGGAAGTACTAGCTCCAACTCGGTTTTACAGTGAAAACTGCAGGAACTTCAAACCGGCACTAGGAAACAGACTGAGAAGCAGAGAAAAAGTGTCTCCTGCAACCCGTTCCCTTGGTGCTAGATGAACGAACGTCTCTCCACTTGCTCAGTTCTGAGAGATAAGTGTGTGTGAAAGCCGTCCTTCACATAACTTCTTAGGAACACAAAGTTTCTTTTCAGTTGCAAACTCCATTCCATACATATATATGGGGAGGTACTATTTCCAACTCTGTTTGACAGTGAAAACTGCAGGAACTTCAAACCGGCACTAGGAAACAGACTGAGAAAGCAGAGAAAAAGTGTCTCCTGCAACCCGTTCCCTTGGTGCTAGATGAACGAACGTCTCTCCACTTGCTCAGTTCTGAGAGATAAGTGTGTGTGAAAGCCGTCCTTCACCTAGCTTGTTGGGAACACAAAGTTTCTTTTCAGTTGCAAACTCCATTCCATACATATATATGGGGAGGTACTAGCTCCAACTCGGTTTGACAGTGAAAACTGCTGGAAATTCAAACCGGCACTAGGAAACAGACTGAGAGAGCAGAGAAAAAGTGTCTCCTGCAACCCGTTCCCTTGGTGCTAGATGAACGAACGTCTCTCCACTTGCTCAGTTCTGAGAGATAAGTGTGTGTGAAAGCCGTCCTTCACCTAGCTTGTTGGGAACACAAAGATTCTTTTCAGTTGCAAACTCCATTCCATACATATATATGGGGAAGTACTAGCTCCAACTCGGTTTTACAGTGAAAACTGCAGGAACTTCAAACCGGCACTAGGAAACAGACTGAGAAGCAGAGAAAAAGTGTCTCCTGCAACCCGTTCCCTTGGTGCTAGATGAACGAACGTCTCTCCACTTGCTCAGTTCTGAGAGATAAGTGTGTGTGAAAGCCGTCCTTCACATAACTTCTTAGGAACACAAAGTTTCTTTTCAGTTGCAAACTCCATTCCATACATATATATGGGGAGGTACTATTTCCAACTCTGTTTGACAGTGAAAACTGCAGGAACTTCAAACCGGCACTAGGAAACAGACTGAGAAAGCAGAGAAAAAGTGTCTCCTGCAACCCGTTCCCTTGGTGCTAGATGAACGAACCTCTCTCCACTTGCTCAGTTCTGAGAGATAAGTGTGTGTGAAAGCCGTCCTTCACCTAGCTTGTTGGGAACACAAAGTTTCTTTTCAGTTGCAAACTCCATTCCATACATATATATGGATAGGTACATGCTCTAACTCGGTTTGACAGTGAAAACTGCAGGAACTTCAAACCGGCACTAGGAAACAGACGGAGAAAGCAGAGAAAAAGTGTCTCCTGCAACCCGTTCCCTTGGTGCTAGATGAACGAACCTCTCTCCACTTGCTCAGTTCTGAGAGATAAGTGTGTGTGAAAGCCGTCCTTCACCTAGCTTGTTGGGAACACAAAGTTTCTTTTCAGTTGCAAACTCCATTCCATACATATATATGGGGAGGTACTAGCTCCAACTCGGTTTGACAGTGAAAACTGCAGGAAATTCAAACCGGATCTAGGAAACAGACTGAGAGAGCAGAGAAAAAGTGTCTCCTGCATCCCGTTCCCTTGGTGCTAGATGAACGAAAGTCTCTCCACTTGCTCATTTCTGAGAGATAAGTGTGTGTGAAAGCCGTCCTTCACCTAGCTTGTTGGGAACACAAAGATTCTTTTCAGTTGCAAACTCCATTCCATACATATATATGGGGAAGTACTAGCTCCAACTCGGTTTTACAGTGAAAACTGCAGGAACTTCAAACCGGCACTAGGAAACAGACTGAGAAGCAGAGAAAAAGTGTCTCCTGCAACCCGTTCCCTTGGTGCTAGATGAACGAACGTCTCTCCACTTGCTCAGTTCTGAGAGATAAGTGTGTGTGAAAGCCGTCCTTCACATAACTTGTTAGGAACACAAAGTTTCTTTTCAGTTGCAAACTCCATTCCATACATATATATGGGGAGGTAGAAGCTCCAACTCAGTTTGACAGTGAAAACTGCAGGAACTTCAAACCGGCACTAGGAAACAGACTGAGAAAGCAGAGAAAAAGTCTCTCCTGAAACCCGTTCCCTTGGTGCTAGATGAACGAACGTCTCTCCACTTGCTCGGTTCTGAGAGATAAGTGTGTGTGAAAGCCGTCCTTCACCTAGCTTGTTGGGAACACAAAGTTTCTTTTCAGTTGCAAACTCCATTCCATACATATATATGGGGAGGTACTAGCTCCAACTCGGTTTGACAGTGAAAACTGCTGGAAATTCAAACCGGATCTAGGAAACAGACTGAGAGAGCAGAGAAAAAGTGTCTCCTGCAACCCGTTCCCTTGGTGCTAGATGAACGAACGTCTCTCCACTTGCTCATTTCTGAGAGATAAGTGTGTGTGAAAGCCGTCCTTCACCTAGCTTGTTGGGAACACAAAGATTCTTTTCAGTTGCAAACTCCATTCCATACATATATATGGGGAAGTACTAGCTCCAACTCGGTTTTACAGTGAAAACTGCAGGAACTTCAAACCGGCACTAGGAAACAGACTGAGAAGCAGAGAAAAAGTGTCTCCTGCAACCCGTTCCCTTGGTGCTAGATGAACGAACGTCTCTCCACTTGCTCAGTTCTGAGAGATAAGTGTGTGTGAAAGCCGTCCTTCACATAACTTCTTAGGAACACAAAGTTTCTTTTCAGTTGCAAACTCCATTCCATACATATATATGGGGAGGTACTATTTCCAACTCTGTTTGACAGTGAAAACTGCAGGAACTTCAAACCGGCACTAGGAAACAGACTGAGAAAGCAGAGAAAAAGTGTCTCCTGCAACCCGTTCCCTTGGTGCTAGATGAACGAACGTCTCTCCACTTGCTCAGTTCTGAGAGATAAGTGTGTGTGAAAGCCGTCCTTCACCTAGCTTGTTGGGAACACAAAGTTTCTTTTCAGTTGCAAACTCCATTCCATACATATATATGGATAGGTACATGCTCTAACTCGGTTTGACAGTGAAAACTGCAGGAACTTCAAACCGGCACTAGGAAACAGACGGAGAAAGCAGAGAAAAAGTGTCTCCTGCAACCCGTTCCCTTGGTGCTAGATGAACGAACGTCTCTCCACTTGCTCAGTTCTGAGAGATAAGTGTGTGTGAAAGCCGTCCTTCACATAACTTGTTAGGAACACAAAGTTTCTTTTCAGTTGCAAACTCCATTCCATACATATATATGGGGAGGTACTATTTCCAACTCTGTTTGACAGTGAAAACTGCAGGAACTTCAAACCGGCACTAGGAAACAGACTGAGAAAGCAGAGAAAAAGTGTCTCCTGCAACCCGTTCCCTTGGTGCTAGATGAACGAACCTCTCTCCACTTGCTCAGTTCTGAGAGATATGTGTGTGTGAAAGCCGTCCTTCACCTAGCTTGTTGGGAACACAAAGTTTCTTTTCAGTTGCAAACTCCATTCCATACATATATATGGATAGGTACATGCTCTAACTCGGTTTGACAGTGAAAACTGCAGGAACTTCAAACCGGCACTAGGAAACAGACGGAGAAAGCAGAGAAAAAGTGTCTCCTGCAACCCGTTCCCTTGGTGCTAGATGAACGAACGTCTCTCCACTTGCTCAGTTCTGAGAGATAAGTGTGTGTGAAAGCCGTCCTTCACCTAGCTTGTTGGGAACACAAAGTTTCTTTTCAGTTGCAAACTCCATTCCATACATATATATTGGGAGGTACTAGCTCTAACTCGGTTTGACAGTGAAAACTGCAGGAACTTCAAACCGGCACTAGGAAACAGACGGAGAAAGCAGAGAAAAAGTATCTCCTGCAACCCGTTCCCTTGGTGCTAGATGAACGAACGTCTCTCCACTTGCTCAGTTCTGAGAGATAAGTGTGTGTGAAAGCCGTCCTTCACCTAGCTTGTTGGGAACACAAAGTTTCTTTTCAGTTGCAAACTCCATTCCATACATATATATGGGGAGGTAGAAGCTCCAACTCTGTTTGACAGTGAAAACTGCAGGAAATTCAAACCGGCACTAGGAAACAGACTGAGAAAGCAGAGAAAAAGTCTCTCCTGAAACCCGTTCCCTTGGTGCTAGATGAACGAACGTCTCTCCACTTGCTCGGTTCTGAGAGATAAGTGTGTGTGAAAGCCGTCCTTCACCTAGCTTGTTGGGAACACAAAGTTTCTTTTCAGTTGCAAACTCCATTCCATACATATATATGGGGAGGTACTAGCTCCAACTCGGTTTGACAGTGAAAACTGCAGGAAATTCAAACCGGATCTAGGAAACAGACTGAGAGAGCAGAGAAAAAGTGTCTCCTGCAACCCGTTCCCTTGGTGCTAGATGAACGAACGTCTCTCCACTTGCTCATTTCTGAGAGATAAGTGTGTGTGAAAGCCGTCCTTCACCTAGCTTGTTGGGAACACAAAGATTCTTTTCAGTTGCAAACTCCATTCCATACATATATATGGGGAAGTACTAGCTCCAACTCGGTTTTACAGTGAAAACTGCAGGAACTTCAAACCGGCACTAGGAAACAGACTGAGAAGCAGAGAAAAAGTGTCTCCTGCAACCCGTTCCCTTGGTGCTAGATGAACGAACGTCTCTCCACTTGCTCAGTTCTGAGAGATAAGTGTGTGTGAAAGCCGTCCTTCACCTAGCTTGTTGGGAACACAAAGTTTCTTTTCAGTTGCAAACTCCATTCCATACATATATATTGGGAGGTACTAGCTCTAACTCGGTTTGACAGTGAAAACTGCAGGAACTTCAAACCGGCACTAGGAAACAGACGGAGAAAGCAGAGAAAAAGTATCTCCTGCAACCCGTTCCCTTGGTGCTAGATGAACGAACGTCTCTCCACTTGCTCAGTTCTGAGAGATAAGTGTGTGTGAAAGCCGTCCTTCACCTAGCTTGTTGGGAACACAAAGTTTCTTTTCAGTTGCAAACTCCATTCCATACATATATATGGGGAGGTAGAAGCTCCAACTCTGTTTGACAGTGAAAACTGCAGGAAATTCAAACCGGCACTAGGAAACAGACTGAGAAAGCAGAGAAAAAGTCTCTCCTGAAACCCGTTCCCTTGGTGCTAGATGAACGAACGTCTCTCCACTTGCTCGGTTCTGAGAGATAAGTGTGTGTGAAAGCCGTCCTTCACCTAGCTTGTTGGGAACACAAAGTTTCTTTTCAGTTGCAAACTCCATTCCATACATATATATGGGGAGGTACTAGCTCCAACTCGGTTTGACAGTGAAAACTGCAGGAAATTCAAACCGGATCTAGGAAACAGACTGAGAGAGCAGAGAAAAAGTGTCTCCTGCAACCCGTTCCCTTGGTGCTAGATGAACGAACGTCTCTCCACTTGCTCATTTCTGAGAGATAAGTGTGTGTGAAAGCCGTCCTTCACCTAGCTTGTTGGGAACACAAAGATTCTTTTCAGTTGCAAACTCCATTCCATACATATATATGGGGAAGTACTAGCTCCAACTCGGTTTTACAGTGAAAACTGCAGGAACTTCAAACCGGCACTAGGAAACAGACTGAGAAGCAGAGAAAAAGTGTCTCCTGCAACCCGTTCCCTTGGTGCTAGATGAACGAACGTCTCTCCACTTGCTCAGTTCTGAGAGATAAGTGTGTTAAAGCCGTCCTTCACATAACTTGTTAGGAACACAAAGTTTCTTTTCAGTTGCAAACTCCATTCCATACATATATATGGGGAGGTACTATTTCCAACTCTGTTTGACAGTGAAAACTGCAGGAACTTCAAACCGGCACTAGGAAACAGACTGAGAAAGCAGAGAAAAAGTGTCTCCTGCAACCCGATCCCTTGGTGCTAGATGAACGAACGTCTCTCCACTTGCTCAGTTCTGAGAGATAAGTGTGTGTGAAAGCCGTCCTTCACCTAGCTTGTTGGGAACACAAAGTTTCTTTTCAGTTGCAAACTCCATTCCATACATATATATGGATAGGTACATGCTCTAACTCGGTTTGACAGTGAAAACTGCAGGAACTTCAAACCGGCACTAGGAAACAGACGGAGAAAGCTGAGAAAAAGTGTCTCCTGCAACCCGTTCCCTTGGTGCTAGATGAACGAACGTCTCTCCACTTGCTCATTTCTGAGAGATAAGTGTGTGTGAAAGCCGTCCTTCACCTAGCTTGTTGGGAACACAAAGATTCTTTTCAGTTGCAAACTCCATTCCATACATATATATGGGGAAGTACTAGCTCCAACTCGGTTTTACAGTGAAAACTGCAGGAACTTCAAACCGGCACTAGGAAACAGACTGAGAAGCAGAGAAAAAGTGTCTCCTGCAACCCGTTCCCTTGGTGCTAGATGAACGAACGTCTCTCCACTTGCTCAGTTCTGAGAGATAAGTGTGTGTGAAAGCCGTCCTTCACATAACTTCTTAGGAACACAAAGTTTCTTTTCAGTTGCAAACTCCATTCCATACATATATATGGGGAGGTACTATTTCCAACTCTGTTTGACAGTGAAAACTGCAGGAACTTCAAACCGGCACTAGGAAACAGACTGAGAAAGCAGAGAAAAAGTGTCTCCTGCAACCCGTTCCCTTGGTGCTAGATGAACGAACCTCTCTCCACTTGCTCAGTTCTGAGAGATAAGTGTGTGTGAAAGCCGTCCTTCACCTAGCTTGTTGGGAACACAAAGTTTCTTTTCAGTTGCAAACTCCATTCCATACATATATATGGATAGGTACATGCTCTAACTCGGTTTGACAGTGAAAACTGCAGGAACTTCAAACCGGCACTAGGAAACAGACGGAGAAAGCAGAGAAAAAGTGTCTCCTGCAACCCGTTCCCTTGGTGCTAGATGAATGAACGTCTCTCCACTTGCTCAGTTCTGAGAGATTAGTGTGTGTGAAAGCCGTCCTTCACATAACTTGTTAGGAACACAAAGTTTCTTTTCAGTTGCAAACTCCATTCCATACATATATATGGGGAGGTACTATTTCCAACTCTGTTTGACAGTGAAAACTGCAGGAACTTCAAACCGGCACTAGGAAACAGACTGAGAAAGCAGAGAAAAAGTGTCTCCTGCAACCCGTTCCCTTGGTGCTAGATGAACGAACCTCTCTCCACTTGCTCAGTTCTGAGAGATAAGTGTGTGTGAAAGCCGTCCTTCACCTAGCTTGTTGGGAACACAAAGTTTCTTTTCAGTTGCAAACTCCATTCCATACATATATATGGGGAGGTACTAGCTCCAACTCGGTTTGACAGTGAAAACTGCAGGAAATTCAAACCGGATCTAGGAAACAGACTGAGAGAGCAGAGAAAAAGTGTCTCCTGCATCCCGTTCCCTTGGTGCTAGATGAACGAAAGTCTCTCCACTTGCTCATTTCTGAGAGATAAGTGTGTGTGAAAGCCGTCCTTCACCTAGCTTGTTGGGAACACAAAGATTCTTTTCAGTTGCAAACTCCATTCCATACATATATATGGGGAAGTACTAGCTCCAACTCGGTTTTACAGTGAAAACTGCAGGAACTTCAAACCGGCACTAGGAAACAGACTGAGAAGCAGAGAAAAAGTGTCTCCTGCAACCCGTTCCCTTGGTGCTAGATGAACGAACGTCTCTCCACTTGCTCAGTTCTGAGAGATAAGTGTGTGTGAAAGCCGTCCTTCACATAACTTGTTAGGAACACAAAGTTTCTTTTCAGTTGCAAACTCCATTCCATACATATATATGGGGAGGTAGAAGCTCCAACTCAGTTTGACAGTGAAAACTGCAGGAACTTCAAACCGGCACTAGGAAACAGACTGAGAAAGCAGAGAAAAAGTCTCTCCTGAAACCCGTTCCCTTGGTGCTAGATGAACGAACGTCTCTCCACTTGCTCGGTTCTGAGAGATAAGTGTGTGTGAAAGCCGTCCTTCACCTAGCTTGTTGGGAACACAAAGTTTCTTTTCAGTTGCAAACTCCATTCCATACATATATATGGGGAGGTACTAGCTCCAACTCGGTTTGACAGTGAAAACTGCTGGAAATTCAAACCGGATCTAGGAAACAGACTGAGAGAGCAGAGAAAAAGTGTCTCCTGCAACCCGTTCCCTTGGTGCTAGATGAACGAACGTCTCTCCACTTGCTCATTTCTGAGAGATAAGTGTGTGTGAAAGCCGTCCTTCACCTAGCTTGTTGGGAACACAAAGATTCTTTTCAGTTGCAAACTCCATTCCATACATATATATGGGGAAGTACTAGCTCCAACTCGGTTTTACAGTGAAAACTGCAGGAACTTCAAACCGGCACTAGGAAACAGACTGAGAAGCAGAGAAAAAGTGTCTCCTGCAACCCGTTCCCTTGGTGCTAGATGAACGAACGTCTCTCCACTTGCTCAGTTCTGAGAGATAAGTGTGTGTGAAAGCCGTCCTTCACATAACTTCTTAGGAACACAAAGTTTCTTTTCAGTTGCAAACTCCATTCCATACATATATATGGGGAGGTACTATTTCCAACTCTGTTTGACAGTGAAAACTGCAGGAACTTCAAACCGGCACTAGGAAACAGACTGAGAAAGCAGAGAAAAAGTGTCTCCTGCAACCCGTTCCCTTGGTGCTAGATGAACGAACGTCTCTCCACTTGCTCAGTTCTGAGAGATAAGTGTGTGTGAAAGCCGTCCTTCACCTAGCTTGTTGGGAACACAAAGTTTCTTTTCAGTTGCAAACTCCATTCCATACATATATATGGGGAGGTACTAGCTCCAACTCGGTTTGACAGTGAAAACTGCTGGAAATTCAAACCGGCACTAGGAAACAGACTGAGAGAGCAGAGAAAAAGTGTCTCCTGCAACCCGTTCCCTTGGTGCTAGATGAACGAACGTCTCTCCACTTGCTCAGTTCTGAGAGATAAGTGTGTGTGAAAGCCGTCCTTCACCTAGCTTGTTGGGAACACAAAGATTCTTTTCAGTTGCAAACTCCATTCCATACATATATATGGGGAAGTACTAGCTCCAACTCGGTTTTACAGTGAAAACTGCAGGAACTTCAAACCGGCACTAGGAAACAGACTGAGAAGCAGAGAAAAAGTGTCTCCTGCAACCCGTTCCCTTGGTGCTAGATGAACGAACGTCTCTCCACTTGCTCAGTTCTGAGAGATAAGTGTGTGTGAAAGCCGTCCTTCACCTAGCTTGTTGGGAACACAAAGTTTCTTTTCAGTTGCAAACTCCATTCCATACATATATATGGGGAGGTACTATTTCCAACTCTGTTTGACAGTGAAAACTGCAGGAACTTCAAACCGGCACTAGGAAACAGACTGAGAAAGCAGAGAAAAAGTGTCTCCTGCAACCCGTTCCCTTGGTGCTAGATGAACGAACCTCTCTCCACTTGCTCAGTTCTGAGAGATAAGTGTGTGTGAAAGCCGTCCTTCACCTAGCTTGTTGGGAACACAAAGTTTCTTTTCAGTTGCAAACTCCATTCCATACATATATATGGATAGGTACATGCTCTAACTCGGTTTGACAGTGAAAACTGCAGGAACTTCAAACCGGCACTAGGAAACAGACGGAGAAAGCAGAGAAAAAGTGTCTCCTGCAACCCGTTCCCTTGGTGCTAGATGAATGAACGTCTCTCCACTTGCTCAGTTCTGAGAGATTAGTGTGTGTGAAAGCCGTCCTTCACATAACTTGTTAGGAACACAAAGTTTCTTTTCAGTTGCAAACTCCATTCCATACATATATATGGGGAGGTACTATTTCCAACTCTGTTTGACAGTGAAAACTGCAGGAACTTCAAACCGGCACTAGGAAACAGACTGAGAAAGCAGAGAAAAAGTGTCTCCTGCAACCCGTTCCCTTGGTGCTAGATGAACGAACCTCTCTCCACTTGCTCAGTTCTGAGAGATAAGTGTGTGTGAAAGCCGTCCTTCACCTAGCTTGTTGGGAACACAAAGTTTCTTTTCAGTTGCAAACTCCATTCCATACATATATATGGGGAGGTACTAGCTCCAACTCGGTTTGACAGTGAAAACTGCAGGAAATTCAAACCGGATCTAGGAAACAGACTGAGAGAGCAGAGAAAAAGTGTCTCCTGCATCCCGTTCCCTTGGTGCTAGATGAACGAAAGTCTCTCCACTTGCTCATTTCTGAGAGATAAGTGTGTGTGAAAGCCGTCCTTCACCTAGCTTGTTGGGAACACAAAGATTCTTTTCAGTTGCAAACTCCATTCCATACATATATATGGGGAAGTACTAGCTCCAACTTGGTTTTACAGTGAAAACTGCAGGAACTTCAAACCGGCACTAGGAAACAGACTGAGAAGCAGAGAAAAAGTGTCTCCTGCAACCCGTTCCCTTGGTGCTAGATGAACGAACGTCTCTCCACTTGCTCAGTTCTGAGAGATAAGTGTGTGTGAAAGCCGTCCTTCACATAACTTGTTAGGAACACAAAGTTTCTTTTCAGTTGCAAACTCCATTCCATACATATATATGGGGAGGTAGAAGCTCCAACTCAGTTTGACAGTGAAAACTGCAGGAACTTCAAACCGGCACTAGGAAACAGACTGAGAAAGCAGAGAAAAAGTCTCTCCTGAAACCCGTTCCCTTGGTGCTAGATGAACGAACGTCTCTCCACTTGCTCGGTTCTGAGAGATAAGTGTGTGTGAAAGCCGTCCTTCACCTAGCTTGTTGGGAACACAAAGTTTCTTTTCAGTTGCAAACTCCATTCCATACATATATATGGGGAGGTACTAGCTCCAACTCGGTTTGACAGTGAAAACTGCTGGAAATTCAAACCGGATCTAGGAAACAGACTGAGAGAGCAGAGAAAAAGTGTCTCCTGCAACCCGTTCCCTTGGTGCTAGATGAACGAACGTCTCTCCACTTGCTCATTTCTGAGAGATAAGTGTGTGTGAAAGCCGTCCTTCACCTAGCTTGTTGGGAACACAAAGATTCTTTTCAGTTGCAAACTCCATTCCATACATATATATGGGGAAGTACTAGCTCCAACTCGGTTTTACAGTGAAAACTGCAGGAACTTCAAACCGGCACTAGGAAACAGACTGAGAAGCAGAGAAAAAGTGTCTCCTGCAACCCGTTCCCTTGGTGCTAGATGAACGAACGTCTCTCCACTTGCTCAGTTCTGAGAGATAAGTGTGTGTGAAAGCCGTCCTTCACATAACTTCTTAGGAACACAAAGTTTCTTTTCAGTTGCAAACTCCATTCCATACATATATATGGGGAGGTACTATTTCCAACTCTGTTTGACAGTGAAAACTGCAGGAACTTCAAACCGGCACTAGGAAACAGACTGAGAAAGCAGAGAAAAAGTGTCTCCTGCAACCCGTTCCCTTGGTGCTAGATGAACGAACGTCTCTCCACTTGCTCAGTTCTGAGAGATAAGTGTGTGTGAAAGCCGTCCTTCACCTAGCTTGTTGGGAACACAAAGTTTCTTTTCAGTTGCAAACTCCATTCCATACATATATATGGATAGGTACATGCTCTAACTCGGTTTGACAGTGAAAACTGCAGGAACTTCAAACCGGCACTAGGAAACAGACGGAGAAAGCAGAGAAAAAGTGTCTCCTGCAACCCGTTCCCTTGGTGCTAGATGAACGAACGTCTCTCCACTTGCTCAGTTCTGAGAGATAAGTGTGTGTGAAAGCCGTCCTTCACATAACTTGTTAGGAACACAAAGTTTCTTTTCAGTTGCAAACTCCATTCCATACATATATATGGGGAGGTACTATTTCCAACTCTGTTTGACAGTGAAAACTGCAGGAACTTCAAACCGGCACTAGGAAACAGACTGAGAAAGCAGAGAAAAAGTGTCTCCTGCAACCCGTTCCCTTGGTGCTAGATGAACGAACCTCTCTCCACTTGCTCAGTTCTGAGAGATAAGTGTGTGTGAAAGCCGTCCTTCACCTAGCTTGTTGGGAACACAAAGTTTCTTTTCAGTTGCAAACTCCATTCCATACATATATATGGATAGGTACATGCTCTAACTCGGTTTGACAGTGAAAACTGCAGGAACTTCAAACCGGCACTAGGAAACAGACGGAGAAAGCAGAGAAAAAGTGTCTCCTGCAACCCGTTCCCTTGGTGCTAGATGAACGAACGTCTCTCCACTTGCTCAGTTCTGAGAGATAAGTGTGTGTGAAAGCCGTCCTTCACCTAGCTTGTTGGGAACACAAAGTTTCTTTTCAGTTGCAAACTCCATTCCATACATATATATTGGGAGGTACTAGCTCTAACTCGGTTTGACAGTGAAAACTGCAGGAACTTCAAACCGGCACTAGGAAACAGACGGAGAAAGCAGAGAAAAAGTATCTCCTGCAACCCGTTCCCTTGGTGCTAGATGAACGAACGTCTCTCCACTTGCTCAGTTCTGAGAGATAAGTGTGTGTGAAAGCCGTCCTTCACCTAGCTTGTTGGGAACACAAAGTTTCTTTTCAGTTGCAAACTCCATTCCATACATATATATGGGGAGGTAGAAGCTCCAACTCTGTTTGACAGTGAAAACTGCAGGAAATTCAAACCGGCACTAGGAAACAGACTGAGAAAGCAGAGAAAAAGTCTCTCCTGAAACCCGTTCCCTTGGTGCTAGATGAACGAACGTCTCTCCACTTGCTCGGTTCTGAGAGATAAGTGTGTGTGAAAGCCGTCCTTCACCTAGCTTGTTGGGAACACAAAGTTTCTTTTCAGTTGCAAACTCCATTCCATACATATATATGGGGAGGTACTAGCTCCAACTCGGTTTGACAGTGAAAACTGCAGGAAATTCAAACCGGATCTAGGAAACAGACTGAGAGAGCAGAGAAAAAGTGTCTCCTGCAACCCGTTCCCTTGGTGCTAGATGAACGAACGTCTCTCCACTTGCTCATTTCTGAGAGATAAGTGTGTGTGAAAGCCGTCCTTCACCTAGCTTGTTGGGAACACAAAGATTCTTTTCAGTTGCAAACTCCATTCCATACATATATATGGGGAAGTACTAGCTCCAACTCGGTTTTACAGTGAAAACTGCAGGAACTTCAAACCGGCACTAGGAAACAGACTGAGAAGCAGAGAAAAAGTGTCTCCTGCAACCCGTTCCCTTGGTGCTAGATGAACGAACGTCTCTCCACTTGCTCAGTTCTGAGAGATAAGTGTGTTAAAGCCGTCCTTCACATAACTTGTTAGGAACACAAAGTTTCTTTTCAGTTGCAAACTCCATTCCATACATATATATGGGGAGGTACTATTTCCAACTCTGTTTGACAGTGAAAACTGCAGGAACTTCAAACCGGCACTAGGAAACAGACTGAGAAAGCAGAGAAAAAGTGTCTCCTGCAACCCGATCCCTTGGTGCTAGATGAACGAACGTCTCTCCACTTGCTCAGTTCTGAGAGATAAGTGTGTGTGAAAGCCGTCCTTCACCTAGCTTGTTGGGAACACAAAGTTTCTTTTCAGTTGCAAACTCCATTCCATACATATATATGGATAGGTACATGCTCTAACTCGGTTTGACAGTGAAAACTGCAGGAACTTCAAACCGGCACTAGGAAACAGACGGAGAAAGCTGAGAAAAAGTGTCTCCTGCAACCCGTTCCCTTGGTGCTAGATGAACGAACGTCTCTCCACTTGCTCATTTCTGAGAGATAAGTGTGTGTGAAAGCCGTCCTTCACCTAGCTTGTTGGGAACACAAAGATTCTTTTCAGTTGCAAACTCCATTCCATACATATATATGGGGAAGTACTAGCTCCAACTCGGTTTTACAGTGAAAACTGCAGGAACTTCAAACCGGCACTAGGAAACAGACTGAGAAGCAGAGAAAAAGTGTCTCCTGCAACCCGTTCCCTTGGTGCTAGATGAACGAACGTCTCTCCACTTGCTCAGTTCTGAGAGATAAGTGTGTTAAAGCCGTCCTTCACATAACTTGTTAGGAACACAAAGTTTCTTTTCAGTTGCAAACTCCATTCAATACATATATATGGGGAGGTACTATTTCCAACTCTGTTTGACAGTGAAAACTGCAGGAACTTCAAACCGGCACTAGGAAACAGACTGAGAAAGCAGAGAAAAAGTGTCTCCTGCAACCCGTTCCCTTGGTGCTAGATGAACGAACGTCTCTCCACTTGCTCAGTTCTGAGAGATAAGTGTGTGTGAAAGCCGTCCTTCACCTAGCTTGTTGGGAACACAAAGTTTCTTTTCAGTTGCAAACTCCATTCCATACATATATATGGATAGGTACATGCTCTAACTCGGTTTGACAGTGAAAACTGCAGGAACTTCAAACCGGCACTAGGAAACAGACGGAGAAAGCTGAGAAAAAGTGTCTCCTGCAACCCGTTCCCTTGGTGCTAGATGAACGAACGTCTCTCCACTTGCTCAGTTCTGAGAGATAAGTGTGTGTGAAAGCCGTCCTTCACCTAGCTTGTTGGGAACACAAAGTTTCTTTTCAGTTGCAAACTCCATTCCATACATATATATTGGGAGGTACTAGCTCCAACTCGGTTTGACAGTGAAAACTGCAGGAACTTCTAACCGGCACTAGGAAACAGACTGAGAAAGCAGAGAAAAAGTGTCTCCTGCAACCCGTTCCCTTGGTGCTAGATGAACGAACGTCTCTCCACTTGCTCAGTTCTGAGAGATAAGTGTGTGTGAAAGCCGTCCTTCACCTAGCTTGTTGGGAACACAAAGTTTCTTTTCAGTTGCAAACTCCATTCCATACATATATATGGGGAGGTAGAAGCTCCAACTCTGTTTGACAGTGAAAACTGCAGGAACTTCAAACCGGCACTAGGAAACAGACTGAGAAAGCAGAGAAAAAGTCTCTCCTGAAACCCGTTCCCTTGGTGCTAGATGAACGAACGTCTCTCCACTTGCTCGGTTCTGAGAGATAAGTGTGTGTGAAAGCCGTCCTTCACCTAGCTTGTTGGGAACACAAAGTTTCTTTTCAGTTGCAAACTCCATTCCATACATATATATGGGGAGGTACTAGCTCCAACTCGGTTTGACAGTGAAAACTGCAGGAAATTCAAACCGGCACTAGGAAACAGACTGAGAAAGCAGAGAAAAAGTGTCTCCTGCAACCCGTTCCCTTGGTGCTAGATGAACGAACCTCTCTCCACTTGCTCAGTTCTGAGAGATAA